>NW_006286246.1:4345853-4363087 GCF_000327345.1 Myotis davidii | reverse complement strand
AACGGACACCAGGACTTGGGGTGACCGTGGTCCCCGCGGCATGTCAGCCGTGTGCTGGGCGTTGGCGGGTGACGTCGCTCAGTGCCGATGAAAGGAGACACGTGTGGCTGCCGAGCTTTCCGCCATCGATCCGCTGTTTAGCAGCTGCCTCTAACGAACGGGATTTGAAGTGACAGTTGCTAAGAAGATCAAGTCAAGTGACTTAATGGTGTGGCTTTCCTCCGCGAATGATTCTTATCTAGTCAAAGGCTCTACTAAACCCCGGAGCCTTGGCCACTCTGGGACCACGCTTGCAGAGAGCGTGGGGAGGTGGCTCCCGGGGGAGGGGGGAGGGATGCTGGGGAGGTGGCTCTGGGGAGGGACGCTGGCAGAGAGCGTGGGGAGGTGACTCTGGGGAGGGAAGCTGGCAGAGAGCGTGGGGAGGTGGCTCACTGGGGACGTCTGTGTTCTGTGGCACAAACACCGTGCGGACGTGTGGATGGTCCAGGGTCACGTTGGGTCGGGAAACTGAAGGACTTTCTCCACCTGCGAGGAGATCCTACCTTTATCTCCTCCGGGATTTGCATTTGATGCTTCTCCTTCTCACTTGCGTTGCTGTCTGTGCTGTTTTGGAAGATCTGCCCTCCCTAAGCATGTATTGTGTAATATATTTTTATTGGTGTCAGAGAAAACAGAGAGTGAGAGAGAGAGAAACATCAGTGATGAGCGAGAATCATCACTTGACTGCCTCCGGGGATCCAGTCCGCAGCCCGAGCACAGGCCTCAACTGGGAATCGGACCGTGAGCGCCTGGTTCAGGGTCGACGCTCAGCTGCTCGGCCAGGGCTGGCCCCGCGCGCGCATCTGTGTTTCCTTGGCCGCGGGTCGGCTTTCCCCTCCCAGGCTGGTGCTCCCACAGCCCGTCTCTTCTCTCGCCCTGGGGTGCTCTCTCCTCCCCATTCCCCGGAACCCCGACTCCTTCAGACACCACTGCTCTCAGTTCTCCTCTGACCGCTGAGTGTGACCGCGTCCCCGGGCCCGCACGGTCACACGGCTGCAGAGGCTTCTCCCGCAGGCGGGGCGCCGGGCAGCGGTGAGTGCGATCTGGGTGCGATCGTGCACAGACTCGGGGGCCTGGAGCGTGGAGCAGCCAGGCGCGGTCCCCAGGGCTGCCCTCAGTGCTGGCCGTGCCCAGGGCTCAGCTCCCGCCACGGGGCCTCCCCTGGCTGCCTGAGGCCTTGGCCGGGGCTCTCACTGTCCTGAGAGCAGGTGGCCCCGCAGGGCGCGCAGACAGCAGCGGCCGTGTGTGCCCACCCAGTTCTGGAATCACGGTCCTGTGTCTGCGTTTCCCTGCGACCCGGGTCAGGCCACCGGTGCGTGGAAGGGAACCGCGTGAGCACCGGGAGGCGGGCCCCTGGGGAACACACCTGAGGCTGCTGCCTGAGCCACTGTCTTCCCACCTCCTCACCCACCGAAAACATCCTCCCTGTACCCCATCCTTCGTCCCTCTCCTGTCCTCTAACCCCCTGAGCTCACCCCCATACCCCATCCTTCATCCTTCTCCTGTCCTCTAACCGCCTGAACTCATCGTCCTGTACCCCACCGTCTGTGTCCCTCTCCTACCCACTAACCCCCTGAACTCATCACCCCTGAACCTCATCCTTCATCCCTCTCCCGCCCACTAACCCCCTGAACATATCCCCCCTGAACCCCACCGTCCGTGTCCCTCTCCCGCCACATCATCAGGTTTCTGTTTCCCTTGAGCGTAGACGTGCTCCCTGTCCTCGCACATCCCAGACCGTGTGGGACGTTGCATTCGCTGTGTGCCGCGTTGAGTGGGAAAGTTGGGGCCCAGCCTCTCTCAGCGACTGTGCAGAGGAAGTGGACAGACAGAGAGACAGACAGAGTTCGGCAGGTGGCTGGAGAGACACCAGGGAGGGAGAGGGAGATGAAGCCCGTGCCAGCATGCGCTGTTTTCTAGACACAAGGGACTAACTAATAGCGGCTCAGCGTTCGCCCTGGGGTGGTGCATGGGGCTGAGTGCCCTGTTTTTTGCCCACATTCCTTCAACCCTGCCCACCTGCCGTGGACAAAAGGGTCTGGCCGCTCCCTTCATGGAAGCGGAAGTCCCTGCTGACCAGTCGCTCAGCACTGTCCCCGCGGCGTCCGTGACCCCTTTCCCGCGTGACGGAGGCTGTGCGTAGCCTCTGAGTCACTGCTCTGCGCCGGCTCTCGGGGACAGTCACCTCCAGCTCCATCAGTGAACATTTATGTGTGATTTCAGCAAAGGGCACCCTGGGCTGTCGGGGGGACAGCAACCCCCGAGAAGATACGTCCCGTCCTGCACGCTCTCCTCAGAGATGTCACTGCTGTCCGTCGTGTCATTCCCACCCAAGGCCACGAGCACCCAGGGAGCTCGCGTCCTGTCACGGACCTGCAGGCAGATCAGGACTCCCAGCTCTCCCCTCCGCCTTCCCTCGGGGTCGCACTCACTAAACGCCACCCCGCCCGTGCTGGGGGCCTTCAGGGCTCCGGGACCCCACGCCACACGCCGGGCTTGGCTCTCAGTGTGTCTTTTCTCCAGGGCAGCTGCTAAGCTCTCTGTTTAGCCTGGTTCCCTACAGGGACGTTTATGACTGTGCTCATATGTCCTCCCGTTTCCCTGTGGTCTATGCAGCTTCATCGACCACGTGGCCCGGCCAGAAGGGACAGTGTTTTTCACAGAATCTGCAGGGAGAGGGGAGGGTAAAACGCCGCCGCTCTGGGGGTCACAGAGCCTGTGTGGGCGCGGATGCTCACGTTAGAAATGGGCAGGTGTTATATTTGATCATCTTCAAGGAGAAAATGGTGACAAGGGAAAAGGTTGGCAGTTCAGAACTCAGCCCGTGTTTCATTGGAAAAGGCCCTGAATGGGCGTGCGTGTGTTCAGGCGTGGGAAGTGGAAACGCACAAAACTATCCTGGGGCACGCCAGCTCGGACCAAGTCGACCATTGTCCTCAAGACCCACGACCTTAAAATAGCAAGGTCTTCTCTTTTCCGTTTTGTTCTGCATTAGCTGTTGCTTTGAAATAAGTGAGAAAACAGAACGTTGAAAATATTTCAATCGTTAAGGAATTACCTTCTTGTAATACCGATGTTTGATCTCAGTCTTCCTGTGGAGGGGGCTTCTGAAGATCACAGATGTGTTAGGAACTGGGTGGGAAATGAAAACTATTTTGTATTTTATGATCATTACATAGAGAGCGGGCTTATCTAAATAAGCTCCGGCGACTGTTTTGCTATTAAAATTGGCTTGGGGCTGATCTCACATTAATATATTCAGCCCGTCTCCTTTTTGTCATAAAATTGGACGATTCATTTGCTAGCAAAAATACATAGTTATTCGGGAGATTTTTTCCCCTCCTACAAAATGTTTTAAAGGCATCCACAGTGTTTAGGCTCTGTCTGTATCAATTCACAGCGTCTCCCGAGCTTGATTTAAGGAACGGGAGCTTAGGGGGATGGGGTGGCGACACAGAGGCTTAGAGCCGCAGAGCTCTGCGGAGTCGTTTTTCATCCCAAAACTCGCCTTCCCTGCTTCCCGTGAAACATGAGCGCCTGCTCCCCTAAGCACTCGGGTGCAGTCGTAATTTTTCTTTTGACTTTGGGGAAGTTCAGGTTCTATATATTATTATAATTAAATTCCAGAACACTTACTTAAAACCTTCCAGAGCCTGGTGCTGGGAGAATGTCAGTGTAAAGCAGGCACGTGTCTGCCTTCCAGGGGTCACATCTCTGGGAGAAACGCATCGACGCTGCGATGTCAGGATGGGTCGGGAGAAATGCGTGTGTGTGAGGGGTGGCTAGTGGGTTAGCTGACCAGACTGGAACCGTGGACACAAACCATGTGGTGGTTGCCAGAGTGAAGTCGGGGGGGAAGGGAGTAAGGGAGTGCGGGGAGGGAGGCCTAATATATGGTGACAGGAGAAGAGTTGACTTTGGGTGGTGGTCACACGGTGCAACATACAGATCTTATAACATAGAAACCCACACCTGAAGCCTATATGTTCATGTTGATCAATGTCACCCCAATCAATTTGATTTTTAAAATACACAAATTAAAATTAACAGCCAACTAGTAAATCTGTTAACATGAAACATATAAAATTAGGAAAATCAACGTTCCGTGTGGTTAAGGGGGCGCTTCCCATCTGGAAGACAGGCGGGCGTGCAGAGCTCAGCGCCAGCAGGCGGTCCCTCTGAGCGCGGCCTTGCCCTCCCGCCTCCCTCCGTGGGTTGCGGTCCGCCCTTCATCATGGGGCCTCCCAGCCCTCCAGGAGCTACAGGCAGCGCCTCTGTCTTGCAGGAGCCCGGTCCTGGTTTTCCAGTGCAACCACCGCCACGTGATCTGCTTGGACTGCTTCCACCTGTACTGCGTGACCAGGCTCAACGACCGGCAGTTTGTCCACGACCCGCAGCTGGGCTACTCGCTGCCGTGTGTGGGTAAGTCTCGCGCGTCCCCGGGTGGAACGCCGGCTGGGAACAGCAGAGCTGCTGGTGGGAACCTGTCTCAGATGCACCCGGTCCCCAGCTGAGGGTTGGAGAGGGAAATGCCTGTTTGGTCACTGGGGGCAAGACACGGTGACGTTTGGATCACAGCAAAGTACACACACTGCGGCGCGGGGGGGCTGTGTCCAACCGGAAAGCACAAGGCCTGCGAGGGCCTGGGCAGCGAAAGCGCGATGGCAGGTGTCAGTTCCTAGGCTGCTCCAGAGCAGCGCTGCCCGGAACGGGAAGCTATGCGCTTCATTTGCTAGTCATTGGGAGCGCCTACACGTGTGCAAAACAACAGATAAAGGGTGTCCCAAAATTCACACAGGATGTGAATTTTGCGTGAGCATTAACAACAACAACAACAACAAAATAAAAGCCTAATTTTACTTGGTTTATTGAATCAGATTCTAATATCTGTTGCCCTTTGATTTCAATCCCTTCAATTTGATAAGCATTACTAAGGACCAATTATGGCCCAGGAGCAGGGACAAGGAAGACCAATGAAGACCACAGCTTTGCATATGTGCCAGCAAAGCCGTGGAGGCCATTTACCCGATGTGCTATTCCATACATAACCCTATACTGTATACTTTATGAATCGATAAAAAATTTACAATTTTTAATTATAAACCTGTGTTTTCTACCAAAATTACTTCTTGCGTGAATTTTGGGACATGCTTTATTAAAAAAGGAATCAGAGAAGGATGAGATGGAGCTGAAACATTTAAGATTTGAAATGTTTTTTAAATCAACATTTACAACATTGTACTTGCACTATATTATTATTATTATCTGTCTCTTTAATTGCGGTGAAGTTCATAGAACATACAGTTAACTGTTTTAAGGTGTGCAGTACAGTGGCATGTTGTGCGCTCACAACGCAGGGACCACCCGGCTCCCTCTAGATGTAGAGCGATTTTATTACCCGAGTAAAAACAACCCATGTCCATTCAGTGACCTCTTCCCGTCCCCCGTGACCCCCAGTTCATAGCGGCCACTGTGGTTAGTCTCCATGGGTTTGTCCATTCTGGATACTTCAATGAAAGGGACCAGACCACCCGTGACCCGTTGTGTCTGCCTTCTTTCGCTTAGCGCAGTGTTTCTGAAGTTCATCCGAGTAGTGGCTTGTATCTTCATTCCTTTTCGTGGCCGAATCATATTCCATTACATGGATAGACACAGTTTGTTTATCTGTTCATGTGTCGACGGGCATTTGCATTGTTTCCACCTTTTGGCGATTATGAATAATGCTGGGTCGTATTGTAATTCTGCGTTTAACCCGTTGAAGGCCTATCAAAGGACTTTCCGTAGCTGAGGCACCATTTTGCAGTACCTGCAGCAACTTATAAGGGTTCTGTTTCCTCACAGCCTCACCAACATTTGTTACTTTTCATTGTTGTCGTCTCGGTGGCCGTCCTGAGAGTGTGAGGCGGCATGCTGTTGTGGCTTTGGTTTGCATCTCCTTCCTGTCCAGCCGTGTTGAATATCTCTCAGACGCTTGTTTGCCACTTGAATATCTATTTGGAGAAATGCCTGCTCGTCCTTTGTGCATTTTTAATGGGGTTGTTTGCCTTGCTGTTGAGGAGGAAGCATTCGTTACGTATTCTGGACACTAGACCCTGATCAGATAGATGATTTCCAAACCTTCCTCCTATTCTGTTGGCTGGTGATAATGTCCCTTGATACACAAAAGTGTTTCATTTTGATGAAGTCCAGTTTCTCTTTTTTTTTTTTTCTTTCTGTTGCTGCTTGTGCTTTTGATGCCAAATTTAAGAATCCATTGCCAAATCCACAGCCATGAAAATAGACCCCGTGGTTTCATTTGATAGCTTAGCCCTTGTATTTAGGTCACTGACTAGTTTGAGTTCATTTCTGTATGTGGAGTGAGGTAAGGGTCCACGCCTCATTATGAGTTTGCTTTTATTGACTGCAGTGTGAGGAAATGTGCTTCATTGGTTCTGAGAATTGTGGCTGGAAACTGTGCGACACCTTGATTGATTGGTCAGACTGTGAGTTCAGTTTCTTTCAACGCTTAGTTCTACTATTGGTCAAAGCTTAACAGTGCACCTCAACATTCTCTCAGAGACCCAGTGGAAGTAGCTACTTGCGTCATTGGCTTTGTAACTTAGGACATTCATTTTTCAGTTGCATCTGCCAATAATGCAGTGGTTTGTAAATTAGGATTTACATAATATATGTGTCAGTATATTGTTAAGGAAAACTTATTGAAAGGTACTGCACTGTCACCTCTTTAACAAGAGGGTTCAAAAGTCAGTGAAACATTTATTTGAAGTTTGGAAAATTCTGTTTCTGTTTTTAATTTTTTAAAGAGATTTTAAAAAATGGATAAACCTTCTTCCTTCGCAAAACCAAGTAACATGGAAACATTGGAAAATATCCATTTTCAAAATTTATCTTCGTAGCCAACCTACTTGTAAAAACCAGCTTCTCGTGTATTTTTAAATTTTAAACCTTTTTCATGATAGAAAATGTCAAACATATGAAGTCACCCACTTGGTCCACCTGAACCAGGCTTTCCCATGCAGCAGCAAGTCCAGGCTCTCTCCGTGAGCCTCTCAGTAGCCTGGAGTCAGCCAATCTCTAAGGCGCTGGCTCCTGTCATAGGACACGGGCGCAGCAGTCCGGGTCTCGGTGCCGGGGGGCTCACCGTGAACGTACCGGCCTCGTTACTGCTATTTAAGCATAACCTCCATGAAACCCCGCCTTCAGTGTTTAAAATGCCACCTCCTGTTGAGAACTATCCTCTTTGACTCCTCTTTCCTTTAATGTTCAACAGCAGTAAGCAGAAGGCTGCCTGTCTGTGTGTGTTGTTATTGAAAGAGGATGTAGCAAGTGACCACAGGCCGGGCAGGGTGGGCACAGCCGGCTGTTTCCGCCTGTGCAGTGACCCTCCTACACCGCGTACTTCATTCATTCCAGGACCACTTCACATCTTCACCAGTGTTTGCCTGTACACAGTAGTCCCCCCAGACCCACGGCTCCACTCTGCAAGGTTTCACTTCTCCCCTGCTAACCACGCGGAAAATATCCAGCGGAAACATTCCAGAAATAAACAATTCAGACGCCTCCCGTTGGCACCATTCTGAGTAGCCACGTCGTAGCCGCCTATAGTGTCGCAGGGCTAGTGCTCGAGGCGCCCTGAGCTTACTCAGTACGGTCCCCAAAGCACAAGAGCAGTGAGGCTGGCAGGAGGCTGGCACTTGGGATCTGCCAGGGGGAAGCCAGAAAGCACTTCCTTTAAGTGGCAAGGCGAGTGTGGGACAATAGATGGTTTAAGAGGGAGGGAGGAGGGGGGAGAGAGGGGCCTGCATTATGAATTAAGCTCTAGCACAGGTGTGTCTGTGTAAGGAAAATCATTGTATACAGGGTTCAGTACTACCCGCATCTCGGGCATCCACCGGGGGCGGGGCACATATCCCCCATGGACGGGACTGCCGTTTTCCCAAAGCACTGACCCAACAAAATACAGTTCCGCTCGTCCCATATTGTTGTCAGGTACTATCTCAGCCTTCTTATTTTTGCTGTGACTCACATGATGTTTCCCCGTCCTATGTAAAAAGAGACTTTCCAATGTTACCCTAGAATGTTTTTATAGAAACAAACCGATTGTCTTGAGTTTGCTCAACAGAAACACTTTCCTCGTTTATCACTCGCTTGGTTTTTAAACGTCTTGCTACGTAATGGCTTCACGCCCCACCTAGTTCATATCCCAGGGCCTGTTACAGCCTCAAGGTGAGGTCCGCCAGCAGCGCCCACGGCGCTCCCTTCCTCGGCTGCCATCGTCCCTCCGGGCAGGCGGGCCTGCTTGATTAGCGCTCTCCTGAATTAATGGCTTCTTTGCAGGAACCTTGACTCTCCTTAAGTCACGTATGTGGTTTAACAGAGTTAGTTCAGTGAGAGAATGCAGCCACGCACAGGCCACCTCTGCAGAGGGAGCTAACAGCGAGGGCCTCCCCTGAGTCCTTGTAGAAGGACTCCCACTGTCCCTCCAGGGTGCCCCCTGTCCGACGATGACACGGGGCATCCGACATGCAGACCGAGGTCTGGGAGGGCCCAGTCTCAGCCTGTGCACTCTTAGTGGAGCTGAGTTTTTTCATATTTTAAGTAATATCAGCCCTAATAATACCTCCAGTAAACCACTAAGCCTCCAGTGTGAATGTTTAGCACGTTGAGCACATATCCTGGGTGCACCCAGCGCAAGGGGGAGCCAGGCTCAAGCCCTTACGCCAAGATGGAACACCCGTGCGGCCCAGGGCCAGTGATTGGATGTGGGGGTGCCTCGGTTCACTCAGGGTCAAACGGGGAGACACAGCAGCACCCCTTTCAGACGCCGTCATGGGGATGCGTGAAAATGAAGCCAGAGAAGGTGCCTTTAGGCTACATGCTGCAGACGCTCAAAATGAACATTTGCTTTTATTATTTTGGTTGTTACCTAAGCACGTGTTCCCATGGACGGTACAGATAATGTGTGTGCATCTGCGTGTATATTCGTAGAGGAACATGTATTTAGACATTCCCTAGCTGTAGACAGGCATTTCCTGTAACTCAGTGCATAAATCCACCAATTACCGGGCACTATCCACTTATCCACTAGCTGCCATCTTTTCCCCTTGGTTTATTTAACTTTGCCCTGATTCGTGGAGCGTGGAGTAAGACAGAATATAAAGTGGTAATGCCACAGAATTAGAAAATCAGTTTTTCAGACTCTCAGGAGAAAGAGCAGACTATTAGGCAGAGGAATTGATTGAACCCATGTCATTTCTGAGGCACAGTTGAGAATACTGTGGGTTCATTAAAAGCCCGTGTCAATGGCTGTGGCTCATCAATAAGACGGAAGTCACGTGTGTGCAAAGCAGGGGGGGCTCCGGGCCTGCACCAGGCCCTCTGGAAGGTGGGGTGTGGCCGGTCCCATTGGCTGGGTGCTGGGACTGCCCCCGGGCTCTGAGCTGACCCCAGCTGCTCGGTGGGAGGTGACTGGCCCTCCAGGCCAGGGCCTGGCATCGTCCTTGGTTTCTGGAAGCTCGGACCTTGTTGGTTCTCTGAAGGGAGGGCCGTTTCCCGTCCCGCCATGCCCGCTTACAGGCCCCGCCAAACGGTTCAGTTCCCGCTGGGGGCCAGCAGCTGCCTTTGGAGTACAGTTCCTCCAAGGCCATTACATGTCTCCAAGGGCATTTTATTCCTAAAGCCACCACTGCCTTTCAGTGACAAAGTTCATATCTAACAACAGATGTTTCCTCAGCTCTGGCATCCGCTCACACACACACGTGCACACTCACACACTCATACACACTCGTTTGCACAACACACACACACAAACATACTCTCACACACAACACACTCACATACACATACTCAAACATTCATGCACGCCTACTCACACACACATGCATGCACACTCACACCACATACATACACACTCATGCAGTAACTGATAAAACCTCCTTACTGTGTGGTGTCTTGTGTTAATGAGACTTCATGCATAGAAATTGCTAGAACCCACTGACCTCCAAGTAGCTCTGAAATAATAATGTGCTTGGGGGTGATTTGCATATTCATGAGGGTTTATATGTTGGTTCCTCAGCAGGACAGGGAAACAAGTTAATGTTTCCAGTGCAGCCCCAGTTAGCAAGAGGAGCGCTTTAATGCTCCGACGTCAGGATGAAATAAATATATAATATCTGGACGACGCAGCCGCCTATTTCCAGTAAAACCCGAGCCCGCCCAGGTCATCCTGGAGGTTCCCTTGCTGACTCCACTTAGGGGTCCAGGAAAGTATCGTTCTTATCTCTTTCCTCTCAAGCCTTTACTAGAAGTCGTTTCTCTTGGAGTGACATGCTTATCGAAGGAAACATCAACCAAAAGCAGCGCCAGTCCAGGAAGCAGGCGGGTGAGACCGGTTGGGGGAAGTGGTGTGATTTGGTCTGATGTCACTCCGACCCCCAACCCTCAGCTGCCAGGAACAGCGCTTTCCTGGGGTGACCAGCGACAGCGCTTCTGTCATCACTGTGTGGGCGTCGGCAGGGCCCCATCTCAAGCTGCCGCAACTGGGCAACTGGGCAACTGGGCGCCCCGGTAACAGCTTGATCTCTGCGGTCTGGAGGCGGCGGTCCAAGTCCAGGCACCACAAGTCCGGGGCTCCGAGGCCTCCTGGGCTTGCAGAGGGCAACCCCAGACTGCTCTCCGCGCTGCCACCTTCAGGCTGCTCCCCACATGGCCGCCCGGGGTTGGAGCAGGTGCTCCCCACGTGGCCACCGCCCCATGCTCTTCAGATGGCCGCCCCATTGGGCCTGCAGCCCTGGTGACCTTCGGTTGTGCTCATCTCTTTTCTTTTAAGGACACTGGTCAGACAGATGACCCTAATGGCCACCCGTTAACCTAGTCACCCTTTTAACACCCTTTTCCCAAACACAGTCACACCTGAAGGGCTGAGGGCTGGGGTTTCCATGTATGAATGTTTGAAGGACACAATCCAGTCCATACCAGCCACCTTCTTGGTTGTCAAATCAATTGTAAATACTGGGCACCCCCAAATTCAGAGACGGCCTATTGAACATGAGCCCTGTACATGAGTTCTGCTCCACAGGCTTAAACGACCTGACACGCCCCACCCCACCCCTCAGGATGGCCTGGCTCCCACCCCCAACACCATGTGCCTACACAATGCAGGGAACTTTCTGCCAATTAGCTACTTTGAAAATCAGGTCTTCCTGCCACACATTTCATGGAGGGTCCCCCGAACTTCTCCATCCTCGTGAAAGTAACAGCGGGGTGACCTCTGCGGTGGAGGCGGTCAGCCTGGCGTTTTCAGCCTTGACTCAGTCCTCGGTCCCAGATGCATCATCGCACAGCCGGGCTCCAATGGATCTGACTGGTCGCTAGAGACCCGCTGCTGTAGCGGGCGGAACCCGGATGTAAGGCTCACACCCACACGCAGCTTACTTCCTGCCTGGGTGTGGGCAGGGCTTCAGATGGGAGGCAGGTTTCCCGCAAAGCGGTGTTTCTGCCTTTTGGCTCTGCCACGGGACCTGCCACTCTCTTCGTGGTCAGACTGATCCCCAGACCCAGGACCCAGCTGGCACGGGGGAACGAAATGATGAGAAAGACATGCCTCCTCCTTAGAAACCCTAGCGTGGAAATGACACTTCCCTTCCCTGACTAGCGCATAGCCATTGGCCTGGTGTGCTGCAAGGGAGTCGGGGAAGTGAAGTCTAGATAAACGCCTGGTGCAGAGCAGAAGATTTGGATTGGACACGTGGAAGTCTCTTCAAAAGGTCTTCTTTGGGTGTTGATGGTTCAGCGTCCAGGAGGCAGATGGGCCAGGTCCTGACTGCTGTCAGCTGGTGCCGACCCCACTGCAGACCCACTTTACCAGGTGTGCAGCCGCTTTGCTCATTTAAAATGAAAAGACTGAGGGATCTCTTACCCCTCGGGACAGCATGGATGGACCTGGAAAACACTATCCTAAGTCAGTGGTCGGCAAACTGAGGCTCGGCAAACGGCGGCTGGCAAGCCACATGCAGCTCTTTGGCCCCTTGAGTGTGGCTCTTCCACAAAATACCGACTTCTGCGCATGGGCCACCAAGTTTCAATCACACTGTACGTGTGCGTCCGCACATGGTATTTTGTGGAAGAGCCACACTCAAGGGGCCAAAGAGCCGCATGTGGCTCGCGAACCGTGATTTGCCAACCACGGTCCTAAGTGAAATAAGCCAGTCAGAGGCCGAAACCGGTTTGGCTCGGTGGATAGAGCGTTGGCCTGTGGACTGAAAGGTCCCAGGTTCAATTCCGGTCAAGGGCATGTACCTTGGTTGCGGGCATATCCCCAGTAGGAGATGTGCAGGAGGCAGCTGATCGATGTTTCTCTCTCATCGATGTTTCTAACTCTCTATCTCTCTCCCTTCCTCTCTGTAAAAAATCAATAAAATATATTTTAAAAAAAAAGAAAGAAATAAGCCAGTCAGAGAAACACAAGTATCACATGATCTCACTCCTCTCTTTACTTATATGAAACTTATTGGACTCAAAGTAAAAAACAATCAAATCAATAAATGAAGAAAGTACTTACTAATAGATATGCAAGATACACTAACATCTCAGTCTCCAGGTGGTACCTTTAGATCCATAGTTCTCAAACTGTGTTCATGGAACCCTGGGAAGTGTTACCTATGTGCTGGATCTGGGATTCTTTTATATAGAAGGAAATGTGTAGGTAGCAGCAGTATGCATTATGTTGTTGCTGTTATATTAACTGATGGTCCTACTTCAGTACTTAGCAAGACCACAGGAGGCAAAATCAAAGGTCTACAGCAGCCGTGGGCAAACTACGGCCCGCAGGCTGGATCCGGCCCATTTGAAATGAATAAAACTATTGAAGAAAAAGACCGTACCCTTTTATGTAATGATCTTTACTTTGAATTTATATTAGTTCACACAAACACTCCATCCATGCTTTTGTTCCGGCCCTCCGGTCCAGTTTAAGAACCCATTGTGGCCCTCGAGTCAAAAAGTTTGCCCGCCCCTCGTCTACAGCAAGGATGGGGAATGTCTGGCCCTCAGGCCATATAAGGCCCATGAAATCATTTGGTCTGGCCCTGCCCAGGCATTAGGGGTTAGTTAATTAAATGTTTGACCTGATATAACAGGCTAATTTTTAAGTTGATAATTTTGCAAATGATGTTATAAATACCCAAATGGCCCTTGGCAGAGAAAAGGTTCCCCACCCCTGGTCTGTAGTCTTCAAGCAATAGCAGAAACGTTGTTTAAAATGGTTTAGTTGTCTAGCCCGGCCAGCGTGGCTCAGTTGTTGAGCATTGACCTATGAACAAGGAAGTCATGGTTCGATTCCTGGTCAGGGCACATGCCTGAGCTCTGGGCTCGATCCACAGTGTGGGGCATGCAAGAGGCAGCTGATCAATGATTCTCTCCCATCAATGATGTTTCTATCTCTCTCTTCCTCTCTCTCCCTGAAATACATAAAAATATATTTTAAAAATTAATAAGATGATTTAGCTGTCTTTATATTGCATTTTTAAAAGAATAAACTAGAACTACATATTTTTCATTGTTAACTAAAATAACATTTTTAAAATGGCAAAGACCAAATTTTAATTGCCCTATATAACTGAAATAGAGGGGAAACTTAAGTTTGTTACTATAAAATACTGTGTTATGGGCCTTGGTCGGTTTTGCTCAGTGATTAGAGCATGGGCCCGCAGACTGAAGGATCACAGGTTCAATTCCAGTCAAGAGCATGTACCTCAGTTGCAGGCTCCATCCCTGACCCTGGTTGGGCATGTGCAGGAGGCAACCAATCGCTGTGTCTCTCTCACATCAATGTTTCTCTCTGTGTGTCTCTCCCCCTCCCGTCTACTCTATAAAAAATCAATGGAAAAATATCCTCGGGTGAAGATTAGCAGGAACCCCTGTGTGATGGGATTTTTTAGTGGGAGCGGAAAGTAAAAGAATGCGGTGCCCTATACCCTCTCCCTCACCTCGAGGCAGTTTTCCCTCTGGGTTCCTTACTCCCTGTTGGAGTTTGAATGTGCTCGTTCAGAGACCATTTACTTTCTGTGGCCACTGCAGTGGCATCAGCTGGTCTTGCTGAGTTTTTGTCACTCGTGTGTAACTAGGCAAGTACTAAATGCTGTGGGCTCAGAGCGCTCTTGTCGGGGGAAATACCACCACCACCACCACCAGAAATTGTTCGCCTCGTACACTGCTTTAGAGCGCTCCGCGTGGGAACTGGGTGCTGGTCTAGCTACACTCAGCCTCTGCCGCTCCCTCCGCGTCCGCTCAGGGAGTAGTTGCCTATAAAGCGCGCCCAACTGCGCACGCATGGGTTTGATTCCTGGTCAGGGCACATGCCTGCAGGAATAAATCAAACTTTATTCCCTAAAGCAGACCTCGAGGCTGCACGTTTGCCATTCTTCCTTCTGATCCAGAAATAAAAATAGATCAAGGTAGAAAAAACACTGCAAAGCTGATCAGATTTGCAACCAGCTTGGACAGGACCTAAATCCTGAGCAAGTTTAAAAACCCCGCTCATCACTTCCCACGCTGCCTGCAGCCGGGGGCCCAGCCCCGGGAGAGGGAGCCCGGGTGCCATGTGCACAGCGGCTGGCAGGGTGGCTGTTCTCCCTGACCTGAGCGCCAGGCCACCGGATGTGGTTGTGCGAAAGTTGGGGGAGCACTGAAGACTGCGGGAGCTTTGTGGGGGTACTAACTGTTAACGGGTATTCTGGTCACCGGAGAGACTGATGTGAGACCCCAGTAGATAAGCATTCGGAAAATTACCAATTACATATTTAACCACGCCCAGGCATCCTGGTCTCCTGGGAAAACGGCATGCCTTTTACCAAATTGCTTATCATTGTGAATTGTTTGTTGGCATGTGGACATTTTGCAACCCTCTACCAAGCTCTCCTGTTACTTTGTACTCCAGGGCCCTAATCCATTCATCTATCTATCCATTCATCCATCCATCTACCCATCATTATCCATCATCCATCCATCCATCCATCTATCCATCCATCCATCCATCCATCCGTCCCTTGATTATGTTATCCCTGATCTCATTGCACACTATTAATAATAGAAATGCAAAAGTCAACAGATAATTTTTTTTCCAAAAGCTTCCAGTCTTATTTGGAAACAGGGACACAATAAACATGACAGTAAATTATTGATCTACTAGAGGCAGATACCTACTATATATGCTGCAATATAATGGCTCATTATTTTATTTGCTCTTAATAAATATGGCCATGATATCTTGAGACTAGGGTGTTACTTTTGCGTAATTCTCTAGAGCACCTCCTCAAGCCATAAAGTTTCCTTGGGAGGATCTGGCGTCTATTTTAAGGGAGTCTGTTCTTCTGAAATCATTGCTGAATGCTGAAAGCATGACACTTTGTTGTGTGTGCCCAGAGAATGTGTGTGTGTTGAAAGATTTGCTGCATCAGTGAACGCCTGACTCGCTGCTGTCATCAGCAGCAGTTTGGATACGTGCCGCTACGTGCTGACAACCCACAGATGTCCGAGAGCACCAGCAATATTTGATGATTTGTGCCTTTTGAGGACTTATGTGTCAACTCACTGTTCTTTTGCATTGAGATTGGAGTAGGCATTGGAACTAAAGTTGTGGGGAAATGGATTTTGCTCATCTTTAAATACATTGTTCTGCTCTATTTAATACATCATTTTCATTAGGAATAAGACTGTAAGAATCCAGTTCCGGCACACATGTAACGTGCGTGGGTTGTGTAGCTGTGCCCCGGCCGTGATGTGTTTTTATAATATTGACGTGACTTGGTCTGACATTGTGAAATCATTTACAAATTCAGCTCAGTCTTACGCTGTTACCAATGAAAGTGTGAGTGACACTCACTAATTAAATCGAGGAAAAGGGTATTCCTAAGTGGATGATGTAAACCGAAAATAAAGTTAGCAATTAACCTTATGACCACAGGATTTTTTTAAATTTTTTTTTTAAGAATGAGCTGTGTGTTAAAAGGGCATATTTCTAGATGAGAAAGACAAAAGGCCATTTGGTTGACAAATGGGCTTGGTGATCCAGTCGGTTCCATTTGCACCTTATCACAGAAAGTACGGCCCGTCTTCAATTTCACCAGGGAATGATCAGTAGGACTATTGAGCACAAGTAAATATCCCCATCTGGCCTTTAGTGTTTATCTGCTTTAATCCTCAACTTATTTTCTGGTTGTGTCATTTAGTTGATAGTCTCACACACTTTTAAGAGCACCAACATGTTTTAAAACTGAAATGCCTGCGTGACTTTACAGGTAATCATAAACTCCCCCTCCTTTCCGCCTCCTCTCCACTTCCTCTGCCCCACCCCAGTCTGGTCCATCCTTATTGCTCACCTAGAAGCTGCAAGAACCTGCCAGCAGGCTTCCAGTCTGACTGCGCAACAACCCTGCACATGTCATATCCTCGGGGGTCCCACTAGATTTATCCAAGATCTCCCCCTTCTCTCCCCCTCCTTTCCCCCTCTTCTCCCCAACCTCAATCCCTGTGCTCACAACCACCTTTGTCACAACCACAGGCCCCTGGTCTCCTCAGAGGTGAACTTGCCCAGGGCACAGGCTGCCTCCACTGCCAGAAGCTAGTTGCTGAGGGTTGGAATTACACAAACATTTTTAATGGAAGCAAAATTGGGCAACAGGGTTGCGGCCATCAGGGATTGAGCTCAGGCAAGGCAGGGCAGGCACTGTGCCCTTGTCATGGCAACCTTGTTTTAATTACTTAATCACACCCTGCGAGTACTTAATCATTTCCACGCCAGTGAGCCTGTGAGCTAAGTGAGAGCCTGCGAGCTGAGCGAGCCTGCGTCAAAGAAGACTTCTACTTGAAGTCTTCTTTGAATATATGTAACAGTCTTACATTAAGTATGCTTCATAGGGTTGCCTTGTTCTTGCTATTCTATAGACTTGGAGCTCTTAGCTCCTCAATAGCACAGGTTACTTATTAAACTCTATATTATATCTATTTATATATATTTGAATGAATGGGTAAGTAGCAATAGATAAGCAGTCTAAAATGTGAAAGATGAGAGAGTTAGTAGTGTAGTCCAGGTGTAGTGCTGGGCGACAAGCCAAGCTATTGTGCGAATGCACCAATGGGAGGCTCCAGGCAGTGGCAGGCAGTGAGCACAGGTGTTCTGCAGGGACAGTCCTGACTGG
>NW_006286246.1:4344839-4345816 GCF_000327345.1 Myotis davidii | reverse complement strand
CTGCCCCGGGAGAGGCCCGGACAGAGCAGGGCCTCCCTGAAGAGGTGCGCTCCCCTGTCCGTGGGGGTGTTGACCAAGAACAGGGGGTTTTACACTTCGAGCAGGAAAACAGACCCAAGTGGCCTTTATTCTACACCCACATGTTTTTACGTTGCTTGCGAATTGATCCTGTTGAAATTGCTGTCATGCATTTCCCCAACATGCATCATTGGTGATGCTGATGACTCTTCACCAAGGCATGGGAAATGGAGCATGGTGTGTAGGGAGGCCCCGGGTGTGCCCAGCCAGCGCCGGCAGTTCCCAAGGAAAGCTCCTCGGAATGTCTCCCGTGGTCGTCCGTCGCCCCGTGGCCGCGCCCCTTAGGGATCCCCGCCCCGCTCCTGGGAGAGCCTGGCTCAGACATTGCGGATTTGGTCTACAAGATCCCGGTGTTAATCTCCGTGCACTGATGGTCACACCAGACTTATCGATTCAGCCACTAAATCAGTGCAGAGGGCAGACGTTTCAGCGCTGAATTTAAAACACTGCCTCACTTACGGGCTTGGCCGGGAGAAAGCATGGCCTGGACGCCTCGTTTATGGCGCTTTCAAATCCCCAGCCTGCTTCCAGCGCATCAGTCTCAACAATTATTCACAATGGAAGCCGATCAGGCGCTCAGAGAGATGGCCAGGCGTTCCCTGGGGCGTGCGTGGGGGGCGTGGTGTGGTGCTCAGTCAGTGAAATGACAGCCCGTGTTTGGGAAGGTACAACCGGCAGCACGTCTGCGGAGCAAGAAGGAAAAGAGTGGTTGGTTCGCCTCGGCGACATCACCCACGTGTGGGCAGCCCCCAGGTCCTGGGGAAGGACGTGCCATCGGACTGCACACAAATCAAACCGTGGATCCAGACATGGGCCAAAACAAACTCACAGGAAAACACGCATGCCCACGTGTTCCCAGGTGGCTCCCCGCTGTCCTGGGAGCCCGGGCGGGAGCAGGC
>NW_006286246.1:4318565-4343225 GCF_000327345.1 Myotis davidii | reverse complement strand
TTCAGCGCTGAATTTAAAAACTGCCTCACTTACGGGCTTGGCCGGGGAGAAAGCATGGCCTGGACGCCTCGTTTATGGCGCTTTCAAATCCCAGCCTGCTTCCAGCGCATCAGTCTCAACAATTATTCACAATGGAAGCCGATCAGGCGCTCAGAGAGATGGCCAGGCGTTCCCTGGGGCGTGCGTGGGGGGCGTGGTGTGGTGCTCAGTCAGTGAAATGACAGGCCGTGTTTGGGAAGGTACAACCAGCAGCACGTCTGCGGAGCAAGAAGGAAAAGAGTGGTTGGTTCGCCTCGGCGACATCACCCACGTGTGGGCAGCCCCCAGGTCCTGGGGAAGGACGTGCCATCGGACTGCACACAAATCAAACCGTGGACCCAGACATGGGCCAAAACAAACTCACAGGAAAACACGCGTGCCCACGTGTTCCCAGGTGGCTCCCCGCTGTCCTGGGAGCCCGGGCGGGAACAGGCCGAGACCACTTTCACGCGCATGTAAGAGGCCGGGAGAAAGAGGAACGGAAGAGGCTACTCCGGTCGGTTACGAGGACAGGGAGCCAGGTCTCCATCACTCAGGGGTGCGTTTGCATAAACACCCTGAGCCCCCACGAGCACGCAGCGCTCTCTCCGGGCCACAGTGTGCGTGTGTCCTTGGACCTAGGCAACCTGACCCCATGCCCAGGTCCATCCTGCTCCTCGGGTGACGGCGAGGGCAGCCTGGCCCCTCTGCTCCGATGCCGGCCCGCCCTGTGCGATGCCCTGAAGAAAGTGCCCCGGAGACGCAGGAGCAGTGACAGGTCCTGCCTGCCCGCGTACCGGTAGGGGCCCGGGTTCAGAGAAGGTTTTGTTAGCGAGGTGCTCACAGGAGTCATCAGAGAATCCCACTGATCCCATTAAGTCCCGGGACTCTGCTCAGCAAAGAGCCGGGGCGCCCCCTGGTGCTCAGGGCGAACCCTCGGTCCTGCTCACCGCCCGCCACGGCGTGGAATTGCCGTCCAGGGACCAGCCACGGGTCATTAGGACCCGAGCTCCGGAAGGGCACAGGCCCGGGTGGCGGGCTCCATCCCCAGTGGGGGGCGCCCAGGAGGCAGCTGACCCATGGTTCTCTCTCATCGGCGCTGTTTCTATCTCTCGCTCCCTCTCCCTTCCTCTCTGAAGTCAATAAAGACGTATTTCTAAAGAATAAAAACACCGCCAGTTCCAGGACCCGTGAAGACGGCCACGGGTGCCACGCGCTGGTTTTACTATTCCGCCAGGGCTTGCGGGAAAGGGGGCTTTTACTGGAGAAGAGAGCGCAGCTTAACTGAAATGCCAGCTTGCTTTGGGCAGAAGTTATATCAACTCAGTTTGAAAATTCCAGTTGACTCCGCCTGACCCGAAGTCCTCATTAATAGTTACTTGTGTCTTTGAATTAGAAAAGGAAAGAAAAAAAAGGAAGATGAGAGAGAGAGAGAGAGAGAGAGAGAGAGAGAGAGAGAAAAAATTCAATACTGTTACTCAGCAGGCAGACATCTCTCAGACCAATGGTTCGGGAAAGTGGGAGAGGGAGTTTTGTGAGGGGATGTGAACACTGGCGTAGACTTTCTCCAGATTAAATGATGTACATAACTACTACGCCTGCTTACTTTTATGATTCAAATAAAAACTGTAAACTTTACAAATAAGAGGAACTTAAAATAACAGGTGCACCCCTTTTATTGACAATTGAAGCAATTCAGACGCTAGGAGGTCAAAGGAGCTGCCACATGAAGGACACTGGTCTTTACAGGGTCCTGACCCCCAGGGGGCGCCTGACTCCTACCCACGCCCTCCTATGTGACAGCCCCACAGCTTCTCCCATAGTTTCCCTTGCATGTCTTTTCTTTTCTTAATACTTAGTCACCTTACTAGATTCTCTAGATACTTGGCAAGACTGGCCTTAGGCAGACTTACAGCCAATGAAATATGTATGTGGGTCAGCACCCAGCTTTTATTTTCGGACCCACTGGGTGGTGGCAGCACAGCCAGCCTGCCTGCTGGGACGCCTGTGTACAAGGCCGAGGTCGACGTGGCACTCACGTGGTGATGCCGAGCTCAGGGAGACCACGCCTCAGGGGGCATCAGGGCAGCCTCTGGGTCTCGCTCCCTCACTCACCAGTTCCCCATCCACCCTGCTTGGCACTGGGTCCAAAGCCCACGTTTCCCAGGATCTCACACCACAGCCCACTGGCCTGAGATCCCGGAGCCCACAGCCCGTGCCCTCCACGTTTCCTCCTCCAAGCCCAGCTGCTCAGCAGGTGGCTATCACAGTCCCCTCCTCACAGAGGAAGGCAGGTGCCCGAGGAGGCGAGAGAACCTGCCACGGTGCAGCCGCAGGCGGGGCCCAGCTCAGCAGGCGTCTGTGGCCCAGAAGGTCGTCCACTTTGGTGACTGCTCCCGTGAATGTCAGTCTTGGCATTTGACTGAGTCCTTTCCTGGGGGCATTCCGTCTCCCTCTGCTGTTCTCACACATGTGCAGGTTCAGGCCTCAGTACGCAGTACATGGGGGAGTGAGCGAGTATGTGAGTGAGTAAATGTGTGAGTGACTGAGTGAGTGAGTGAGTGAGTGTGTGAATGAGTGAGTGTGTGAGTGAACGAGTGAGTGAGCGAGCGTGTGAGTGTGTGTGAATGAGTGAATGTGTGAGTGACTGAGTGTGTGAGTGAGTAAATGAGTGAGTGCGTGAGTGAATGAGTGAGAGTGAGTGTGTGAATGAGTGTGTGAGTGAGTGTGAGTGAGTGAATGAGTGAGTGTGTGAGTGAGTGTGTGAGTGAGTGAGTGAGTGTGTGAATGAGTGAGTGAATGAGTGAGTGTGTGAGTGAGTGTGTGAGTGAGTATGAGTGAGTGTGTGAATGAGTGAGTGAATGAGTGAGTGTGTGAGTGAGTGTGTGAGTGAGTATGAGTGAGTGTGTGAATGAGTGAGTGAATGAGTGAGTGTGTGAGTGAGTGTGTGAGTGAGTATGAGTGAGTGTGTGAATGAGTGAGTGAATGAGTGAGTGTGTGAGTGAGTGTGTGAGTGAGTATGAGTGAGTGTGTGAATGAGTGAGTGAATGAGTGAGTGTGTGAGTGAGTGTGTGAGTGAGTATGAGTGAGTGTGTGAATGAGTGAGTGAATGAGGGAGTGTGTGAGTGAGTGAGTGTGTGAGTGAGTGAATGAGTGAGTGAGTGGATGAGTGAGTGTGTGCGTGTGTGAATGAGTGTGTGAGTGAGTGTGAGTGAGTGAACAGATGCATGTGTTTTATTCCCATGACTCCAGGGAAGGATGTGTTATCTGACATTATCGAGCAGGTGGTCAGGAAATACTTATCAAACCAAAAAAATGTTAAAGGAAAAACAAACAAGCAGAGTTGGGGTGCACAGTAGATTGAACGGATCTCACTGTCAGCATGTCTGTGGAAGGGAGAGCAGCAGCGAGCACGCACTTGGGGCAGCAGAGGGGGCCTGGGGGGTGAGGCCCCGGGGCTGGGCACCTTCCCCCGCCTGCCTCCCGTGCAGTTACGTCGCATGGGACAACGGAAACAAACTTCTCCCCCCGCCTGCCTCCCGTGCAGTTACGTCGCATGGGGCAGAGAAAACAAACTTCTTCCCCCGCCTGCATCCATGCAGTTACGTCGCATGGGGCAACGGAAACAAACTTCTTCCCCCGCCTGCCTCCCGTGCAGTTACGTCGCATGGGGCAGAGAAACAAACTTCTTCCCCCCGCCTGCATCCATGCAGTTACGTCGCATGGGGCAACGGAAACAAACTTCTTCCCCCGCCTGCCTCCCGTGCAGTTACGTCGCATGGGGCAGAGAAAACGTCTCTGAGAAAAGCCTGCTGCGAGCGGGACTTTCCCTGACACCGCTGCTCCCACAGGAAGGGAAGGTGGGTGCTGTGGACGCTCGGAATGCGGAGATTCCTGTGAGGGCGCCATCGTTGTGATCAGGCAGCAGGAAAGCGCCAGGCGCCGTGGAGTGAAACCGTGAGACGTGCTCCGGCCACAGATAATGTAAATGATGCGAGTGCTTCAGTCACTGGAGTCCCACTCCGTCTGCTCCAGTGGCTTGGAAGGTGGATTCAAGTCTCTGATGTGTGAACCATCGATGGAAAGGATCAATTGCTCTAAAACCTGAGCAACCAAACCTCCGCGATGCCAAGAACTTGCACCTAAATTGACCTGCTTTCTCGGGAAATGAGTCATTTGTCCATCCTGCTGCCTGACCAAGTGCCACCAGCTCCACGGCTTCAACCAGAACTTTCCCCGGAAGCTGGCGCTGGCCGGTTAGCCCATCCGTCGGTCAGGTGCCCTTCTTGTTACCGTGTAAATAACCGTGACCTCTCGCGTGTCTGCCTGTACCACACGGCATAGCCAGCTCCCGGGTCCATGTCCGGGAGGCGCTTAGGGAAGCAGCCTGTCAGATGAATGAGGGTCTTACAGCGATGTCTCTCTCTCACATTGATGTCTCTCTATCTCTCTCTGCCTCTCTCTCTAAAAACATCAATTAAAGAAAAAAATATGTCCTCGGGTAAGGATTAAAAAATACTCTGTAAATAAAAAATGAATAATAATAAATTGGTTATTCTTCTACCCAGAGAAATTTTTCAACCTATAATAACCAAGTAATGGTTTCACTTAAAAACACAATTGATTTGATTATTACTTTACACACACATGCAGAGTGAATGTGTCATTTTTAAAATTATTAAGAAAGAAGAATTCTATCTATAGCTTTTCTGTAAAAGTGCCCCCCCGACCCCCACCCCAGTTCTGTGTCCGTCTCCGTTTTCATGTGAAGCCCTGGCTTCCATCTGGTGCGACCGTGTGGCTCTGGCGTTGTCAGGGGGGATGAGCCTGACACATGGAAGCATACAGAAGCCGCCATGGGTGATTATTAAGTCTTATTAACTAAAGATCGGTGATACCGCATCTCCGTTGAATTTGAGAGTTACAACAGCAAAGTAGATGGTGTTTCGTGGGAAGAGTTGGACAACAGAAGTGGTTGTCGTGGCGGTTAATTCCTTCCGTCTGTCTCGTTCATCCTCACCATCTCTGAGTGTTGCAGCCACTTCAGCGGCCGAGGCGCACTGCCCGTTGCCAGGTGCGCACCGAGTGGGACCCGTCAGCTTGGTGCCCGTGGCTCCAGGCTCCGAGTTCCTGTTCTGGGGGACGGGTGTGAGGGGGTGCGGTCGCTGTACACCACTGCTCATGTTTTGGCGCATTTTTTATTGCACGAAGCATTGCCCTGCTATTGGCTGCCTGCCTAGCTTGGCCTGCTCACTCTGTGAAGAGTGGGGTAGCTGGGATCTCCTGAGACCATCACTCCTGCTTCCCAAGCCTGGGTGTCATCCCCATGGGGCAGGCGTGCCCCCCCAGGGACTGCTGGGTTCAAAAGCCTCCAAAGAACCCCCACCGGCAGGTAAATGCTCGCTTGGAGAAAGCCCGGCCTTTTCCCTTTGCTCATTTGTTGTAACCGTGAGCACCTGTTACTTTTATGATGGTTTAAGACAATATTGGTAATGCGTTTCCAAGACATCCGCACAGAAAACGTGCGTTCCAGTCGTCCTGACCTACACTGTGATGGCAGTAGCGGGGGTGGAAGGCCCACTTGCCGTCACCCGGGGCAGGGGCGGCGCTGGTCTGGCGGGACCCCTCACCCAGGGTTTAGAGCAGGGGTGGGCAAACTTTTTGACTCGAGGGCCACAATGGGTTCTTAAACTGGACCGGAGGGCCGGAACAAAAGCATGGATGGAGTGTTTGTGTGAACTAATATAAATTCAAAGTAAACATCATTACATAAAAGGGTATGGTCTTCTTTTTTTTTTTTAGTTTTATTCATTTCAAAAGGGCCGGATCCGGCCCGCGGGCCATAGTTTGCCCACGGCTGGTTTAGAGGGACAGGCCCGGCCCAGGTGGGTGGATCTTCTTGAAAAAAAGCAAAGCAGATGGAGAAGCAAGATGAGCAGAGAGCCCCGGTGGCTCGGTGGTTTATCGTTGTCCCGCACGAACACACACACCACAGCGTGGCGGGTTCTGTTTCCGGTCGGGCACGCGTCTGGTTGCAGGTTCGATGCCCGGTTGGTCAGAGACAATACCTGGAGGCAAGCAGTCGATGTTGCTCTCTCACATCGATGTTTCTCTTGCTCTTCCTTTCTCTAAAAATTAATAAAAACATACCCTCACATGAGGATTAGAATATATAGATATCTATTAGCCACAGAGAGAGCTGCTAGCATTGGCCCCGCATCGGGAAGCATGAAGTTCCTGTGATTAAAATGTCCGTGTCTGTGAAATTGCATTTCTTCTTGCATTTTGGTAGGAAAACAATTGATTCTCTTAGCTGCACCTGCTGCTCCAGACCCAGGAGGAGTTTACCCAGGTGTACGTTTTCCAAACTGCCAAGGGTCCCCTCCCCCACCGCCTTGTAGCCGGCGCCCAGCCTGTCAGACCAGGAGTCCTCGCTCCGGGGTTCCTCTGGATCGCCCCGTCCCCGCAGCCAGTCATCTGACAGTCTTTACGTTTCGCACCTAACGAAGTGCCGTGTCCAGGATCATTTGTTGAGGTGCAGTTTTTTTTTCTTTCTAAAATCTCTGGCTATTTAGGAAACACTGTTTAGTAACACGGAGCCATAAATAAGCCAGATCCTACGGAAACGAAGGAAAGCCAGACCTTCTGGGTCTTCCTGAGTTACAGTGTCAGCCGGTCCCGTGGGAAATTACTGGCTTCTTTATCAAAGTCACAGAGTCTGGGTCCGAGCCCGCGTGTTAAATTGTTCAAGATGAACACGGGTCGGAAAGGACCGGCCTCCCCCTCCCTTTGCAGCAGGGACGCATCAACCCAGGGGCCACGGGGAGCGATCCAACAAGGGAACCAAGGAGACGGCGCCAACCAGTCAGTCAGGTCGTGTTTATGGGCCCGCCGTCCAGCGCGTGCACACCTCTCCACTTAGGGCTCCTCCCCTCCATCCTCTTATTTAAAAGCCCCCCCCCCCTTGGGAGCACCCCAGGCTCTGTTATCCGTAACGGGATCATCCATGACTTGCGGAGTCAGGAGGGCAGAGAGGTCGGGTCCTGGGCCCTCCGCCCTCCCTGGAGGGGGGTCCTCGGGAGGCTGGCAGAAAGGCATGCTCTGTGCTGTGATGGGACAGCTGAGGCCTGAGCTCGGCCCCGCCTGCCTTCCCCACAGGAGAGCAGGCTCGGCGGTGGGGTGGCGCCCGTGGCCGTCGGCAGTCCCCTCTCCCTGCCCCCTCCTCCCTCCTCGGGTCCACGGGAAGGTCACAGAGCCACTGAAGGCCAGAGGGAGCCGCTCCTCGCTCTGACAGAAGTCGCGCTTTCAGCCCGGGTGGTGACGTCGCTCCGTTGGCAGAGCCGCCTTGGGGTGGGCAGAGCTTCACTAAAGTACAGAAGCTTGAATGTTGTTTTCATTTTCAGGGAAAAAATGAGCTGTGGGTTCTGATTGGGATCACGTGGTGCTTCCGTCTTATTGGCGTCTTTATTTTTGCTTTTTAAGTCGAGTTTCTGCGTCGTGGCGTTTCTGCTCTGGTGAAGAGCACAGTTTTGGAAACGGACTGGGATCTGTTGGGTAGCGGGCCGTTGGCGATACTGATGCCTGTCTGACCAGCAGGCTCCCAAGTTCGCTGTCAGGGGGACATTCCTGGGTTCGAGGTCAAGATGACCCCCTGGGTCCGTCCGTAGGAAAAGGAGAAAAAGGGACACGTGCACTTACCGAGCACCTGCTGTGTGCCCGGGACACGGGTGCCTGCCGTGGGTGGCGCCTCCCGCACCGAGGGAGGGGCCTTCCCAGCACACACGTCTCTCCGCCGGCCTGCCTGGGCCTCGGCATTTTCAACAGCAAACCGTTTCCAGAAATGACACATCTCGGAATGCACCTGGGAGCCGTTTTCACTCAGAATGAACGTATTTCCATGGCGGGGAGGCAGCGGAATGTTACTGCCATCCCCCTGGGAGGGAGCGCCTCGCAGCAGGGACCCTGATGTGCAGGTGCCTGAGGGAAGCCATGGGCTGCCTTCCCGCCTCCGCCTCCTGCAGCGAAGTCAGTGCCCGCCTCCCGCCCAGGCCGCGCGGTGGGTGGGCACCGCCTGTGACGCTGTCCATCGCGTGGAGCTTTTCACGTGAGAACCCAGCTGCTGCGGGAGCTGCTGCGGGGATCGCAGGCCAGGGGCTCGCAGTCCTGCAGGCGGGTGCTGGTCGTGGCCACCGTGATCTCATTGGCCCCTCACTCCACCCGGCAGCAGAGGAACCTGCTGTATGTTCTGGCCGAGGACGTGAAGAGTGTAGGTAACTCACCTTCCTGCGCAGCCTGAGGCTGGGGGTCCTGCCCTGGGCCTCAGTCTCCCCAGAGCCCCACAGGCCCTGTGCACCGTTATCCAACGACACAGTCACCTGCAAAGCAGGAGGCCAGAGCCACAGCAGGCACTGCGGCCACAGGGACGTCCCATGGACATGGCGTTGTCTGATACTCAAGCCCCCACAGATGAGGGCTCCTCCCCGCCTGTCCCTTTAGCAATTGTTTCTGCAAGTCGTCCATGAACCCACCAACTGTTCAGCTGATGAATCTCCGCAGGTAACCGGCCCCTCGCTGTACCAGGCACCCCGTGACGTCACTCTCGCTGCAATTCTTCCCAAGTTCGTCCGTTCCGTCCGTCTAGGACCTGGACACCGGGCTGACCTTACCTGGCCACTGTCTTGGAATTTCCGAGGTGTGGGCTGCTGGCATGTCTAAGTCAGAGAAAACCTTTCGTCCTCGGGACCTTTAGTCACAGTCCAGATGTTCATACAATTGGACCAGAAAATGCCGGGCGTCCCCCCCAAACTGCATACACACTTTAGCAACCGACAGCTCAGTTTTGAAAATAAAATTTATTTTAATAAACACGGCCTTTCTAATGATTCAAAGTGTGTGTATACATTTTGGGGATACCCTATATATAGTCAGGACTTTGTCCTAAGAAAATTGCCAGATATGTAACTAGAATTGTGTTCACTGTTATTATTGAGAGAGCATTGTTTACAGTTAACTGGGTTCTGTTGCCCTGTTGTGATGAACGTTCTGCAGCTGCTCAAACCCTCACCTTAGGTAAGTGGTTAATGATATATTAACCGAAACAATGTTGCAAAACAATACATACTTTATGAACCCAATTATGATAATAATTTACTCACCAGACGCTCACTGCGGTGGTTGTGTGCTGGTGGCGTTACAGGGATCTGAGCTCTCCCGTGTTTTCTCCCCAATTTTCTGCATAATCAGAAGAGAGATGTCTCTCTCCGGTGGGTGGCAGAGAGGAGACGCAAAGGTTTAACCTTGGGACCGGGTGGGTGCAGGAGGCCTGCCGAGCCTGGAGGAGGTGGCCCAGGCTGTGAAAGAAGGGGCGGCGTTCTTTCTTTCAGTCCGGAAGGTTCGTTGGGTGCTTTGAACAGATTCCTTCCCTGTCATTTTGAGCGGAAAGAAATAGTTTGCAGACCACGTACTCCCAACGTCTTTTTCTGACCCTTTCCAAGCTTTCCATTTCATTTCTAGCTGAGAGCCTGAGAGCGGGACAAGGCATTTCACTTAATATGTGGAAGCCCAGACCCCCTGGTGCCCGCCACTGCCACGCAGAAGAAATGTACTTGGGGGGCAGTGAGTTTTACGTCTCTGAGCTTTTCCCTGTTCACTGAGTGAGGGGGACCCCGTGACTCGGGGAGGCAGACACACTGAGGAGGCAGCAGATCCGGTGGGTGGGGTGGCAGCGCGGGCATTCAGGGCAGACCCCAGGCCCTGGGCACTCGTAGCCCACCGCTCGGCGCCGCTTTCCTGGAAGTAACATCCACGCAAGTTTTCCAGTATTATTATTTTTTAAGTTTTAATTTTAAACATATTTTGTATTGTTGATAGTATTACAGATCTCTCCCATTTCCCCGCTTCCCCCCTCCTCCAAGCCCCTACACACACACCCCCAGGTCTTCACTACCCTGTATTGCCATGCCCATGGGCTATGCCCGTGGTCGGCAAACTGTGGCTCGCGAGCCACATGCAGCTGTTTGGCCCCTTGAGTGTGGCTCTTCCACAAAATACCACGTGCGGGCGCACACGTACAGTGTGATTGAAACTTCGTGGCCCATGCGCAGAAGTCGGTATTTTGTGGAAGAGCCGCACTCAAGGGGCCAAAGAGCCGCATGTAGCTTGCAAGCCGCAGTTTGCCGATCACTGGGCTATGCATGTAAGTATATAAGTTCTTTGGTTTATCTCTCTGGTCCCCCCCCAAATCTAGTATCACACTGCCACATGCAAGACTGGTCCAGAGCCTTTTTAAAATTTATTTTCCAAAAACAAGTACAAAACCAGTGCTTCGTTTTAGAATTTTAGCGCCCTCTGTGTGTATTTGCCTTCCCGGTTTTAGCCAGGAGAGCTGGCTGTGGCTGCAATATTGGCACTAAGGGAGACATTAGCCATGTGTTGCTGTTCCTGTAGAAAACTCTATTACCCTAACATATATTAATATATTCTAAATCTGTAAAAGTGAATTCTGAAGAAAATACTTCACTCTACTCCACAGTGTAGATTCTAATGAAGTGGACTTTTACAAATCAGTCCTATCTCAAGGGATATCTCCATTTTATACTTTCTCAGCTGAAGTCCTTAATTTTATTCAACACACACACAGTGAAGTCAAAATCACTTTTTTTTTTTTTTTGGTTTCCAAACTTTATTAAAGATCAAAGAATTGAAAAACTTTACATAAAAAATATGTCAATTTTAGCTTCTACCTTGTTTCTACACATAAAAAAAACCTGAAACATGATTTCCTTGGTTAAACCTTAGCCCCTGCCCGCAGTGGTGGCCAGGCCAAAGCATGCGTCACCGTGACGGGTGAGCGTGGCACTGCGCTGTGGGTCGAGCTTTAAGACGAGCACTCAAAATCATGTTGTACTGTCATTTCTTCTTTAATTAAAACAACAACAATTGATATTTTTAAAAAATGAGAAACCTTGCCAAATCTACAGGGTCCCTGGTGATGGATTCAACACTCTGTGGCAGCCTCAGTCTTTGCCGGTTTTGGGGGGATGGAACTGTGTGTGCAGAGTGACGGTCTGCCTCGCGTAGGTGGGAAGTGATTGCCGCAGCAGTTCAGTCAGCACGCAGCTCACGTGGCTACAATACAGAAAAAGCAGCAAAAGAACATGGTTTTCATGTGAGGAGGACTCCTAGGGTTGACTGCCCTAACAACAGCCACACCCACACACAGCCTGTGAACTGTGGCCACCACATGCCATCACGCACCAGCACTGACCATCTTACCACTGGAAGCTGGTACCTTCTGACCACCCTCCTCCAGCCCCCGCCCTCACCCCGGCCTCTGGTCCCACAAAGATGATCTGTTTCTGTGCGTGGGGCGCGGCGTGTTGTCGTCCCAGAGCCCCTCCACCTGCCAGAGGCAGAAGCGTACAACCTCCGGTGAGTGCGTCTTCGTGCCGGGACCCTGCCTTGTGCACCGAGTAGGGCACCGGCTCGCAGCGTGGCCCGAAACCTCCGGCACACCAGGGCAGGGCATGTGCTCCCTGGTGCCTATGACGGGCCAACAAAGACATGGGGGTGGGGGGGGGGCAACTAGGCACCGCCGTCCTGCCCGCAGAGACACAGGGGCACTCGGGAGTTGACTGCCTTGTGAGAGCCACCAAATGTACAGGTGCTGGTTTCAGAGACAGGAGCATGGGCGTGTGTTTCAGAGCCACAGCCAACCCCAAGGGTACCCCTGCTTCCCCACGGGCATCCGACAGCCGTGCTCGTCCCCGCCCGCAGCGTGCTCCTCGCCTGGCTCCTCGGCACAGTAGTTGGTGGGTGTGAGGCGAGCAAGAAGCTGGCCTCGTGTTCTCTTCCCAGTGGTCGGGGTCTTACGTGGCCGTGATCTGGTGGATGCCTCCCCCGAGAGCGATGCCCGTGTGCGCAGATGCGGGGAGCGGGCTGGGGTGGGCGGCCGGGCCTGGGAGGAGCTGGGGAGGGTGTATGGTTAGTCTGCAGAGGAGTGGCTCTGCTGGAGGCCTGGGACAGCCTGTGGTGTTCATGCTGAGCTTTGGGAAGTCCGAGCAGGGAAGGAGGAGGGAGCCCATCTGTGCTGTTTCTCCTGGAAGAACCTGGGTCCATAAGGAAGTAAACCCAGTGGGAATGAGCTGTGTCCGAATGAGAACAAACCTTCGAATCAGTCCTGATGAGAAATGGAATTAATTGTAGGGGAATCGTAGCTGGCAGTCATTCCACAGTTCTTGGAGAATCTGAATGGACACAATTCAGAAATGTTGTAAATGCCATAAATGCCCTAAAGGATGAAGGGTTGAACAGTTGGCAGATTATCAGGGGAACTATTGACTGCGTCGTAAGAATGAATTTCAATCCTTGCTGGAAAGTTTTCATAGATGCTCTTCAGATATTAAGAGCCAAGACCCTGTGATCCAGGAGCAGTATGACAGCATCCTAACCAAGGCCCTCCCCCAAGCCACCTGACCCGTCCTATCGGTTCTATCAGAATAATGTAGTCACCAGTGATCTTATTTTCACAGTCATTTCAGGTATCCATGGCGACCCCATATTGTTTGTCACATGAAATCCATCCACCCAGGCCCACATCGAAGCTCACTGCCAGGTGACCCTCACCCTCGGCATCTGTGCTCTGCTGCTGTGACGCTGATGGATTGCTACGCTTCACCTTCTAAATTTTCTGCCGTCTTCATTCTCATTCCTCCCATCTAGACAGACAAGACAGGGAGCGGCACAGGAATTGACTACCTTTTCCTGAGTCTATTTTTTTAAGTGTCCCGAATGATAGGTTTTTGGAAATTTCCCATCTTGTATCTGTTTTAATCAATGGGAAATAGAAGTATATTTTCTGCAGGCCTATTGCTGGATGAGGAAAGTCCTGCCAAGAAAGAGAGACAGAGATAGATAGATAGATAGATAGATAGATAGATAGATAAATAGATATAGTGGGGGAGAGATAGACAGATAGCTAGAAAGGGGGGTGAAGAGAGAGCGATATGTCCTATTTCTTGTTCTGACTCAAGCAGATGGAGCCGGTGGCCGGCAGCGGGCTCGGCCTGTTGGCAGGCTCACCTGGAGCAGCACTCAGAAGTGGCCTGTGGTTAGAGCCGCAGGCAGAGCCTGGGTGAGAAATCGTTCCCGGGTGCTTCAGTTCTCCTAAAACTAGGCACACACATGCACACGTGTGCACACACACACACCATCTATATTCTTAGCCTGAAGTGGAGTATATTAAATATGAGGAGCCAGGATACATAGCTCTTATTTTAATTTTAAAGGTGAAATAAGATTATCTAGGTCAGTGGTTGGCAAACTGCGGCCCCTTGAGTGTGGCTCTTCCACAAAATGCCACATGCGGGCACGCGTGTAGAGTGCGATTGAAACTTCGTGGCCACACTCAAGGGGCCAAAGAGCCGCATGTGGCTCGCGAGTCGCAGTTTGCCGACCACTGATCTAGGTTGTGTGTGTGGGTTTTGTTTGTCTTTTTTTTTTTTAAGGATGAAGGAATTGAACAACTGGCAAATTTTATGGGAAGTTATTTCCTGTCTTTCTTGCAAGTGTTGTGATTTGAATCATCTCAGCACGTGTCCCCTTTAGTTGAAAATCCATGTAAACACAGCATTCGAGCCTGGGCCGCCCTGAGGCATGGGGACCGTTTAACCAGGGGGTCCACCCGGACGCTGGCGGGGTCCAATCATCTCCGCGGAGTCCCGGCTGTGTCGCGGGACAGCCATTCACTCAGAAGGAGTAACTTTCCTCCTCTATTTGCTTCTCTACAAGATCGTTTGTTATGTAGCACTTTGTCCCAAAGAGATTCAGGCTATCTTGGCAATTTGTGTTTGTAGAGTGATTTTTATTCATCCGTAAACATCGTCTTAGAGCTTTTCCTCCTGAGATCATTTTAGAAGAAACTTTGACATTTGATGGAGAGAGCAAATCAAATACAATAATTTTCTTAGATAAAACAGGGAAGTATTTGGCTTCTCATGTTAAGGATTTTCTAGTCTCTGCTCTTTATTCAGATGATTGTTGTGATTTAATATTAATCGAAACAAATGCCTCACTGGCCCGCAGTCCTACTTGTAAAATGTAGCGTTAGTGCACTTAGAGCGAGGTTAGAATTCCCCAAGGGCTTACTCGGGGCGGCATCCCTGTGTCCGCTGGGGCCGGTGTCCGCGCGGCGCCTTACAGCGGGGGCACTGAGGAAGCAGCCAGCGGGCTGGGAGAATTGCTTATTTCCAGCTGGAGGTTTACACACGCCGTCGCCGTAGCCACCATCACCCTTCCCACGAGGACTGGGGTTACCGTTTCATTTTTGAAACATATGATTGGCCCTTAGAATGTGGGTTTATAAACGCCACTTTCTATCTATCTCAGCTTTAGAACCGAGTTGCCCAATAGTGTAGCCACTTAGCCATTTAAATATAAATGTAAATTAGTTCATTCGTAAAATTTAAAATCCATCGCTGTGGACAGGAGCCACCAGGGCTGGTGGTGCTGCGTTGGACGGTGCAGACGTGCGACGTTTGCGTTCTCTCTGAACGTTCTGGAAGGCACAGCTTCAGCGTGATCACTTTGTTAAGGGCAGAGATGGACCGGCCGTGGGCCGTGGACAAGGGGGGGGGGGGACAGGGTGGGTGCAGCACCCCTGGCTGAGTGGGCTCCGCAGACCGACCCCAGCCCTTCCCCGTGCACTTGGGACATTCACTACATCCCTCAGAGACCTCATAGTTCCTTCACAATGAAATTATCATCTGCCTCCAAGGAAGCTCTAAAGGGTGAATGAGATAATCCGTTCGAAAAACTAAAACACAGGACGAGCTCTTTGGATGGAGCTGCTGTCAGTACACTTGGCTTGAAAACTTAGCTTAGTGTTTGTTGAAAGAATGGTCAGATGGTGCACTTCCCAATCCAGGAGCAACCCACAGAATTCTCTGATTTTATATTGTTTTTCTCTTTTTTACTCTAAAAAATGTTCAACAAACCTAAGTAATTGGGAAATAAAAATAACATTACTTATAATATTTGGAATATTTAATTCATTTCAAATTTATATAATTCCATCAAAGAAAAATATAAAAATACCAGAGTAGAATAAAAAACAAATGTCATCTAGGTTTTAACATCAGACATTAATTTACAAATTGTTTTAATTTATAAACTTTTAAAAATATAGTTCATGTATGCTCTATGCACAATTTCATATTTTTTCACTGAAGTCAATTAATAGAATTTTCTGTATTATTTGGAACAATCCTATTTATAGCTTGAAACATACTCTTTTTATTACAAATGCTAGGCACCATTCTAGGCACCTTACAAATATTCTGCCACTGAATGAGGGCACAGGATTCCCGAAATGTACTGTGGAGTGTTCATTTGACCATTTTCTAAGTTTGGACGTTCAGAGAAGAGCGTGAGCTTTGAAGGAGGACTGCTAATCTACAAGCGTGAAGGTCGGTATCCAGCGGGCTCCTTTCTGGTTTGTTAGTTCGAATCCTGCAGGAGCGCCCTTGCCTCGGTAAAAAAAGAAAATAAAAAGCTGCAGCCGGCGGCTACGGGACTGCGGCGTCGCACTGCGGAGCGTGAGATCCTGAAACTGGGACTGACTGCAGCAGGCGTGAGAGGATCAAATTCTCACTAAACTCACAACCACCTACACACACATAGTTAAACATCCCACGTGTAAAATACCCCGATTCCACTCATATTCCAGCAATACTTCTCAGCACGGCGAATATTCATGCTAATTAAGCGACTGCTGTTCAGAGTGACATTTGCGAGCACCTGTTTAGCGTATTTGTTCTGTTGAAAATGTAAAAGTAGCGCTTGGAGGCAGAGCCGCGGAGCCGTCCATGTGCCCGTGTGCGGCCCGTATGGCGCCTAAATCCCCAAGCGCGGAGCTCCCTCGCCGAGAAGGATTTGGCATTAACTCCCCGGGGACCCCGTGTCTAGTGGTTCTGGCTCTCGCTCCTCACCGCACGGGCGTGTCCCTAATGCCCGACTGGGAGGTACCCGATTGCCTATTGCGGGGATGACCCCTCAGAATCAATCCCCGTCTTTCTCTTATGACTGTACAGTCACTACGCTGACCACTCCCCGTGTTATTGCTGACATGACAGTATGTGACTAACGGAACCGCCTTCCCAGGGTTGCTTTTAAGCAGGTAGCGCAGCACCCACCCCCCCCACCCCCCGGGAATTAACCGGAGGCTGGAGTCAGTATTTTCAGACCCCGCTGCCCCTGGTGCTTTGGGTGGCTACCAGCACGTGTACAGCACCAGCAAGCAGGCGTGACACACCGGAAGGCCGAGGAGAAACACGGGGCAATGTCTGCAGTTTTCCCCTGTAGCTTTTCTAAAGATACCGTTTCTTATCTTTCCTAATTATTGCAAATAACACTTAGACCTTCCCCTGCCCGGTGGTTTGAGCGTTCCGCTGCTGGATAAGCAGAGAACGGACGAGCCACGGGAACGCCGCCCGCACGGGTGAGGCGCTGCTGCTCCGCCCAGTGCCTGTCACCCTGGGTCCTCCCTGTGGCCCGTCAAGGCCAGGACAGGTGTGCGAGGCGCCGGCGGCAGGAGGGGCGGGCGGGCGGCCTACAGGGCATCCCGAGGGGCTCTCACTGCCCGCGAGTCTCTCCCTGAAAGTGGCCGACAGGGCGGCCGGCCTCACACAGAGCACCCGCTAGGGTATGAGATGTCACAGCCAAAGGACTTGGAAATCCATCGGGGGTGGGAAAGGCCGTGGGCCCCCAGTTCTCCACCAGCCTGGTCACTGGATGTGAGGGACAAGCGTGACACCGGGAAGGTCTGCATTAAGGGGAGGCAGCGTGCCATCCTTTCTACAGTAAAACTCTTTGGTAAAAACCACCGACATTCACAGGGACTTGACTCACAGGCAGAAGCACAGTCGGTTCACAGCAGTAACACTTGTGCAATATGCTAATTGCTTTTGAAATAACAAAGGGCAGGGCTGCTGTGTGCATTTTACCCCAATTAGAAGAAAAAGGGCGAAGGGGCGTGAAGTGCATCGCGTAAGTGCCTCCCTGTTTTGATTTTTCTGAAGGCGGATTCATTAGACGCTGTGTCTGCTGTGACCTGGTTACGTCATCACCCATAGTCTGGAGCTTTTTTTAAAAAAAACTGACACCCTAACCCAGTGGTTCTCAACCTTCTGGCCCTTTAAATACAGGTCCTCATGTTGTGACCCAACCATAAAATTATTTTCGTGGCTACTTCATAACTGTCACGTTGCTACTGTTATGAATTGTCATGTAAGTACCTGATTTGCAGGATGGTCTTACTCGAACACTGTGAAAGGGTCGTTCGACCGCCAACGGGGTCGCGACCCACAGGTTGAGAACCGCTGCTCTAGCCCAATGTTACAAGCGACAAGCATGAAACCAACAAGCTGGTGATTGCAGCCACGGAAAGGCCTCTGATCCCCGGAGACCTGCTGCCGTTTAAGGCGGAGACGCTCCGCTTCCTGTGCCTTCGGGAGCCTTAGGGGACCGGCCCTCGTTCTAAGCACCGCGTTTAGATAAGCCAGGTAGCCCAGTGGTTGGTTTGGGGAGGGGGTGTTTGGGTTTGTTCTTTCCTTTTCCCTTTCTGTCTTGGGGATGTCCTTCCCTGAGGGGCAAGGACTCCTGGTTCTCGAGGGGGCAGCTCAGCGCCGGGGGCTGCTCTCGCTGTGATGCACAGGAAACACTGTCCCTGCCGGAGGAGGGCTGGGGCCATTTCTGTGCACCGAGGGCGCAGATGAGGCCGATATGTATCCACTTGACACATGAGGAGTTGGCCGCACACCATGCAATACTGGTAGCTGTAGACTAGTTACGAGTATATACGTAAGAATTTCCAAAAAGTTAAGTCTGGCCTAGAAGACCTGCCGGACGTGGCTCAGTGACGATTACACTTGGGGACGCTCGAGTTGTTCGTGATGCTCACTTACTGTAAAGAAATGGAAGCGTTTCTAATACACACTTTAAGGTGATCCTGAGCCCTGGAGCCGCAGCCTCCACAACCCCTGCTGTTCCTCATAATTAGGTGCATCTTCCAGCAGAGACAGGCAGTGCAGAGTGTATTTTGCCTCAGAATTTGAAACAGAAGGTGCCGCGAAGCCTGCCAATTTCATATTCGGTCGCCTGTGTTACACCATCACGTGACATACAGCGAGGGGCAAAAGCAGTGTCCAGCTGTGAGTGCACGCCACACAGATTCTGTTTTTGCATTATTATTTATTAATTATAAGGTTATTTTCCATATCAACAACTGTAATCCTACTTTTGCCCCACCCTGTATATTATACCCTCTATGTAATGTTACATGTATTTTCCCGTGAAATGAAACCTAGTAAGATAAAATACTACGCCCCTACAGAAAAAAATAAACCATAGTTTTTATTTTATTTTTTAGATAATTAAGAAGAAAATAAGAATCCTATCTTTTTAAAAAAAATCTGTGTTGGTATTGTTCTGAGAAAGACACATTCAAAACGGCATTGTGCGTCGTTGATTTTCAGAAATTGCTAGGACCGGTTTTCCTTCCATATTTGCTGGTTGTTTTTTTTTAAAAAAAAACATTTTCTTTATATGTTGATGTGTTTTTCAAGTTCTAAAGATTTAGCACCTATTTTTATTATCAGAAAAACATTTTTTTTTGTCACCAGAACTACATGATATTTAAAATCAAGGACAAAATAAATGACCAGGAATGCTAAAGCTAGCTTCATTTAAAAATATATAGTGAGCCGGGCCAGTGTGGGGCTGAGCGTGGACCTAGGAACCAGGAGGTCAGCACTTGATTCCCAGTCAGGGCACAGGCCCGGGTTGCGGGCTCGATCCCTAGTGTGGGGCGTGCAGGAGGCAGCTGATCAGTGATTCTCTCTCATCACTGATCTCTCTCTCCCTCTCCCTTCCTCTCTGAAATCAATGAAACTCTATTTTTTAAAAAAATATAGAGGACAAGTAGCAGGTGAGCTGGGGAATGCGTTAGCCCAGGAGGCTCGGTGCATGCTGGGACGGGGAGCAGGCGCCCCGCTGTTTGCCAGGACCCAGCGATTTCCCAGCATCGGAAATGATAGCTTTTATTAAGCAGCGGTTTAGACGGCCCTGCAGGGAGCCGAGCAGTCGGGCACGTAAACGACCTTTCCCTTCCGAGGGGCGGTGGGATTGTGGCGGCTGAGCTGAGGCAAAGCGCGTGTGCGGGTCACTCGCCGGGAAGTGGAGGTGCGGCCTTGGAAGGAGGCGCAGAGCGAGCATCAGAGAAGCAGCTGGTTAAAGCCGCTGTCAGGGCAGTCACTGTGGGCCAGCCCCGGGGAGCAGGCATCGGGCCCCCCTTCGTGTGGGCGATTTCGTTCCCTCTCCAATGCAAGCTAACAGTAAGGCAGCGCGAGAGCCCCCAGGGAGGGCTCCGTGGGGCGCAGAGCCCTGCGTGTACAGCTGCGAGCGCTGAATGACTAGTCGGTTTTCCTCCCACTGAACGGATTACCATCGTCTTTGCCCTAAAAGCAATGAAGGTGGAAGGCAATAAGCTGTCTCCCTCCGCGATCTCAGCCGCTCTGCAGCCGCATCTCCGGTGAATTGGTGACCGTGGGCCAGGCCTCTTCCCCGAAAGCCAGAGCTGAAACTGTGGCGCCTCCATGCCTTGAGGGGAGCTCTGTGCCTCACCTGAAGCACTGTGCAGCCTCCAAGGCCGCTGTCCATGGTGTCTGTGTCTCAGACCCTGGCACTCCAGACATTGTGTCCACAGCCCTCCGAGCCCAGGCGGGCAGACATGGCCTTACACTGCCCAGAGACTGGTGCTGGCTGCTCCTGCAGACATCTCCCCGGATTTTCACATCCCGAAGAGCAGTCGCGGCTCCATCTCTGCTCATCCCCAGAACTCAACACACCGCCGCGTGCAGCCTGTGCTCTGTGATTTGTAAGGATTTAACCCCCGCCCCCACTATCTGGGTGTCAGGACTGGCGCCCTGCCTGGAGACGGGCTGGTTGAAGGTGACTCTCTGGTGACCTCGCAGGAGGAGTGTTATCCCAGCGCCCAGCCCAACATCCCGGGCCCGTTGCCATGGAAACGCAGAGGAGCGCTCAGATCCTCGCGTGGAAACAGGAAAGCGCACATCAGGGGAACTGCACGCGCGTGGCATCTGCAGAAGGACAGTGCCCTGTGCGAGGGCACCGGCAGCTTAATAACCCGCCAAGGAAAGGCAGAGACAGCGTGAGGCTGCAATTTACTCCTGGCGCGGGGGCAGCGAGGGTCACGGCGGAGGTACCCAGCAGCCAGAATTCACCTCCCAGGCTGCTGACCGCCGCGCTGTCCACGAGCGCGGCCACTTACACTCGCCTCATGCCCGCCGCACGCGCCGTGCATTAACCAAAGTGTCTCCTTTTCCCTGGGAAAGGGCAGGCACCCCTCACGCAGGCAGCCGCTCAAAGGGCCGCAGGAGGACGCCGGGGACCAGGGGCGGGAAGGGGGTGCCGCCTGGCGCTGAGAGGATTTAAAACGGCTTTGAGTGATGGTCTGTGCAGATTCATGTGTCTGCTTATGAGAGCGTGGTAACGCAGCCCATGGCGGGGAAATGGTGCGGTTCCTCCCATGTGTTCCCTGTCCTTTGCCGAGTCAGGCGTCGGCCTAAACCATCACAAATGCCGAGCGCTCTCCGCAGGAGAGGGGCCCCTTCCCAGCAGGACATGTCAGTCATTGCATTTGCATCTCGATCAGAAAGGTTATGTAGGAGGAGGCTGCTTCCCTAGGACTTCCCCCACTAGGCCGGTGCACGGAGATCATTATCACGGCAACAAGAGCTGCTTCCCAATCCAAATGCTGAAACAATTGTTGCTTCTGGGAAAGAGCTGCTTGTAACAGGCAGCCCAGGGGAACCTGCACGCACCAGCTGCAGAGGGGGCAGGTCCCTGCAGGTCAGAGTGGGAGGGGGGGCAGTCAGCCTGCCAATAGGGCAGCCCGGGCGCCGCCTACCACTGCCCCCTCCTTCCTGGGGTCACGGGGCACGGAACCGAGTGTGGAATCTTGTATGTATATATGCATAACCCACGGACACAGACAAGAGTGGTGAAGGCCTGGGACAGGGGACAGGGTGGGCTGGAGGGAGTCAGTGGCAGGGGGGGGGGGGGGGGGGGGGGGCAGAAAAGGAGCTGCTACTTAGAAATACATATAATTTACTCAGATCTAAGCTGCCACGGGTGTCTCAGAAGGGAAATGCCACCAGTTATAACGGCAAGGTGCCATCCCCCGGGCGCCACGTCCGCTGTGAGAGGCGTGAAAATGAGGGGAAAGGTGCAGCTTAGAATGACGGAAACACCGTCATTGTTGGCTTGAACCTTTGAATGCTCGCCAATTAAAAGTAGCCTCATAGGGCCGTAGTAGCAGGGATAATAAACCGTGGGTCTAGCAGAACAAAATGTGCGGTGTGATCCGTTTATGCTTGTGTGTTTGAGGCATCTGATTTACATAAACAATTGGCAGAGCCGCCATTGATGGCCAGCCCACTTTGCTGACGGCTACGTTCTTCAGATCAGTCTTAGGGTGCTCTGCCGTATTGGACGCCACCACAGTTTCGCGTCATTTCTAAGGCCTCAGTCTAAAGGTGGGGTTCCCCCGGGGCTGGGTCCTAGGTCCCCTTCCCCCCAACCTTCTCTACCCACACACCCTCCGGGTGAGTCTCATCCGCTCGTAACTTTAAGTACTCACCAGAGACTCGACTTCTCCACTGAACCCCACAATCAGCCCTCCGCCTGCCTGCCTGCCGTCCCCCGGGTTTCTGCTGGGCGACCGCACTTCCTGTGTCCAAGCACAAATGCTCCATCTTTCTTCTGCCTCGGGCCTTGTCGCCTGCACACGGGGTCACCCAGGCGCACCTCGGGTCACCCAGATTCTTCTTTCTCGGCAGCGGACATGCTCCCCGTCAGCAAATCCTGCACCCACTCCCTTCACAGCTTCCCAGAACCTGACCCGGCCCCACCCGGACCAAGCTGCCCCAACTCGTGCCTGGTTATGCAGCAGCCTGACCCCGCTCTCCCTTCCCTCTTGGCAGCTGTTCCACCCCCCGCCCCCCCAAAAAGAGACCAACTCAGAACCTAAGTCAGACCCTGTCCCTCCTCTGCTCAAACCCCTTGAATGGCTTCTCACCCGCTAGTCACACAGCTGCAGCGCCCACGGGACCTGCCCTGAGAGGTCCCTGCTGTCCTCCAAGCCCTTCTCGCCGGCAGCCAGGCCGCCTGGAGGCCTCCCGCATCCTCCTCCCCGGGCCTGAGCCCCTGCCCCTCTGTCTGGACCCCTCTCCCTGCTCCCAGAGGCTTGTGCTCCGACCCTGTGTAGGGGCTCCAGCCCCTTCCTCACAGCGCCCTTCCCTGAGGACTGTGGGGTCCCCTGAAACTCTAACTCCTCACCCAGGGACTTGGGTCTACCTGCCGGTGTCCTGGTGTCTCCATCACGCTTTCTGTCATATCTTCTCCGGTGGACATGCCAGGAGGCAGAGGCTGTCTTGCCTTCATTCACACTCTCATCACTGGTGTCCCCAAGGCCGGCCGTGTGCACAGTGAGCTATACTTCCAGGGAGTGAGTGATGGTCACGTTCTATGGCGGGTTCTGTGTGATTCATCAGTTCCATTAGCTGATACTTTCAAAGGGTCTAATCAATAGGGGTCTCCATCCTTGAAGTAAGGTGTGTCCCGTTGACATTGGGAGGTTATGCCGACGGGGAGGAAATCTGGTGGAAATACTTCCCAGTGTTTTAATTTTGGGTGATTCTGGAATCGGCCAGATGCTGGGGAGCGCTTGTGAAATACATTGCTTGTGAGTTAGCACAGGAAAGACCTTGTCGCAGTTTAGGATTTTAGGTTGAGAATGTGCTGTGATGTCTCTGAGATTAATATTCACATTCCATGGCATAGATAAGTAAAATGTTTGTTACACCCAATTACTGAGAAACAAGTCTGTACATTAGTTACAGTGATTGCAATTTTGTTTAGATCAGCGGTTCTCAACCTGTGGGTCGCGACCTCTTTGGGGGTCGAACAGCCCTTTCACAGGGGTCACCTAAGACCATCAGAAAACACATATATAATTACATATTGTTTTGTGATTAATCACTGTGCTTTAATTATGTTCAGTTTGTAACAATGAAATTGGGGGTCACAACATGAGGAACTGCATTAAAGGGTCGCGGCATTAGGAAGGTTGAGAACCGCTGGTTTAGATGTTTACAGGAGCCGGAGAGTTGTTTATCGTCCGGCATCAGCGTTTTTAAAGCAGGCATGTGGCTAATGAACGGCGTGACGGGGTTTTTCTCCTGCGAGAACTGTAACACAGCGAACGCAGCTGGCACGTGAGTCACTGCCGGCCTCTTCTCGTCCGATGTCAGGGTCCAGCCCTGCAGCCCAGACATTGGGGTTGTTGACTGTCACTCACATGACCTACCGGTTGAGTCATTTATCAGTGTGGTGGATTGGTACTGGAGAGTGCCCAGGAAAGCTGAATTCAGCTTAGAGTCGCACATCCACGGCTGCTCAAACAAAGGACCACACAAGCGAACTGCGCACCTTAAGAGCTTATGAGATTTCAATGGATAAAACCCAAAATTCAACCCAGTAACTCTGGGGGTCTCGTTGGCTTTATTCATGAATCGAGCATCATGCACCCAGCAACTACAAGGGCCCTATGGGGGAGGAGGGGGTACAAGGTGGAAGGCTTTTATAGGAAGAAGGGTGGGGCGAGGAAGCTATCAGCCATAGCAAGGAAAGGATGGATACATTTTAATCAGTGTCGTGTGTGTAATAGCAAAGATTTATTCCCAACAAAATGGGCAAGATTTACAGCTATAAAATGCACAGGAAACTTAGGCTAATGAATTAGGTCAAAATAAATGAACAAAACACACACCAAAGCATGGGAATTCCAGGGGTAATTTGTGTTACACGAATTCTCACACACGGGAACTAGTGGTGCACGGCGTCCGCGGGAAAGGCACTCACCGATGAGTGCTCAGCGTCACTGGCTTGCCGGCCTGGTTAGGAAGCCAGTCCTCCGCTCTCCTCTGGTTATTAGTGTCGTGTGAACTTTGAGAAATGAAGAAAAGTGTAGGTATTATACCAGGAATTCTTCACCGGCTGCAACCTGGGTTTAGCTAACAGTTAACATTTTGGGGTCATAATCTATTTCCATTTTGCTGCCCGGAATGAAATGCAAAGCACACTGCTCATCCGGTCACTTACGTAGTGGACACCTCGTTAATGAGTGTGTTTTCCATGCCTGAGGCCAGGCAAGACGCAGGCTGCAGGGCGCGGGCGGCGGCCGCTGACCCGAGGAGCTCATTGCTGGCTGCCCCGACCCCACTAAGGAATCCTCTGACATCGGCGCCAAGGAAGGTTCCGGAATCAGAGAGGAAAACAAACTCTGCAGCTAGCAGTGGAGAATGTGCTGTAGGGGGGACGGCCTGTGGGAGAAGGAGGGTGGAGGGAGGAGGAGGGTGACATGACCACGCAGGCTGGCGAGGCGACAGGTGAAGTCGGGGCCCAGCGTGCAGCCCGCAGGTCGGGGTGACCAGTGGTAACTCAGAGCAGAGAGCGGGGCTGCCGTGCGGGGGCGGGGCCGGGTGGCCGGGCGGAGAGTGGGGGAGC
>NW_006286246.1:4312666-4318457 GCF_000327345.1 Myotis davidii | reverse complement strand
ATGTGGCTCTTTGGGGGGCGGCGCTTGCAGAAGCTCGAGCAGGAAGCTCCCAGGCCCCCCGCAGCCCCGAGGACAAGCGTTTCGGTGCTGCCGTTCTCCGCGGTCCAGACCTTCCCTGTTGTGTTGATCGTGTGGGACAGACCTTTCAGGACGTGTGACAGGAACTGCCAAGGGGTCCTCACTGTGGTCTTTCCCCCTGAAAGGCAGCCGCGAGCTGACCCTGAACGTCCTGCTCTGCCCGTGGAAGCCACGAGCGGCCCGCGCCCAGGGCTGCGGTCCACGGGGGCAGGTGGCGTGGGGCCTGGACCAGCAGGCCCTCCAAGCCATTTCCGCATGTCGGGTGGGGCGGGAGGAGTGTCCTACCTTCTCCTGCTTCTTCCTTTGGCCAGAAGCGACGGGCCTGTCCAGCTACAGCCAGTGCGCCCACCGCATTCGGAACCTTAGGGTGGGGGAGGGGTGGGGGGGCTGAGTTCGTTTCCTTTACTGTAATAAAATCTAAGAAATCACAGCAACCAGAATTCCCAGAAAGTTAGACTTTTCAAAGGGAGTTCGCCAGCCGGGACAAGCAGCCCTGCACACGATGTGCCAGGTTGGCTAACGGCGTCATCACACGTGGCAGCGTCTCAACATAAACTGTGCGTGTCACTCGACCTTCTTGGCAAACACAGCAGGGCTTCCTCAGTAGGAGCGTGCACGGCCTGGCCCCTCCGCCCTCCGATGTCCCTCTGAACTCAGAGAGCCGAGGGCACGCTGGCCCCGGGGCCTGGCGGGCAGGACGAGCTTCGGTAATTGGGTGGGCGACGCAGTCATCCCAGGAGGCAGCGCCTTTGCTGATTAGAGCGTAATTAGCGCGTGCCAATGGCAGACGCCGGGCGTCTAATTGCGGGGGTGAACCTTAGATGTGTATGTCTTAATTAAACCTGCACCTCTCCTTAAAGATAAGCAGTAGGTTTCCCTGGGATAGCACAGCCTCGCTCCTCGGCTGTCTGACATGTAACCTATTGCAAACGCCGATGCAAATGACATGTAACAGGTGCATCGCGGGGTGCAGGGGGGTGAGGGTGGGGAGGTGGTGTCCCGGGAGATTTAATGCAGCGAAGACACCGTGTAATGAGTTCGGGGAGTTAAACCAGCACAAGTGCAGCCTAACCTTGGAGATGGCCGGGCGCCATGGGAAGGAGCCCTGAGGCTGCCTCGGGAGCCATGGTGGCAGGACGTGGGACGCACGTGGCCCTGTTAAAGACAGACTGTCTGCACTCAAGGCCGGATACCATAATGGGGCCAGTCCATGCCCAGCCGCCGACAGACCACGGACATCACAAGTCACCGGGTCTGCTGGGTATCAGAGATACCAAGTGCCACACTGGCCATGGTACAAACCAAAAGGGGGAACATGGCAAGAGGCAAATAAAATGGTGTGAATATTCATAAAATAAGTATCCTCCCTCCCCTTGCCCCACCCCATCTCTATCATCTCCAGCTCTGTCATCTCCAGCTCTATCTCCCTATCTCTCACTGTCTCTGCCTTTGTCTGTCTCTGTGTTTCTCTGTCTCTCTCTGCAGATGGCACTAATTTCTGCTGGCATGGATTTGCTTGCTCCACACATTAGTTGCTGGGGAGTGGGGGGGAGGGGGACCAGCTCTGGACAAGGCAAAGAGAAATCGCCGGCCGGGCCATTCACATTCTAAGTAAATAAACATGCCTTACCATATAGGTGCCTGAAGGGATATTCCTTGTCACTAAAAAAAAAAAAAAAAATGAAGAACTGTCCCTTTAGTCTGTCAACTGAGCCATTGAATTCCCCCTCCTTGAACAAAATCCTGAAGAATCGTTGGTGCACAGCAGCCCACCCCTCAGGGGAGTGACACACTGAGTCAAAGCCAGCCAGGGCGGGGGGGCTTGCCCAGGCCCCAGCACCCAGGTCCTCGTCTGGAAGGACAGAGGCTGAGGTGACCTGACCCCCGGGACCTGGTGCAGCCTGAGCCACGGTCAAGGTGGATGCCGACTGTGGGCTGGACTTCCTGCTCAGTGACCTGGGCTTCCTCTCCAGGAAGCAGGGGGCGGGCGGGCCTGTGTACAGCCTTGGCCTCAGAGGTGACACAGCGTCACTTCTCTGTCCCCTGCTGATCCAGGGTCACAAAGGTCGGCCCGGGTCAAGGGGAGAGGACCCCTGTTCTGCCCCTTAGGGGAGGTGTGTCGGCGTGAGGTGCTGAGACAAGCATTTGAGATGAGAAATATTGGAACCATCACCTTTGAGAAGTCCCTTCTCTGTGCGGTGGGTCTGGGACCTGTCTCTGAGCCGTCAGAGCCGGGCTTACAGGGGCCCGCGTGCTTCCCGGCCACGGGGTAAAATGAAACCCCGGCCGCCTTTCTTCTGTCCACTCGTGTCGCCAATAGAGGCAGGAAATCGCTCCCATATTCTCTCGGCCAGAGGAGTGTCCCTTTTCCTCTGTGGGCTGTCTGGCCATGGCATCCTGGCAATGACGAGTGGGTGTCACTGGTTCCCACAGGGCTGAGCCATTAGCACAGGTGCACCCAGCCTCCCGGCCAGCAGGGGGCAGCAGAGCGGGTGTGACTGCCCCTCCACAGGAGGCCGGAGGAGAGCAGGGGACAGGCGGGGCCAGTCCCTCACCTGGCTCAGCGGGGGCTCCAGACCTATCGCTCCCCCCTGGGCAGGGTTAGCTTACCATCCCCACCGTCTCCCCAGCTGGGAACTGACCACTGGGCATTCGGCAAACCGAGCAGTGCTTCGTGGTCTTAAAGTCACGAGCTCACAATCACAGGTCTTGGGTTGAGGCCTTGCAAACTCACGGCTGGAGCGGTCCTGGGACTCCCCGGACAGGCATGCGTGCGGTGAGGTCCTGCAGAAGGAACAGACCCATTTCCAGCTGGCGCTCCCCTCCGGGGCGGCCGGGATGCTCATGGGTGCGCGGTGGCTTTCCGCGTCCCCAGCCGGCCCCGTGGCCACGTCTGTGGCTCTGGGACATGCTGACGGCAGGACGTGTGTTCTAGCCACGCTGGGGGCTTCGGTTCAGTGCAGAGTCAGCCTTCGAACAACCACAGACGCCCGAACCTGAGCGTGAAATGCAGCCGTGGCTCCATTTAGGGGGTTAATGAGGCGAACACAGAGAAGGAACCAGCCCTTGCGGTCAGAGCAGGAGGCCGGGACGGCTTTCACTCAGGCTGTGCTCAGCAGCGAGGGCGAGCTGGCATTCATCATCGCGATCCGCGTGGATAATGAGGGCCCTCCGGACGGCCGCGGGGAAGCCTCCGGCGCGTCCTTGTCCGTGGTCGTGACCATGAGCAGGAGCGAGGCCGGGCCTCTCCCCGGAGCTTCCTGTGCGCTGGTGGTCGCAGCCCCGGTCCGGGTATCAATCATCTCCATCCAGAGATGAGGGCAGGGCGATGCATATTCATCGGCGCCTCCCCCAGATCAGCGCCGCGTCCACAGCCACTCAGCTGCCTGCTGCACGGCCGGCCTGCGGGCCCCTCTGCGCCCTGTGAGCGTGCCTGTGGTCCCGCTGGGGGTCTGTGTGCGTGTAAATAATCATGACAATGGCCACAAGGCCAAGCGACACCTGCCTTCGGCTGCCGTCCGTGAAGCCAGCGGTGTGGGGTCTCAGTGCGAGGCCCGGGACAGGAGAGGCGACCCCTGGTCTCCACCCGCAGCCCACGCAGGAGGATGGGGCCCTTCAGGGTCAGCGTTTCCCGTCCCGAGGGTCACATGGCATTGAAGCCAAGTATACAAGAGGAGGAGGAGGGGAGGCTCGCTGAATGGATTTTATTCCAGCAAAGCGCACGGCATATGAGGGTCCTAGAAAGGTGCCCAGGACTGTGTTGCTCCATTTAATCGTGGTCTTTGCACGCTCGCTCTTCTTTTAAAAAAGAAATGATGCAAAAGGATAAACATTAAACCGTAAGTTTTTCTAATGCTGACAAGCATTCCTGGGACACGATGTGCTCAGCACTGAAGAAAACAAATGAAACAGAATCTAGTCCAAGACAGAAAGGTTCAGAGCTCGGCCAACGCCCTCATTGAGCGGCTGTGTTCCCCCAGAGGCGGTTCCGGAAAGCTCACACCAGCACCCCCGGGGGAGGCTCTGCCCACGTGGTGGCTGAGGATGGTGACCAGGAATATAGTCTCTCTCAGCCCCGCCCTGGTGGGAACAGGCATGACGTGCAGCTCCCAGTCCGCAGTCCACTGGCTCAGCGGAGGTCACGCGTCCAAGCCCGCAGCCACCACAGAGAAACACGGAGAGCTGATTGGCTGCTGCTGCTCTGTCCTCGTTTTCCCTGAAAGTAATTGAACTGGAAACGGCAGAAAAACTGATTATAAAAGAACAGTGATTCAACATTCCAGTATGCAGACCTGTACTTTAAAAAATTGGAAAAGCTTCGCTCGTCCATCAAAAGATTGCTGTGTAAATGTGTGCTTCTATGTTTTTAAAATAATAAAACATGAACCAGTATTCTGACCAGCCGGCCCATAGTCTGTCGCAGTGGGCAGCCCCTCCTTCCCTGTCCCCCCAGAGCCTCTGACTTGGACTGGATTCCCCCAGACCCCTCCACTGCCCCGTGAGAGCGCAAGTTCCTTCACCTGGTCCCAGGCTGTGTCCTTTCCTGCAAACTGACCAGCAGCTTCGCCAGGACTCCCCGATCCTCCTTTTCACCTCCTCCGTGGAGGGTGCCACCGCGTTCTCTTCCCCACAAACCCTCTCTTATACCCCACACACGCCACAGTCATCCTAGAGCTCAGTGTTCTTCCTGAAACGCACAGGCACTATAGCATTTCTCTGTCACTTACCGAAGAGACGCAGCAAGCGAGACGCTGAGTGGCCGCATGGTTCATCCTCGGACGGCTTCAAGCTTAAGGTGCCTCCATCAAGAGAACTCGAAATCTGGTTGTTTAATTTGGTGACTTTAGATTCCACATCGATGACATTTATGGACCAAACTAATTCCCTGATGGATGGATGGAAATACTAAGGCAAAGGAGCAGACAGCTAAATGACTTCAAGGTCAATTTTCAAACCAGCTGGCAAGGGTTTTATTTATTTATTTACGTTAAATGAGACAGAATTTTCCAGTTCTAGTCCATTGCATGAGATAATCTAATCCAGAATAGTGGGGAGGCAGGGGGTATCATTATTCTTTGCCAACCAGACATTTGCAAGCTAAACTTTTTGTTTAAGTGACTGGTTTCACACACTCAAGGGGGGAAAAAAGCAAAGTCTTTATGACACTGTTGTAATTAGCTTGTTATTAATAACCAGAGGCCCAGCGCACGAAATTCATGCACTGGGGGGTGGGTCCCTCAGCCTGGCCTGCTCCCTCTCATAGTCCTGGAGCTCTCGGGGGATGTATGACTGCCGTGGACGTGGGTGAGGCTCAGCCACCGCCGCTGCACTTGCCAGCCATGAGCCCAGCTTTTGGCTAAGAGGCACTCCCCCTGTGGGAGCGCACTGATCACCAGGGGGCGGCTCCTGCATTGAGCGTCTGCCCCCTGGTGGTCAGTGTGCGTCACAGTGACCAGTCGTTCCACCATTTGGTCGATTTGCATATTAGGGTTTTATTATATAGGACTAGAGGCCCGGTACACAAAATTCGCGCAATAGGCCTTCCTTCCCCTGGCTGCCAGCACCAGTTTTCCTCTGGCACCTGGGACCCAGGCCTTTGGTCCTGCTGCAGCGGAGAAGCCAAGCCTCTCCACTCTGGCTGCTCCCAGCCCCTCCTTTTTATTTTTTTTCCAGCTCCTCCAACGGAGGCCAGGGTCACCCCCCACCACTCCTT
>NW_006286246.1:4298436-4312071 GCF_000327345.1 Myotis davidii | reverse complement strand
TTTGCAAAGGCTCCAGCTCTTAGGCCTCCACGGCTGAAAGTAGGTTTCTGGCCTTTGCTTACAATGTTCCGAATCTGCTGGCTGAAGTCCGGTGGTATTTGTTAAAATGTTTCAAACTGCAGGCTCAGAGGTCTGGAGCGGCAGGCTGGGAATGTTGGTTTCCTCCGTCACTGAGGCAAGCAAGCCTCATGTTAGTTTCAAGCTGCCTGGCTGCCTACCGCCATCTTGGCTGACAGTTAATTTGCATATCTCGCTGATTAGCCAATGAAAAGGGTAGCGGTCGTACGCCAATTACCATGTTTCTCTTTTATTAGTGTAGATAGGAAAGGAACGGGGGAGTCCAGCCATCATAGGCACGTCATCTGGGCAACTTCACCAGGAAGCTGCAACGTTGCACTCCCCAGGGACCCACTGGCTACTCCCTGAGGACCCCTGGGGGGAGTGGTCCACAAGGGGGCGGCAGACACATGCGCAGTGAAGTCAGGGTGACACAGGGAAGGTGCCTGTCAGTCAAGCCTGGAGGACCATGGATTGGCAGAAGGGGGTGGAGCCAATGCAAGCCGGGGAAATTGGGGAATGCAATTACCCCCCACAACACCCCCCATCAAAGGAGCGCGCTCTCTTGGTGCTTGGCGCTCTGTGCTCTGTGCGGTTCCCCTGCATCCGCCCAGGGTCGCTAGAGAACCAGGTGGCCCTGCGGATCCCGACGCAATGGACTGACGGACTGTCCCCAGAAATACAGCTTTCTGCAACTTTCCATCCTCACAGGCGAGTCTCAGAAAATCCTTTTTCTCGTGACATCGCAGGAAGCCCACTCCCAGCGCAGCCCGTGGGGACGAGGAGAGCCCCCAACGCACAACATTTGTCCCAGCAGAAGCTTCCGTGTCATCGGGCCACGTTGGCAGTGAGCATGGCTCAGGGGCTGAGGTGGGAGGTGGGGAAGATGGGTACCTGGTCCATCAGGTCACACGTGGTCCAGGCGTCGTAAAGCCCCCCATGGCGCCTCCCCTCCGTCTACCTCCTCCGTGCTGGGCTGTGTGTGTTCGGAGGAAGAGTGTGAACGGCTGAGAGGGTGGCCCTGGCAGAGGCCTGCCGCCCGGTCCGCTCACGAGCGAAGGCTTGGGCAGGTCGCCGGGCATCCCTTCTGTGGAGTTAACATGTTCGGCACAGCGCCGTCTCCCTTCATCTCCATCCTCCGAGAAACAGCCGTGCGGTCCTTCCCCAGGACCAGCCTCTCTGGGGGAGACGACAGGAAACACACAGCGAGGAACGGACGGAAGGACGGACTGTCCCCGGCACTTCTGTCCGCTGCTGCTGAGGTGCTTGGGGAGGACCGGTCACCGTCCTCCGTGTCACCAGCTGAACGCTGCCCTTCGCGCGGTGCTTTTCCTGTCAGCTCGAGGCTGATAAGAAAGCAGGCTGCTCCCGGGCCGGGGGGCCCAGCGGGCTGCGTGTGGCCCACAGGCCCCTGTTCAACCCCGGGCAGGGCACACGCCCGGGCCATGGGCTCAGCCCTCAGGAGGGGCGTGCTGGCGGTGGCCAATTGATGTTTTGCTCTCACATTGCTGTTTCTCTCTCTCCCTCCACCTTCCTCTCTCTAAAAATCAATTAGAATGAGGGAGAGAGAGAGAGAGAGAGAGAGAGAGAGAGAGAGGATGCTCTCGTCCACTGCCATGAGGCCCGTGTGTTCAGGCAGAAGCGGGTGAGCATCTGTTTGTCCTCAAGCTGGAGATGCAGCCTGGCCCGTGGCCGCACTTTCACATCCCGCCTGTGTGTCTCGCTTACACGCGGGGAGCGGGGAGTTGGGGGTGGGGGAGGCGCTGAGAGGCACGGCTGGCGCGGGGCCCCACGGGGACCTGCTGGGAAGTAGGAGACTCAGAGCCAGTGCACCCCGCAGGCCGAGGCCAGCGCTCAGGCTCCCTGCACACCCCGCAGGTTTGGTTTTGTGTTTTTTTAACTGATACTGAGATGAGGACAGTGTTTAGCTTTCATCTCAGATGAGCTCTGGTACCAAAGGGACCCTTTCAGAACTGGTGCGGGTGCGGATGTGGGTGCGGGTGCGGGTGCTGGTGCAGGCTTGGGCGTGGAGGACACGCAGCGCCGTCTGGTAGCCACACGTGGCAGACGCCGTGTGACAGCGAGAGGAGGCAGGCACGTCCCCGCTTTCTGTTCTCCAGTGAGAAGGCGGGGCCGACAACTACGTCGATACTTTAATCACTTTTTCTCGTGCTCCTTTTTCTGCCACAGGAATAAAAATCACTGTTCTTACACACTGTGTCCCTGACAGTTGATCAGGGAGAATGCATTGCAGCCAGGTGACATTTGTGTACGGAAATGAGCTGCACTTGGATTGCGTCCCTCCCCCAGCTCTGGGCGCTAATGTGTGTTCCCCTGACACCCGGTGCGTTAGGTGGCGGCTCAGGGCCTGGCCTCCGCGAGCGTCGGAATGAGCCACGCTGCAGGGACTGGGAGTTATCCATGGGCCCCTCCCCGTCAGCTCGATCGATCCACTGGTCCATCCAGGCACCGGCCTCCTCCCCCAGCAGAGACAGGCTTTGGGCGTGCCTGGGAAGCCCCGGGGGCCGAGGGGGGGCCCCCCCGCGCTCCCCAGCGCAGGCCTCAGGCAGTGGCCCCTTTGGGAAGCGCTACCTGCACACATGGGAGGGGAGGTTCCGGGCTGTGCATGGCATCGGCGCCTCCTTTCTCGAATAAAGCGGAGAAAATCACCCACACAGTCGGGGCGATGCTCTCCACAGCTTTCCTAACCTTAGGCCTCAGCGATGCTAATGAACGAACCTGTGATGCCAGGACTGTCACTAAAACTAAAACACACTGTGCAGGAAGAAGTAACAGCTCCCGCCACGCTCAGGAGCCAGGGCTCTGCGAGGGCTGCTCTCCATCACGGTGGGGCCGCCCCTGGCCTCGGGGTGCCGCCCGGGCTGCTCCCATTAATGGTCTGTGACTGTGGAGGCGTCCGTGTGAACAGACCATGTGCATGTCCTGCGGGGAGCACAGGGTCCTGGGGAGACGCTTAACTACTTGCACTTTCTAAATTAGTTTTCCTTCGCAGTCACTCCCCGCAGCCCTAAGCCGGATGAGCTGGGGGAGGATGTGTGTCAGCCTAGGTTTTCATTTCAGCAGCTGCTTGCAGCCCCTGGACTGCGAGCTGTTTTTAGCTCTTGCTAATTTCCACCGCGTGAGCGGCCCTGAGGAATGACTGCGGGTGTGTGGGGGGGTGTGCACGTGTGCATGTGTGTGCATGTGAGCATGCAGGTGTGTGTGTGTGGCCACAAGCCTGCATGCCTAGCAGGTGGCCTGGAGAAAGCGGAATAGAAGTGCATGCCGAGGAGAACATGCCTCGAACGTGCTGGCACCGCACGTAGAACAGCACTCCCCAGTTCCGTGACCAGCTGCCGGGCAGTCCTGGCAGCCCCGAGTCGGCCTCCTGTTACCATGGATGCCATGTTTTGAATGGAGATGTCTCCGTGCTGGGAGCAGTTCCTTTCCTAGGTGACTTGTCCATTTCCGCTTCTACCTTTGAATGCCCGTTGATGCCACGGGTGTGGCCTGCGTGGCACTTTGGCGCAGCCCAGGAACAGCCGTCTCACCAGCCTTCTCATGCCCGACCGTGGCCCCAGAGGTGCGCACATGCTTTGCAGACGCTACATGCCGCGCGGTGTCCTTCCTGGGAACAAAGCGGTTCGCTCGCCCAGCATTTGGGAGGCATGGGGACACGTGCTGGGCACTGCCCACTACCTGCCTCCTCCCCGCTTCCCCACCTGTTCACAGGTGCGGCCCCTGCCTGTCCTCCTAGCGGAGGCCTGGCTGCCAGCACAGGTCTGGGGGTCTGGCTGTCACCGAGCGGCCCGGCTGGAGGACAGGCCCCGCCCTCCCGCACACTGCTGCCCACCATCCTGGAGGGCTCGAACAGTCCCTCAGGACGGCCCCTCAGGACAGCTGCTGCCCCGGGTTACCTGTGAGCGGCATTCGGGGGAAAACCACCGTCAGGCGGAGAGGCCTGCTGTGCCTCTCGGTTCTCGTCCCACCCGGTCCTCAGCTCTGTGCTGTGTCTGCGATGGCCCTTTGCTGGTGGGGAATGAGGTGGCTTCTGTGATTGGTCACCGCGATCCTGTGCCTGGGGCAGGGCCAGGGGCCCGTTGGTGGCAAATGTCATTGATGATGATGATGGCAGCAACTTTGAGAGACGGTGTCTGTCGAACGCCGTCATTTTAGAACGAGGGCCGGTGGCACCCAGGCTGTGATGTGAGGCCTCTTCTCGGGACCTGGGTGGCAGGCCCTTTCCCAGCTGCTCTCCCAGGCACTCCCGCAGCGTGTGTTCCCAGGAGCAGGGGCGCATTTGGGGTGTCTCTGCCTTGGGGACCCGCGTCATTTACGCACACTTGGTCCCTTCAATTAATTTCCGTTCTGAAGCGTGAAAGCGCCGGGGGCAGGAGCCGGGCTCCGGGACCAGAGCAGGAGCCGAAAGGCCGCTCCGGGTCCCCATCCCTGCGGCGCCGTGAGAGTCTTTCAACGTGGACACGCCGGGTCGCGGCTGCAGACACCCCGCTCGGCTTCCCCATGGTGGGAGCTGCTGCTCCGTCATCCGCCAGACCCTCCCCTGTCTTCAGATCAGCTCCCCGGCTGCACGATCGCGTCCGCCTTTCGATGAGCATCGGGTGTGGTGCTGGCTCCGCGCCGGCTTTCGGTGGTTCTGCCGGTGACCCACAGCGCGCTGAGGCAGGACGCAGCGCTGGCTCCTTCGCTAACGTGAGCTGCCGAGAGCCGCAGAGAAACGGGCTCAGTCAAAATGTGCCCAGTTCTATTCATTACACGATGGCAAAGGCGGCGGGATAACTTACGGATTCACACCCGTAACGAGGCCTTAGAGATGTTTTCACAGTAGGACTTCCTTCCTGTAACTCGCAGGAAAGTGAAAATGGGAAGTGCTGTGTTTATTATCAAATATGAGGTGACCCTTGGGTGGCAAGTCAAGACAAACCTTAACTCAGCAGTCAGCACACACGTGCAGATTTCTCATTTCTTTCCATCCAACCGTGGGCACCCTGGGTGTTAAACACGCACGTTCACACGTAACCAGGCGTGCTGCGGCTTGCTGGTCTCTCCACTCCTTTCTTTTGCCCGGTGGTGGCTCCTGTGGGAAAACACTGCCTTTGGATGAGGTCACCAGGGCAGGACGGGGCTCTCACACAGGCTTAGCGATCATGTGTGTGCGCACCAGGGATCACTGTGCATGCCAGGGATCACGTGTGTGCACACCAGGGATCATGTGTGCATGCGCCAGGGATCATGTGTGTGTGCACCAGGGATCACTGTGCATGCCAGGGATCACATGTGTGCACACCAGGGATCATGTGTGCGTGCGCCAGGGGTCATATGTGTGCGCGCCAGGGATCACTGTGCATGCCAGGGATCACGTGTGTGCACACCAGGGATCATGTGTGCGTGCGCCAGGGATCATATGTGTGCGCACCAGGGATCACTGTGCATGCCAGGGATCAGTAATGAGGAGCATGGCTTTCAGGTTACAACTCAGTGCAGGACCCTAACCTTTTACACAAAAGCGTGACTGAAATCACAGAAAAATCACTGAAATGTTACCTAGATTTGCTGTTTGAAATGCAGTTTTTATCAAGCTGTCTGCTTGCTCCTGCTGCTCCTCCTTCCCTTGCGGGTGGAGCAGTTGTGGTATTTACAAGCCCTCCCCAGAGTCCGACCCTGAGGGCGTGTGTGCTCTGATTTCCCACTTGCTGCAGAGATTTGCTTCGGAATCCATTTTGACCTGTCATCCATTCTATTTATTGTTTGTTTTGTGTGTTGAGCCCTGTGTCGCCAGCAGACTCGCGTCTCTCCCCGGCGGGACGGACAGGATCCGGCTGATGGCACAGCCAGGTGCTCTGTGGGCGCCTCTTCCCGGCTCTGGTGCTCTGGGCGGGGGAGCCGGCGTGGGAGAGGGACCCCACGCTCCTCAGGGAGCCTTTGCAGCGGAGCTCTCCCTCCAGAACCTCAGCCACGCCAGTGGGAGCGGGCCAGCCCTTCTCCAGTGCCCGCCCTGCCCCAGTCCGGAGGCGGCTTCTCCGTCAGCCCTTGGGTAGGAGGCTCCTGCCTGCTGGTCTGTGGCTGGCTGTTCAGGTGGCTTGCGCTGCAGTGTAGTTGACGCCCAGTTTGGTTCTGGGCGGAGGTGAGTGTAGCGCCCCCTCCACCATCCTGGGCCCCGCACACGTTCACTGTAAACACCTGTGTCTGTATGTGCAGCTCTTTCGTGGGGAAATGGGGTTGAAAAGGTGGGAAGACCGGGATGTCACTAAATGAAGCCAACCAGGCACAAAGAAGGGGAATCAGGGGTCCCTCTCTCTCGGGGTCACCCCAGTGCCATGAGGAGGTCATGAGGTGCCCTTCATGCGTGGACCCCAGGCCATGCAGCCACCAGGCTTTGCATTTATGGTATTCCCACATTATATGCATTTTTATATCACGTTTTTAGAAACAAGACGGGGCTGCTGATGGCTGTCGCAGAGTCGGCAGCTACAGAAAGACAGAGTGTCAACAGCAAGGGCCCGGGGGGTGGGGGGGGACGCACTGTGGCAGGGCGAGGGGCGCAGGGGCTGCGAGGCGGGTGATGGCTAACTCGCCCAGTTTGATTTAGGATCGAGGTGGCTTTTCTTTAACTTTCCCAGCACAGAGCCTTCCGAGAATTCAGTGTTTGACACAAAACTGTAAGTCACACTGAAATCTGCTGTGAAAGGAGCAGGAGCACCGTCCTCGTGTGCCCGTTTCTTTGCTTATTCAGTCCTTTCTTGCTCTTCATTTTGTCTCTCTTTCTCATAAATCCACTTCCCTGGAAGCCACCGCTAACAGAAGCCCAGCGGAGGAGGGTGGAGGGGGCTCTTGTCAGATAAGCTGCAGAGGAGGAACATGGCATCTTCTCCAGGCCCCACATGGACTGCGGGCGGCGTTTCCTGATGTTCCCACACCCGCCAAAGCCCATGGTTCCACGGAGGGTGAATGAGCGCGAGGGAGGAGACGAGAGAGGGTGAATGAGAGCGAGGGGAAGACAAGAGGGGCTGTGGCTCCCCCTCCCCGTTAGTGCCTGCGTCCCTGGGAAATGGAGGTTACAGCAGGGCAGGGGGAGAGGGCCTGGGTTTAGCTCCCAGAACCTCCCTGGGTCCCCAGGGGCTATGACATGTGTGTCCAAGCATCCTGGGTGCCCCGGGAGGGACCTGGAAACCATCTCGTGGGGCTGGATGTGGAACCAACTGAATTTGGAGCCAAAGGCTGCGGGCAGGCATGGCAGCTGGGGCGTGGCAGCCGGGGCGTGGCAGCGCCTGGGGACTGCAGCCAGACCTCCGGGGGCTGCACAGCCCTGAGCTGAGCTCAGAACTCAGCGGCGGAGCTGGCGGTGACCGAGGGCACATCGCTGTGCCGGCGCTTTCCCAGGACCCTCCGAGTGGCCATTCACATGGCGTCCGCATGGCGGGTTGGTGCCCACTGCGGTCCTGGACCTGCAGGCGATAGCAATGAAGGGCTCTCCCTGGCAGCTGAGATCTTCTCTAATGAAGAAACAAGTTCAGCCTCTCTCACTGCCCCAGTGAGGGCGAGACAGGAGTGAAGCTGTCGTCCCCTGGATGATTTGGGGATTGAAATCAGATGTGGCCTTTGCATAACACAAGGGAGGTTGTGAAAGGAGACGGTGGGAGTCGGAGAGGTCACTGCTGTGCGGCGCTGGCCTGGGCAGCCCTGCTTACCCTCAGCTGGGGAGACACCACCCCACACCCCGGGCAGCCCTGCTTGCACTGGGGGAGGGGAGAGTACCCGCCAGGGGGCTCTGTGCATTTCCAATAGAACTTAACCTCTGTGCGCAATGAGTCTGGGATTGACGTGTGGTTTGTAGGCGGGTTTGGCCATAGAGCTGGGAATAAGTTTAGTGTGGTTTTAGTATTTTTGAGGGGACGGGAGGGATGTTGCAGAAAAGGAAAGGCTACAGAGAAACTAGGCCATGCGGAGAGCAGGACTTGGGCTTCCCCCGGGGGGGAGAGAGCTGGTGGCATCCAAGGTGCCCGGCTCTCCCTGCGGGGAACCCGGACCCTCCTCGTGCTTTCCCGCCCCCAGTTTGATTGCAGGACAGGGAAGGGGCTTCCAACCAAGTAATCCTTTCCCGAAGCAGCGGGCGCGAAACAGCAGCTGTGCTCGGAGAGGTAATGGTGGAGGACATACCTAGTGTTCCAGCCGCACGCTTCATACACTCAGAAGAAATAAGTGTTTCAATTTGCTAGCACATGTGCAGTGAAACCAACGTAACATTAACCCAGTTTGATTGCAGGACAGGGAAGGGGCTTCCAACCAAGTAATCCTTTCCCGAAGCAGCGGGCGCGAAACAGCAGCTGTGCTCGGAGAGGTAATGGTGGAGGACATACCTAGTGTTCCAGCCGCACGCTTCATACACTCAGAAGAAATAAGTGTTTCAATTTGCTAGCACATGTGCAGTGAAACCAACGTAACATTAATATAGGACAGTGGTCGGCAAACTGCGGCTCGCAAGCCACATGCGGCTCTTTGGCCCCTTGGTCAGTATTTTGTGGAAGAGCCACACCCAAGGGGCCAAAGAGCTGCATGTGGCTCGCAAGCCGCAGTTTGCCAACCGCGGAGCTAGGAGATGATCCTACATACAGATTAGTTCCCGGCCACCTGCAATCCCTGTGGACATGTGGGGAGGGTCAGCTTAGGGGGGTCCTAAGGCTCACACCTTCTCCCGGGCCTTGTCCTTTGGCGTGGCTCACTTATGAATAAACCGAAGCCTTTTTAAAATTTTTTAAAGATTTTCTTAGGAGGGGAGAGAGAGATAGAAACATTAATAGTGAGAGAGAATCACTGATCGACTGCCTCCTGCGTACTGCATACTGGGGATCAAGCCCACAGCCCAGGCATGTGCCCTGACCAGGAATTGAACCTGGTTCGTAGGTCGACGCTGAACCACTGAGCGATGCCGACCGGTTCCACAGTAGGCACTGCGGTTGTGAACGTGGGTGCACCCCTACATGCTCTGCTCCCAGTTGGCACTGTGTTGTGAATGTGGGTGCACCCCTACATGCTCCATTCCAAGTCAGCACTGCGTTGTGAATGTGGGTGCACTCCTGAATGCCCTGGCTCCCATTCTCCTCACTTCTAATGTAGGGATGACTCTGTCCTTCTGGTCTACCTCCATGTGTCTTGTGTAGATCAAGGGAATTAAAGTATGTAATGAGATTTATAAATTGTATAGACTATTATAAACAAAAGTCTTTACTAGAATTATTATCATTCTGACTCTTATTATATTTGCTTATATATCTCATCAACTACACTATGGGCTCTTTGGGAGCAAGGATTATATCTTGCTTATATTTCCTAGAGTCCCTAGTTTCCTCATTATGAGCATCCATTTGTGGAACTCCATCAACACAGGCATAATGAGCTAACAAAATATTCCTAAAATGCTCTGAAAATGGAGATCTGCATGTTAAAAGAAAGAAATAAAAGTTACGCTGAATTTGTAAGCGTGGAGAAAGAATCTTACCTTTTGAGAAATAACTGGATGCTGCAGATGGTTGATTATTTACGGTCCAGAAATCCACAGAGAGCAAATCTCGTAACAAGTCTAACCTTGACATTTCTCTCTCACACTAAAATATTCCGTCAGGGACATTTTCTAAGGAAATATAGCATGTCTAACAGAGCCTAAGCAAAAAGCAAAGTTAAGTCCAAATGAATGAACACTTTGATACTCTCAAAAAATCACTCTGAAGATGTTAGGGCTACAAGAAGGCAGGCCAGTATTGAATTTCCCTTGCATCCAGTTTTAGTCTAGTAAATTATTTGTATGGGAGATTTTTTTTCTATATCTTGAGTAATTGATGTAAAAATCCACTATTTTAGTATTTAGGAAATAGACTGAATTTTAATTGTGTCTGGACAATTACTTTGGAATATAGATAGATTGATAAAAAGTTGGATGAAAATACAGTGATTGGATAACAGATTTAGTCAGCCACTCAAAGGTGGCAGGTAATGTGAGTTATTTCACTTCTTCATGTTGTATTAGCTTCTTTTATATGTAAATGAAATATTATAAGCACTTTATTAGGAAACCAGCCCAGCTGTTGGTTGGGGCTCAGTGGTTGAGCTTGGACCCATGAACCAGGAGGGCACATGCTTGGGTTGTGGGCTCAATCCCCAGTAGGGGGCGTGCAGGAGGCAGCCAATCGATGTTTCTCATGGATGTTTCTATCTCTTTATCCCTCTGCCTTCCTCTCTCTAAAACAAGCAAACAAACAAACAAACAAAACAATTAAGAAAACACTATAGAGAAAATCAAAGCTTTTTGTTTTGCCGAACACATTGTGTTTTAAATAATGGTGACTTTAAAATCTATTATAATTTTTGTTTCTGTTTCACTTTTGTTCCTTAAACTAAATAGAAAAACAAATATTCAACATCCAATCCAGGGGTAAATACAGCTTAGCTATGTGATGCTGAGAAATTGGAGACGCCATTTAACTAATGACCATTTAGAAGAGATTAGTACAGTATAGGAATATTTTCTTTTAAAATTGCCAGTACCATACTGTTTTGATTATTGTCATTTTGTGTTGCAGTTTGAAATCAGGGAGGATGATACCTCACACTTTGTTCTTCAATATAATTTTTTATTATATTTTTTGGTTTTTGTTCGTCTATAATGTTGTAATTTTTGTCTATTGAATTTGTACATAGGCAGTTCCTTTGCTTCTTTCTCCTAGTTTACTGAGGTTTCCGAAAATTTTCTGTATATTTAATAATAATTTGTTAATAATACCATTTCTTCCTAATTTTCTTTTTCAATATGTATGCCTACTTCTTTTGTTCGACCTGCTTGACATTCAGGACTAATAGCATGAATGGGAGTTCACCTATGTGTTCCTTGAATCACATTTCATGACATCACAGTGAACCCGGGGGTGGGGGGAGATTAGAAATATTAGTATGCACTCAAAGATCAAGGATTTCTCTTTCACTAAGCTTTAAAGATGCTTCATTTCCTGAGCCCCGTGCTTTCCTTTTCACTGAGATTTTCAGTCTTTTCCTGATTGTATAGATGGAGGATGGGGTGGGGGTGGGGGGCAGGGCAGCAGGAGACAGCTCGAAGGACAACGCCACGGGGGCCCGGGAAGGCCTTCATTCGCACTACAGGGAGGGATGTTCAAACTATCCATTGATAGGCGTGTCCCTAGAGTAATACTTCTCGTCAGTGTAAATTGTCTCAAGACTGAGTCAAATGGTTTTCCCGGAAAGCTTCAAGGTGTTACATGGAAGCCAAAATTATTTGTGTGCCGTAACCACAGCCGCCACCTTATTATGTTCACTTGGCACGTGGCACGCCATCGCCACCTGATTTGTTTGTTTGTTTGTTTGGCTTATTGATGCCGTCCCTCCTCTCCCCAGGATGTAAGCCTCACAAGCTTGTTCATTTGCCCCTTGGCCCCCAGCACTGAGACTAAAGCCACCCACACGTTAGCCTCTCGATCTGCACCCGAGAGTCCCTTCCCCGGCCACGCGCTGTCACAGGAGGTCCTGCTTCCGGGTGTGATGTGGAGCCGTTCGCCGCCGGTGCTGATAGAGGTCGCTGCTCTTCCACGGGGCTCTCGGGCTGGTGTCCCCCCTGCTTGGTGCGGAGGCGGGTGAAGAGCTCTGTGAGGCAGGCGGTCAGCCTGGAAGGTCAGGCTGCTGGCCGCCTTCCCACACACACGTGCGGAAAACAGGCCTGGTTGTGGGGAAAGAGCGGACGTGAGGTTAGTGCTGGGCACCCGACATCAGTCAGCGTTAACATGGACATCCCAGTTCAGTGGGACCAGCTTCCTGGAGCGGAGTCTGTGTGGGGTCTATTGATCGATTGGTGCTGCGTGTATTGATAGTGTAACAATAAGACACACTGGGAGGTAGAGGCTGTGCCTAACCATCTCCTTCCCTGGGATCTAGTACTTGGCCCAGAGCCTGATGGACAGATCCAGCTGGACACTGAGTCAGGGGGTCCCCGGGATGGAAGTGGGGGGGAAGGGAGGGGAGAGGGGGGCCTGTGGGAGGAGAGGTCCCCCAGATCAGCAAGGACAGAAATGAAAGCACCTTTCAGAAGAGGGTGACAGGGTGGGATATTCCCCCAGGGATGGAGGGAAGTAGCTCTGGCTGGTCGGGGTGAGTGAGCACAAGGAAAGAAGAGAAACAGGGAGGAGGAGGAGACGGGGAGGGAGAATAGCCGAGTGTGGAATGAAAATCAGATCATTCAAAACAGAAATCGGGGGACTTCTAAGAAGTCAGCCTCCAGAGCCTCTGGAAGAAGATGCCCTGTGCAGTGAAGAAGTCATGTGACAGTCGTTCTAGTGAATGGGAGCTGACGTGCCTCTGAAAGGAGTTCTGGGGAAAGGAGCGTGTGGTTTGTCTGTGAGCTGCTTGGGAAGGTCGACCAGTAGGTCTCCCCCCGTCACCACGGCTGCACCGCAGTGGAGACCTTTGAAAACCCCTACGTTGTTCCGTGGCCTTCCCCATCCTCATGTTATTGTTTCCTTTCCAAAAACTAACAACAGCCCCAACTTCAAGAGAATCCAAGAGTGAAAGTTGATGTGTTGTCTCTTTATATTTTAGTCCCAATCCTTACAGTAGAAATGAGTTCTGCGTGTTCAGAATAGTCCTGTTTACAACACGAAAGACATCACCTCAACGTAAAGGCAAGACTGTGGTCCTTTAAAAATAAAAGTATATTCGATATTCTTTTGGGAAAGATGGGATTACCTGGTCTTATAGAGTCGGGTGAAAATTGCATTGTTCTCGGCTTCGGTTTCCATTAGAATATTTTATAGCGAGAGAGAGGACGGTGTGGGATAGCGCATGCAGAGGTACCGGCGATTCTCGTGATTGAGGACGCCGTCAGAATCCGTTCATAACACCGTTCAATTAGATGTGGGAGCGATCAGCAGAGAAAGATCTGGTCCCACCCTCAGCTATTGGAAACATCGCTCTCCTGTGCTGACTTGATGAGAGACAGCCCAGCTTGTCTGTGGATGTCACAGAAGCTCAAGCTTTCTCGGCTGTAAAAGGTAAAAACGAACAAGTGAGACAAAACACTGAGAGACCCAGGAAGGGAGCATGGGGAGCCGCGGGCCCGGGGCTCCATCCGGCACCGCCGGGAGAGGCGGAGGGCGTGATGTGCTGCAGCCGCCTGTTCCATTGGAGTGTCATGGTTTCCCGGGCGGGAATCAACTTCTTGCCTAAAAAATCTGGATTCCATTTTACCAGAGGAAATGTTTTGTCTTTTAACTTTTTATTTTAACATAATTTCAGACGTAGAGAAAAGTGGCAACCCCGGGAGAGAGCATTTCCATCCACTCCTCAGCGGGTACCCAGTTGTGAGCGGTCGCTGCGTCCGCTTCTGTCCCTGTGCACATGCTCACGGGCACGTGTGCTTTTTCTGAACTGCTGGAGAGGGAGTTGCCTCACGATAACATAATAAAATAAAATTTTAAATCTTCAAAATATAAAATAATAAAAATTTTTAAATCTGCAGGCAGCCATATCTAAGAAGCAAAAACAACAATCATACAATTAGAAAAC
>NW_006286246.1:4280776-4298298 GCF_000327345.1 Myotis davidii | reverse complement strand
ACACCATGAATTATCTACCTGAGGTGGACGTTAAAAAATTCACAGGGTTTTGGAATGAACAATAGTCGCATTTCTTTTCAAACTTCTCCGACTGTGTACAGGTGACCCTCACTGCCCGGATGGTTTATTCTTTAATCATGCTGTGCACCGGTTTACCTGGAGCGAGTTCTGGGTTCCCACTGGCCCAGCTCTGAGCATGAATGAGCTCTGGGGAGAAGGAGGTTCAGACCGCGGCGGTCAGGTGGGGGCCATCTGCAGGGCCCGGCAGGGGCCCCCCCCGCCACCTGTCCTCCTCGTCGGCTCTCCTCTTGTCCACTTCCGCCGAACGCTGTTGCTGTCTCTCAGAAGCAGCGTGGTGATGCACACAGTACACTCTGTCTTGATGGTGTTGCAATGAGAAGCTTCCGTTTCTAGGAAATAAACGACTTCTCATTCTATTCACACCAGCCATTCCGTACAAAACCACGACAGGGAAGCATATGCCACGAATGACCTTCTGTTATAAATATCGTAGCCAAATGATGGCTCCGTCGGCTTGCTGGGTAAGATCCAGGATGCTCACTAACACCTGAATGTCAGACACACAAAAAGCACATGGGACATACACTGAAAAATATGTCCATTGTTTACCTGAGATTCAGATGTAGCTAGAGGTCCTGTATTTGATTTGCTAAATCTGGGGACCTTAGACTGTGCTTCTTCTGAGAACGTCGCTGGATTTAAGAGGTGACGGTGTCCTCTCGTTCTCCTCGCGGGTGCGGAGAGCATGTGGGAGAGCACGTCGGGAGCCCCTGTGAGACAGCGTCGCACACTGTCAGGGAGCGCACTTGGCAGCCCAGCACCCAGTGCGCACGTGTTTGTATTTCTATCCTTTCCCTTCGCTGCCTTCCCCTCTTGAACACAACAAGAACATCCAGAAACTGTCCTCTTTGTTGCAAATGTCTCCCAGCTGTCTCCTCTCCTTTTATTGAATGAATCATAGAATGAGTTAAAATAACTCAATACCTTCTTATTGACGTCCATAGAATAATGACTGTTTTAATCCTAATAATCATTCATTTCCCATCAATGTGGTCTTAATAATGCATATGGAGTATTTTTATATAAGTCTCAAGAAGTAAACTTTTACTTTGAATTTTAAATCAGAAATTCCAAGTTCAGGCTACAATCTTATATACTTATAGAAACATCAAGAGTCATTCTCCCCAAGGACTGCAATGGAGAGATGTTTAAGAGCTAAAGTCAAGCTGTAGTAGAAAGCTATAGCAATTAAAATGGCAGGGCACTGGCACAAAAACACATTAATAGAACAGCATAGAAAGCCCAGAAGTAAACCTACACTGATATGATCAATTAATCTATAAGGCAATAAGGAATAATATGCAATGGGAAAAAGACAGTCTCTTCACTAACTGGTGTTGGGAAAACCAGACAGATACATGCAGAGAATGCTATTGAACACTTTCTAACCCCATATTCAAAAGTAAACTCAGAATGGATTAAAGACTTACATGTAAGACCTGAAGCCATACAACTCCTGGAAGGAAACAGGGCAGCAAACGCTTTCAGTCCGGCTCAGCATTATCCTTCGGGCACATCTCCTTGGGCAAGGGAAGCAAAAGCAAAAATAAACAGTTTACATCAAACTAAAAGGTGAAGGGAACCATCAGCAAAACGGAAAGACGACCTGCTGAATGGGAGACGTGCTTACAGTGATACAGCCAACAAGGGGTTAATACCCAAACTGTGTAAAGAGCTCCTCCAGCTCCACATCAAAACAGCAAACAACCCAATTAAAACCGGGAAGAGGGTCTGGATAGACATGTCTCACAGAAAACATGCAGATGGCCAGCAGGCACATGGGAGGATGCTCCACACCCTGGTCCTCGGGGAAATGCAGATCAAACCATAACGAGGCGCCCTCGCACCTGTCAGGAGGCCGTCTTCAGGACGAACAGCGTGGGCACGGGAGGAGGCAGAGAGAGGGAGCCCTCGCGCCCTGTCAGTGGGAACGCAGATGGTGCAGCCACTGTGGGAAACAGTGTGGAGCTTCCTCAAAAAATTAAAAATAGAGCTGCCCTAGGATCCAGCAACCCCATTTCTGGGTATTTATCTGATGAAAATGTAAATGCTACTTTTTAAAGATATATACACCCCTTGGTTTATTGCAGCATTATTTACAACTAGAGGCCCAGTGCACAAAAATCTGTGCACTCGGGGGGGTCCCTCAGCCCAGCCTGCGCCCATTTGTAGTCCAGGACCCCTTGGGGGATGTCCACCTGTGGACTTAGGCCCACTCCCCGGGGGATCAGGCCTAAGCTTGCAGTCAGACATCCTTCTGGCAGCCAGGGAGCCCTCGGGGGATGTCCGACCAAAGGCTTAGGCCCCCAAAGGAGCTGTGATGAGGAAGCTGGGGTGACAAAGGAGCCACGCTGTTCCTCCCCGCCGCCCTGGGTCGGGTCGCATATGGGATGCCAGGCGGGCCAGTAGATCACTGCTGCCCCACCCGGCCGCCCCGGCCCAGATGGAGGCAGGGAAGGTAGGATGGTGCTGACCCGCCCTGCCTGCAGTATGCAAATTAGCCGCCTTCTTTGTTGGGAGTTAATTTGCATATCATGCTGATTAGCTAATGGGAGGCGTAGCGAAGGTACAGTCAATTACCATGTTTGTCTATTATTAGATAGGATAGTCAAGATGTGAGAACACTCCAAGTGTCCATCAATAGATAATGGATAAAAAAGATGTGCTATATATATATATATTAGAGTATTACTTAGCCACAAAAGCAGAATGAAGTCTTGCCATTTGTGAGAACATGGATGGACCTAGAGGGTATTATAATAAGTAAAATAAATCTAACAGAAAGAAGCATCATATAATTTTGCTTAAATGTGGAATCTAAAAAACAAAATGAAAGAGACTTACAGACACAGAGAACACACTGACAGCTACTGCAGGGGAGGGGGGGCTGGGTAAGAAGGCGAAGGGCATTGAGAGGCACAAACTTCTCGTTATAAAGTAAATGTCACGGGACATAGCGCACAGCGTAGGGAATACAGCCAAAACGTCAGGATGACTTTGTATGGCGACCGGTGGTTACTAGGCCTATGGTGACCATGTCCTCAGGCATATAAATATCGAATACCCGTGTTGTACACCTGAAACTGTACCATAGCAATTAAAAAGGAGCTTAATGGATTCTGCTGCTAGAATCCCAACACTCAGAATATATCACTCAGAGCAGGTTTCCTGTGTTCAAACATCTTTAAAAACACACGCATGAATCTGACCTTTGAATAGTGTGCATTTTACCATAAATATGACCAAATTTGTGTCACCGTTCTTAATCTCAGGATAGTATTCCAGTACTCAGTGGAGTAAGTTCTGTTTGAAACAAGTAACGTGTGTTTGGCTTAGAGCTTTGAATGTCAAACATCTTTATTCTTGGTTCTGAAATGCCCTTCGTTGCAGCCATACGCTGGCACTGCAGGTGTTAAGTAAGTGACCAGCACCCTTGTGACGTCTCCTGCACTGTGTTTTAGTGGACGTGTAGGAGTCCATCCATTTCATTCTCCTGGTTCCCCGTGGCTCCTCTCGGCCCCCACAGGAGCAGATGCCTTGCTCGTCTCCATCTAAACTGCACGGGGGTGGGGTCTGCGCGGCTGCGCGTCCTGTCAGAAGAAAGCCTTTGCGTGGGAACCATTTTGTGGTGTGAGGACCACTGATGTGCTGATCTGAGCGAGTGAGGAGCTGATCTGGATTAGCGAGTTGCCGGGAGCCGGTCCATCCTTGCTGTTTCAAGGGACCTGGCGTATATGGCATACTGTTCTTAATATATTTGCTCACCTTCTTGGCGCTGTGTTTTAACCAAGGTCACCTCTCCGAGAAAGGTTGTTTCCCCAGGTAGGGATTTTCCCCTGAAGTTAGGGAGGGAATAAAACCTCTTAACTAAGTGAGGTCACCCCTCTGAGAAAGGTTGTTTCCCCAGGTAGGGATTTTTCCCTAAAGTTAGGGAGGGAATAAAACCCCTTAACTAAGTGCCAGGCGGGTAGTTAATCACTTTAACTATGGACAATCATGCTTAAGCCACATAATTTTTACTCCCTGGAATGGAGATAAGAAACGCCCAAACCTTTGGAATAGAGATTGATAGGATTAGAATCAACTGGTATAAATACAGATGTAACAATACAATAAGACACAGAACTTGGCTGGAGATCCTGGCTAGAGATCCTGGCAAGGCTGCTGATCAACTGAACCCTGTCTCCGTGTCATTCCTTCTTCGCCAACTCCGTCCACACCTTTGGGGACCCCTGGACCTGCTGGGGCTGGACCCCGGCAGCGAGTTTTATAGCAGAGCTGTCTGCGGCCCTTGACTAGTGGCCAGTGCAGCAAACAGAGAGAGAGCGATCACCTCACATGGAGTTCATTAGCGTGTAAACTGGACCAGCCGCAGAGACCGTGTGTTCCCATCTGGTCACAGTTGCCCGGGAGCCAGAGGCCCAGCATCGAGAAGAGCCACAGGGTCCACACTTGGCGGGGATGGGCCCCCGGACAGGTGAGCCGCTCTGCACGAAGGCCACCCAGCCCCTCCCCAGAGAGGGTGTTACAGGCGCAAAGGAGGTGTGTGCAGGTTTAATGTCAGCAGCCGTGTTTCTCTGTTGGGAGACATAATGAGGGAGGTGCCCTATTTGCTCTAGAACAGCGGTTCTCAACCTGTGGGTCGCGACCCCTTTGGGGGTTGAACGACCCTTTCACAGGGGTCGCCTAAGACCATCGGAAAACACATATATAATTACATGTTGTTTTTGTGATGAATCACTATGCTTTAATTATGTTCCATTTGTAACAATGAAATTGGGGGGTCACCACATGAGGAACTGCATTAAAGGGTCGCGGCATGAGGAAGATTGAGAACCACTGAGCTAGAATTTCATGTCCAGAGGATCCTGGGACGATGCTGTTGCAACAGGAAGAGAGTGAGGCCGTTCTGCACTGAAATGCACAGAAGAGAGGTTCCCCCGTGGAAACAGAAGAGCCCAAAAGAAAAAGGAAGGGGATCTAGTTAAGTCCCTGGATTTTTTTTTTTAAATCTCCTTTCAAAACAGAGTTCAGGTGTCAGCACCGAGTAGGACGTGAGGACGTGGGTGACTACGTGTCTCCACACCGCCCAGTCACCACAGTAACTGGCACACAGATGGGCAAGCGCGGCCCATGGAGGAGCAGCCTCAGCGCCCACGTCCCGAGAACCTGTGCCCCTCTGGGACCATATGGTGGCAAAGCCCAAAGGTGCAAACCGGGCGTGGCATTGCCCGAGCGAAAGGCCTCCCTGCGGAGCTGCCCTCAGGAGGTGCGAGCAGGCCTTTTTGCCAATGGCAGCATTGCGGCCCACAGGGGGGCCCCTGGCATCTCAGGTGCGGGAACAGGCTGCCTGGGTGACGTCCAGTAGAGACGCCAGGGCTGCAGGCCGGGCCGGCGTCAGGGGAGCGTGCACCTCCTCTTAGACGGCGCCAGGGCGGCTGGGAAGGGCTGGATGCGGTCCGCCTGCAATGAGCCCTAAGTGTCACCATCCCCCGGGGCTTGCCCTGTTGTCGGTGTACGTGTGTCCTTATGGGAGATAAGACATTCCTGGATTGACCTCCCATATCCCTGTGTAACTGACGGCCAGCTGAGAGTTCCCACACCAGGCTCGGTACCTGCGCTTTCAAACGCTTAGCGGCGGAGCGGGTGAATTCTAAAGCCTCATCGATACAGTCACACATTCAGGAGGCGGACATAGCTGGTGCCACTGGGCTCCCCATGGGATCTTCCGTTTCCCCGGAGTAGAGCGTGCCTTTCTGCCCGAAGGCGGCCTCTGATTCCTGAGGGCCCATCGCCCATGTGATGGTTCTTTTCTAACGTTATTCGGACACAATAGCCATCATTTCAAAGCACGACTTGCCCTGGCTGGGGGCTCAGTGGTTAGAGCATCGGCCCAAGGATGGAAGGTTGGTTATGACTCCTTCCGGGTGACCTGCATCTGCATCCGTCCCGGTCGGCGTCGGGGAAGCAGCGGGTGTGAGCTAAGCACCCACACGCTTCCCGAAGCCCGGCCGATGGGAAACTGGTTGGATTCCCGGTCAAGGGCAGGTACCTCTGTTGCAGGCTTGATCCCCAGGCCTCAACCTGAACCCACATGGGAGGCAACCAATCGATGTTTCTCTCTCTCTCTCCCCTTCCCTTCCACTCTGTCTAAAATCAGTGGGAAGGAGGGGTATCCTCAGGTGCAAAGTAAAAACAAAACAAAAACAAAAGCAAGAATCAATCATCCATCCCATAAAAGCTGCGATGTGCGGGCGCCACTTTTCACAAATACCAGGCGACCGAAGCCACACCCATGAACCAAGTAGATCAGCAGAACCTCCCCTACGTGTCTCCCAGGCAGTTTCCCATCAGCCGGGCTTCGGGAAGTGTGTGGGTGCTTAGCTCACACCCGCTGCTTCCCCGACGCCGACCGGGACGGATGCAGATGCAGGTCACCCGGAAGGAGTCATAACCAACTTCATTTCCTCCCGATTTACACGCGGGAGAACAGGCCTCACCGGGTTCCCAGGCGCTCCCTTTGGTTCCTCCGAATCAGAGCCGCGGCCTGCACATGGCGGAGCCACCACGGCGTCAGGGCCGGTCCGGGGGCGCGTCCTGGGGGAAGAGCCCCGCGTGGCCTATCCACTGAGCCACACCGGTTAGGGCAGGGCTGGGTGTCTTTTGAGGAGCACCCCCTAAGCGAGCTGTGGGGCTCGGAGTGAGGGCTGGGTTGCATGCGCAGCTCCTGCTCACCTCCATCCCATGTAAACAGGTCCTCACTGCGTGTCTTCTGGGGGGCGGGGGCAGGGGGGGGGCAGTGCTCACAGCAGCCAGGAATCCGCCACACATTTCTCTCACTTGTGGCGACAGCGTAAGGGGATGTGATAAAAGATCTTACAGCAACAGGCCAGCCGCAGGGTTTTGATTTGTTGTTCTTTCTCTTGGCAGAACATGTTTCATAGAAGAGCTATTAGGATATTAACTCAGCTACTTTACACAATAGGTTTTCGTGCTTTTTAGACCACATTGCATCCCAGGCCCGGCAGCACCATCGTCCCCGGAGCTGTGGGGACCCTCTGGGCGTCACTGGCCAAGGCAGGGAGGCTGGGCTCAGGCGTCCTGCGTGGCTGGGAGCTGAAGGGCTGCCTGCGAGGAGCGCGCCCATCTTTCATGATGATGATGCCTGCGGGGTGCCGCCTGCCCTAATTGGATCTGATTAAGGTGGAATGGGAAAGCTGTCCTCATTTCTCTCCGAGTGGAGTGCTGCCAAGCCTCCGCGCAGGAAGGAGGAGGAGAGGAAGGGAGGAGGCAGGAGGGAGGAGGGACATGGGGAAGCATCAGCCAGCCCCAGCCCTCTGCCCCTAACCCCAACCCGTGCCGGGGGTGTGAGCTCATGACACATCCTATAGGGGGTCTTAGCAGCAGCTATCAAACTGCTAAATGCAACAACATCTTACCTGGCAGTAGTTGGACTTTAAGGAATGCATCCCGTTTCCATCATCTGAATGATTTGCAAACATACACGTAGAGGCAGCTCACTGACATGCATGGTTTGCAAGCATACATGTAGAGGTGGCTCACTGACATGCATGGTTTGCAAACATACACGTAGAGGTGGTTCACTGGCACACGTGTCAGCTTTCAGTGTTTGGGCAGAGGACGGTGCGTAACACAGAAAGGTGAGCCGCCAGGACACAGGATGTGTTTGTACCGTTTGGCATGAAACAATGCCCCTTCAGATCTTTAGGTAAAAAGAACAAGACAGAGAATTCATGCTCAGTAGGATGCCACATATTTAGATTGTGTGTGTGCATGTGTGTGTAAGTGTGTGTGCATGTGTGTGTGCATGTGTGTGCATGTGTGGTGATCTAAAAGAATATTCACAGAAATATGAATGGTGACTGTTGCTGGTGGTGGAATTCCTAATTGTTATTTCCTCGACGACGTGTTGTAGTATTTTACAATGACCATGAAAAAATAAACACGCCAGTTTTGTGTTGGAAAACACTCTTTTTAAAGAGGGACAGATAAATATAAATATTAAACATTTTCTTAACACCTCCTAAATAGGAAAAAACACCCTGGAAATGATATTTCCACAGCAGCTCTTCTTAGAAATGAAAGATGCATGCCCCCCCACCAACAGCACTGTGCACTAGGTGACCCATTTTCTTCTTTTTTAAATATATTTTTATTGATTTCAGAGAGGAAGGGAGAGGGAGAGAGAGATGGAAACATCAATGATGAGAGAGAGTCATTGACCGCCTGCCTCCTGCACACCCCACACCTGGGACCGAGCCCACAACCCAGCATGTGCCCTGACCAGAATTGAACTGGCAGCTGCCGGTTCTTGGGACAATGCTCAACCACAGACCCATGCCGGCCGGGCCGTTTTCTTACCACTTAATGCATTAGTTACATTTTCAGGTTCCAGATTTCATGGGCTTCTTTTCTCTCAACACTTTAGAAAACACCTCGGGTCCTGGATGGTTTTTGATCAGTGGTTAGCGCCTCAACCCGCAGACTGCAGGGTCACGGGTTCAATTCCAGTCAAGGGCATGTGCTTGGGTTACAGGTTTGATCCCCGGGGCACGTGCGGGAGGCAACCAGTCAATGTGTTCCTCTCACATCAGTGCTTCTCCCTCTCTCCCCTCCCTTCCACTCTCTCTAAAACTCAATGGAAAAATATCCTCAGGTGAGGATTAACAAACACAAACAAGCACACTCCTGGCTTTTGTACTTGCTAGAGGTGATAGTTGATGAACATTTGAAAAGCCACCACATAACCAGAACACAAAGACAGCAAAACAGTGGAGGCCACAGGCTATGAACTCGCCGGGAGTGAGAAGCTGGAGCCGCCGGCCCCTCACGTAGGACCGTCTAAAGGCCGCTGAGGGCTTGCGGAGGGTCACCTTCCGCTCTGGACACTGACTGTATCCGAGTCGATTAATTGTTACCCCCTAGTTGACAAGAGCTTCAAGCCAACCGTCTATAACCCGTTTTCCCAGGGAGGTGCCAGAAAGGAGGGCTGGTTCGCTGTCTGGGTCCCGTGTCCCGGGCCTGGTGCCGGCCTGGGTGGGGACGCGGAGGAGGCAAAGGGAGCCAGTCTGTGGCAGCTGCTGGTGCTCCCCCCCCCCCCCCCACCAAAACCTGCCCCATCTGCGAGAACCATCATCCCCGCGTTTGAAGGATCGAACGCTTGCGAACGCCCCACTTCAGACCATGAATAGCCAATCTGGAGTCCTTGGTGGAACTCTGCTGACAGCTGAGAGCTACTCATACGTGGGCATTTTGGCGAATTGAAGTAAAGAGCGATTACGGATGTTCATAGGAGGAAATGTACAGCTCTGGGCAGCAGGCCCTGGTGTAATGAACAGTGTAGCTGAAACCGCGCGCTCCTCCCCACCACGGAATCTGTCCTTTGTCCTTCACGTTGACGTTTTTGTTCTGTTTGTCTCCTCTCTTTCCAATGTCGCTCACATCAGCATACAAACGTGAAACATGGGAACTGCGGGGAAGCAGTGATGAATGTAAGGAGCGGTGCTTAGAGAGCTTAACAATTATCCTTTTTAGGGCCTGAAATACGCCTTTCAGCAATGAATGCAACCATGCCCACGCTAAGACGAATGAAAGACACGCGCATAGCCCGGGCGTAATAAGGGAAATGACTGAGAAAACATAAAATACAGACAGAGAAAGAGAATATCATGAAACACTTGTAATGTTTTATTTAAAAAGCTCACAAAGGCAGATTGTAAGCCCTGAAGTCCAATAGCACTTATTTCTCTAACATCGTTCTGGATACTGTTTATTGTTTCGATTTAGCGCTGCCTGAGGGCATGCCAGGGAAGTCCGTGTTAAAGAACACATTCCATGGCAGAGAGCAGGACGCGGGAACGCGGACCGCGCGTGTCCAGCTCATAGGCAGGCGTGTCCTTAAGCGCGTGTGCGCGCAGGTTGTGTGGGGCTCGGGGGCTGCTACTCAGAAGACCCCTCGCTGATGTCACTGTATTACTCAGCGCCCGCCGACCCCCTGCGCCCGGCCCAACAGAACTTCATCAGACGCAGTGTCTGTGGGGTGAGTCCTTCTTGATGGGACCCACTCGGGGGTCACAGTCCCACGGGCTCTTTCCCCCATTATGTTACCTGGGCATTGACGTGCGCATTTGTGGGAACCAGCCACCACCACAGTCCATGGGAAACCATGTTAACTTCACTCAAAATGTATTAAAATCACCTCCATTCCTTCCCATTTTCCTCCTCTCATTTCAATCAAAATGAGCTTTTGAGAGCAACGATGAGAGAGCCATGGTGCGGGGTCACCTTCTGCCCTGAGACCCTCACGCCCTGAGGGGTCGCTCCTGTGTGGACCACCCGAATTAAACGTGTCACCTGAGCCATGTGGCTGATGAAAGTGCCACCCTCTAGAAATTTCGAGTAAGAATCACTCAAAACATAGGGCAATTACAAAGGGAGAGTTTTATGCAACACGCAGGCTAGCCAACGTCGCGGGAATATACACGCCGAGAATAATTTTCTAATTTTTAAAATTGTTTTGACATCATAGCAACATACAAATGGGAAAAGTGTCAAGTGTCTTTAATGCTCTGTTACCGTATTTTTAATGTTCGGTTACCGTCTGTCACACATCCCGCGTCCGTTCTCCCAAATGCCCGCCAGGAAGCCTATTGAGGACGCCAACCTCCTGCAGGGAGAGGCCCACCGCGTGGACAGAAAGGGGGAGTCTATACGTATAGGGTTTGGGGAGCTGGGCTGCAGCGGTGACGGCAGATGCTTCAGGTGGGGAGGTGGTGGGACCTGAACAGGATTCCTTACCACACTCACTGCAAACAGTCCCGCCTGCTCTCCTCCTCACGCGGGTCTGTCGTCGTCTCCTATGGACGGAGAGCTCGTCGCCTTCTTAGCATCACATCGTTTCCCACCCACTGTGGGATTTCCGCTGTCTCTCTTCCCCTTAGGACGCAAGCTCTGAGGGGGGCTCGTGTCTGTTTCCACCTCCCTAATAACGCGACCCAGGCGCCTGAGCAGTGCCTGGCAGGGGTGGGTGCCCTGTGGTGTAGTCTCTTTTACTGATGGCCATTCTAGATGTTTCCTTCTACTGCAGCCATGATTACAGCAGCTGTGGCAGGGACTGCTCTGCACACATCCCCTGTGTAACTGTAAGTTTCTCCCCGATGCACACCTGCAAGGGGATCGCTCGGTGCAAGGCGGCCAGCTTCAAGGTGCTTTTGAACTGGTGTGGGAAGTCTCGGATCCATTCTGCATCGGCCATGGAAAAGCAGTCCTTTATAGACATGCAGAAATGCCTGTTGGCAGAGAGCAGTGATGAAGATAAGCTGGCCCCAGCCAGTTCAGCTCAGTGGATAGAGCGTCGGCCTGTGGGCCAAAAGGTCCCAGGTTCACTTCTGGCCAAGGGCATGTACCTTGGTTGCAGGCTCCTCCCCGGCCCAGGCCCTGGTCAGGGCTTGTGTAGGAGGCAACCAATCAATGAGTTTCTCTCACATCGATGTTTCTCTCTGTCTCTCCCTCCCTCTTCCACTCTCCCTAAAAATCAATGGAAAAATATCCTCTGGGGAGGATTAACAACAAAAATAAATAAATAAAGATAAGCTGGGTCTTATTTACCAGAGTGACAATGCCTGGATGTGATTGTGTCGAGTCCCACTGCTGAGTTTGAATGCGGTTGCTCAGCCAAGAGGCGGTCGTGAATTTTCCATGGATTCTCTCAACGCCTGCCTCTCAGCCTAACTTGGAAGTGTCTCTTCAGCTCAGGGAATGGAGCCCCCGGTCCGCCCGGTGGCACCGAGTGGCAGGAGCCCACCTGGCCCCTCGCAGAGCCGGCCTGCAGCTGTGCCCGCCGGCGTATGCTTCGAGGCAGCTGTTCCGTGTGTGGCCGCGTTGTCTTTGATCACATGGAATCATCACTTATTTTCTCTGCCTTTTTCATCCTTGCCCAGCTTCCTTTTCCAAGTTGTACTTAAAGGGGAGCTAGAAGGTAGCTATCATCGTCAGGCCTGCAGGAGGGACCCGAAGCTGTGCCCCAGAGAGGAATAACCCTCTGAGCACTTCACACCCCACAGCAGCAAGCTGCACCCTGTGACGGTGTGGGCCATACGCCAGTCCCAGCAGCACATCAGAGAGCTGAGCTCCGTCGCCATGATCCCCCCAGGCCTGGTGCTCACGGTGTTCCGTTGAACCCCAAGGACATCACACGTGCCCCTGTAAAGATTTGCCAGGAAATTAAAAGGAAAAATAGTCACTGAAGACTCATGTGGTCTGTAACGCTTTTTATTGGAATTTATTTTCCAAATGAGCCTCCCCTACTTCACAGGGCGGCTGTTGGGAAAGTTCCGCTAAAGCTTTCTGAAAAGGTTCATTGAGTGAACCCCCGAGAGGCGTGGGGTTTAGTATCTCCCGGTGCCTTCGTGGGCAGGACCCGCCCTGTGCAGCACATTCTCCTGAGGAGGTTCCAGTTAGATCGTGGCGAGGGAACAGGATAAACGCCCCTGTGGGTTACAGATGCCGAAAGGAAAATCCTGGCTTCAAAGTTACCCTTTAAAAAAATAAGAGTCCATTCTGGAGTCATGTGTGTGTTTTTTAAATAAACATTTTAATTTACTTTTAATGCCAAACAGGCAACTTACCTTTATTTCAGGGAGCTCGGATTTTAGGAAGCCAGTACAAAAGATGAGAAAGGCGTTTCATAACTGAGGGGCGAAGGGGAGGTAAAACAGTGGAATAGTGTGTAGTCAGGATAAGTCCAGAGAGAGATGAAATTCTAATTTAAGTAGCCAAAGGAAACTAAATAGGCTTTTAAAACTGGACAAGGACAAGAAAAATAAGGGAATAACAGGAAGAGAAGGGTCCTGGACGAAAAAGAAAGCACAGTGTTAGCAGGCGACGAGGCCCCCGGCTCCTGCTTTCCTGGCAAAGAGAACATTTCCCACGTCAGAGGGGACAGAACAAGAGACTTCAGGAGGAACTTACACTAAAGAAAAGTGAGGGCAGAACCAGGACCCCTTTCCTAAGTGTTTGGACGAACACTCCCGGAGCCTCATCCCCGAGGCACTGCCGGGATCTGTGAGACGCCAGAGAGAAACACTTGGATTTTTTTTTAACTTTTCAAAACGGGATTTAGAGGTAGAATTTCGAGGTGGGACGTGGCTTACTCAGCTCTGCCAGCTGGTTCATTTACAACCTGTGTGACCAAGGTGAGTCACCTTGAGTATGACAGAGCGGCTGCGAGTAGGAAACAGCCCATTCTCCTCCCTTCCAATCCCCCCTCCCCCGCACCCCCATCCCCAATGAAAACTAGGTCAGCCTGGGTTAAACGGAATCGCGCTTCATCAGTTCTTCCCTTTGGCGTCTTTGTGGAATATTTGCTTTTGGCCGCAGCTTGTTTGCCATGCGCATCCATCTGTTGACTGTGTACTCAAGCGGTGCCTTCTGTGTGCTCTGGCCGACCCAGCGGCGGAGCAGAAGGCATGGGAAGTGGTGACTAACTGGCCCTTTAATCCGAAATTTGAGTTCGTTTCCCTTTTGCATGTTTGGATAAGTGGATGTGTTTGGGGGTCTTGGCTCAAGTTATTTTCATTACTGCCCCAAAGGGTGAAATTTGAAATGACCAGTGAGATTTAAAACAAACAAACAAACAAACAGAAAAACTTCCCAGCTAGTTTGATGGTAAAAATATGTCATAAAGCTTTATGATAATCAAATAAAAATATCACATTGCTTATTAATCACTTTAGATTACTGTAGTGAATAAAGGAATAAATAAGTTAATAAAAAGACAGCAAACTTAAAGCCCTAAATGTATACTATCCATACTTTTCTGGGAATATCTGACCTGATGATATGTATAAATGCATATAGTAGGTTTACATAATACAAATAAATAACACAGCAATTAGTACATAAGAATAGAAGAATAAACTTTCGCATACTCACAGCTGTAAGGCTACTTCCTCCCACCCCTGTACATACATTTATACATCCATCTCCATATGCACGTACTTGATAGTCTGTTGTCCCTCAGCATGCTGTCGCAAGTCTCAGTTATTTAGTTGCATCCTGGGCTGCTTTAACTAAATTGGCCTCTAAGATCTTGGGGGTTGGGGGGATAAATGGTATTTCTGGGACACCAGCAGAACAGCCACCCCAGGCCCCGTCTCACAGGTACTCCCACATCTCACAGGTACTCCCACGCTCCAGAGACTGGAACCCTCTCTGCCTGTTCTTCTCTCCTTCGTGTCACAACCTAAAAGGTGACTCCTTGCTCCCAAAGACAGTTGAGCCTCAGGAACCGACACGGGGCTGTGTCTCCGCGGCCGTCTTTGGTTGAATCGCAGGCAACCAAGTGACCCAGAACCCCACCCCTCATTGAGTCGAGAGTCACCTGAGTCGCCACTCTGAACCGAGCCACTTCCCCGCAGGCCTCCGTGGGAGGAGCTCGGCCAAGTGGTCTTCTCACGTCAAGCATCGAGGTCTCGTCTCTATAGTCTCAGACGTGCCTTCGCCATTAATTTACGCTTTTCACCAAAACCCTTCCCTCAGGATGTCCATTCATTTTAGTGTCTGTTGTCAGGGGTGACCATTACCTGGTCCTACTTGTGAGCTACTCTCCCAGAGCATGAGATGCTATGACAGCAAGGGCTACATCCAGTCACTTAAAGAGGAAGACCATGTCCCACATGACCCAACATTTAGAATTGGAGCTGACCCCGTCTGATTCCTGTTTGTCACTGATTTCTCTCTCCAACAGCCGGCTGCCCCAACTCCTTGATCAAAGAGCTTCATCACTTCAGGATCCTCGGGGAAGAGCAGGTGAGTGAGCATCGCCGAGGCCCCACACCGTGTCACAAAGACTCCCTAACGAGGCAGCCTGGGCTCCCCCAGGGGGCGGAGTGTCTCCTGACCCCGGTTGCCCGAAATGGGGGAAAGTGCCCTGGGGGTCTATGTGAGGACACTCCTCCCCTGTCCGACCCCCCAGGCCAGGCAGGTCATTGATTGGCACACCTGCTGTCCACCAGAGCCCTTCATTTCCACACCACAGAGAGCAGGGAGGGGGACTGGCAGATAAGCAAGCCAATCAGCGGTGGCTGTGTCTGAGGGACCGGGCGTCAGACAGCCTGGCCCCTTGTCTGCGGGTGAGGGGCCGGCTCTTCCCATGGCATGTGTGCTCCCTGAGTGTTGTCCACTTCCACTCCGCCACTTCCTCTGCGGCTGTGGCTGCGTGACGCATACATAGCATGTCCCACTTAAGGCCGATTCCCTGACTTCCGTGTGCTCAGTGAGAGGCATCTGATTTAGAGAGAGAGAGAGAAACGTCAATGTGAGAGACACACATCAATTGGCCTCCTCCCACATGCGCCCTGACCAGGATCAGGGATCGAACCTGCAACCCAGGCACATGCCCTTGACTGGGAATCCAACTCTCGCCCGTCCTGTGCACAGACTGACTCTCTAACCACTGAACAACGCCGGCCAGGGCTGTGTGCGCTTTTTAATCATCCCAAATCACCAGACCCATCAGTTATAGTATTTCTCTTCCTGTAGAAAAGGAACCGAGTATGCCACAACCAGAACGAGTGTGATAGAGGCATCTCCGAGCAATTCTGTAGCTAACGCACAGAGAGGCCATGGGCGCACATGCCCACTGGTACCCGAGACCCCCAGGGAGGAGGCGCAGGGATCCCTAAGGCACTGGCAGACTTCGTCCCTGGCTTAGCGACTTCCTGGCGGAAAACAGTGGTCGCAGCAGAAAAGTATGCTTCATTAAATGAAATAGATAATCTGCCATCAAATCAGGAAGTAGCCAATTACGGGAGAACAATCTGTTTAAAATAGAAAAGTAATGTTGCAGGTGACACCATCCCGCATCATGCTGTATGGAGTCCCTAGCCACTGATAGTTGAGGGACACTCAGAGTTCCTCCTTCATGGACAGAGTTCCTCCGTTCCCTCTGCGGCCATGTGCACCAGCTACGGGCGGACAGCGCACTGCGTTCAGGAGACAGACACGGGAATGGAGGGCGTGCGAAGGGTGCGCAGGGCGGTCTGAGGGGCTGGCCCACCTGAACCTCACTCTGCAGCTTCCCGCAGACAGCCCGCGACACAGCAGCCACCTCCTCCCCTGCTGCCCGGCACCCTCCCTGCCCTTCTCCGCATGTTGGGTGCACTCAGGGCAAGATTTAGTAAAGGGTCCCTGAGGAGGTCAGGACGTGATCGCCAGCATGACATCTCCCGATTATATAAACGCCTCCTCACTCCGCACGTGAAATATCTCATGTCATCCCTGATCATTGCACAGCTCGTGACCTGTAGCAGACCTTTCCCCAGGAATCCACACACTCCGGTTTGCTCACCTAAGCAACCTCGACCTCCTAGCCCCTCCTTAACGCTGGCTCCCCCTCCTGTCTCCCCACGGCTCCCTCTGCTCCAGCGCGGCCTGCTCACTGCCCCTTAGAGGACCAGGCAGGGCCTCGGCCTTGGTACAGCGATGCCCTCCCCCAGGGCCGCGTGGCTTTCTCATCTCCCGGCCTCGGTGGTGCTCGCTGGTCTGTGCGTGTCCTCATTCCCTGCTCACTCTGCACTGCAATCTGTCTGCCGGGACTCACTCTCCTCTGTGTTTACTCTCCTGCCCACGCGTCTCTGTCTGAGCCCTTGCCCTTTAATCTCAGCATTCATTGTCTGGTGGACCAGCAGGGGCTTCTGTCCTGCTCGCTGCTGAGTCCCCAGCACCACGGTCCTGCACAGCCCAAGGCAGCTTCCCTCAACGCCGCCTAAACCGGTTCCCAGCTGAGCACACGCATGCGGCTTGCTCCCGTGTGGGGAGACCACGATCCCACGTGCAGGACAGCACATTAGCGCTGCCGCCGCCGGGGAGGCCTGGCCTGGGCGCTGGGGCCCAGGCGTTGCTCTGCCGCTGGGGCCGCCCCGGGGCCTGAGCCACCAGCCGCACCAGGAGGTCGGGTGGAGGCAGGGCCGAGGAAGGGACCACTGTGCTCTCCGGGCCTGTGTGCACAGCAGCCCCAACGCCCAGAGGACCCCGGGAGGAGGCAGAGCTGCCCCTCTCTCAGGGGAGGCTGGGTGCGTGGTGAGTGCCCTGGTGCAGGCGTGTCTGCCAGAACGTGTATAAACTAACACCATTGCATGGAGTCGCTGGGAGCAGTGTTTGCAAATAAACAAACTGTGCAACGTGTTTCTGAGGACACGTTTCTAGAAGCACCGGGACCAAGCCCCTCACCTGCTGTGCCAGGGGCGGCTGGGGCCGGCCCATGGGCCCCATCGTCGGCCTCTGTGTTTCTCACTGAGACGGGCAGCACGGGTCCATCACGTGGCCTCAGCACCTCAGTGTGTGTGTGTGTGTGTGTGTATGTGTCTGTGTGTGTGTGTGTGTGTGTGTGTGTGTCTGTGTGAAGTTGGGGGAGTGTCCTC
>NW_006286246.1:4280083-4280745 GCF_000327345.1 Myotis davidii | reverse complement strand
CTGCTCCCCGAGCCCGGGCAGCGGAGGGTCACCTGCGAGGCCGGCGGCCTGGGCTGCGGGGTGAGTACCGCGGCCCCCGTGTCACTTTTCCGTGTTGGCCGCTTCGGCAACTGGCTGGGTTACCTGTGTGCTTTGTCTCATTTCTTATTTGGACTCACACATCTAACAAAAAGATTTTAAAATTCTTATATAGGATCGCAGAGGAGATAGATAGATGATGGATAGATAGATGACAGATAATAAAATGATAGGTAGTTGATAGACAAATAGATGATAAAATGATAGATAGATGATAGATAGGCAAATGATGATAAAATGATATACAAATAGACGATAAAAGATAGATAGGTAGGTAGATAGATGATAGACAAATAGATGATAAAATGATAGATAATAGGTAACAGACAAATAGATGATAAAATAATAGATAGATGATAGATATATAGATAGATAGGGATTTATTTCTTGGAGGGAGGGAGGTGTCCGCTTTCATTGGTCTCACCATGTTTATTCTAAGCCAGGGGTTCTCAACCTTCTGGCCCTTTAAATACAGTTCCCCATGTTGTGACCCAAACATAAAATTATTTTCGTTGCTACTTCATAACTGTCATGTGGCTACTGTTATGAATCGTCATGTAAATATCTGATATGCAGGATGGTCT
>NW_006286246.1:4259180-4260798 GCF_000327345.1 Myotis davidii | reverse complement strand
CCTGGGGCCGGGCCATGGGCCCCATCGTCGGCCTCTGTGTTTCTCACTGAGACGGGCAACACGGGTCCATCACGTGGCCTCAGCACCTCAGTGTGTGTGTGTGTGTGTGTGTGTGTGTCTGTGTGAAGTTGGGGGAGTGTCCTCAGCATCTCACTGAGTGTGTGTGTGTGTGTGTGTATGTGTGTGTGTGTCTGTGTCTGTGTATGTGAGAAATTGGGGGAGTGTCCTCAGCACCCCATGTCCGGTTCTGTCTCTGCAGTATGGCCGCTACCAGCACTACGGCGCCGAGGAGTGCGTGCTTTTTCGTTGCTACTTCATAACTGTCATGTTGCTATTGTTATGAATCGTCATGTAAATATCTGATATGCAGGATGGTCTTAGGCGACCCCTGTGAAAGGGTCGTTCGACCGCCAAAGGGGTCACGACCCACAGGTTGAGAACCGCTGTTCTAAGCCGTGGGAACCACTAGTGAGTCATGAACTTGCCCGCTGATTCAGAGCAACAGTGGCTGGTTTCCTCTGAGCGGCTGTCGGAGAGGCGGTGGCAGAGTCCCCGTCCGTGGGGTCTGCGCACGGCTGCCGGCCTGGAGTCTCAAGAAGCAAAAAGAAGGTTCACATGGGAAACGTGACGTGCTGTCGCGTCATAAAGATCGTTCCCGGTGGCGGTGACGTTTGTGCCGAGAGCTCCGGCCCCCGGGCCTCGGCCTGGCTGGTCTGGCCGGGCTGACGCGGGGTGAGGCAGGCGACGCGGGGGCCACTGCGCTATAAGCTGACGTGGCGAAGGGACAGCGCCCGACAGGGAACGCGGAGGGGAGAGGCTGGCTGCTGACAAACGTGCAGTGGGTGGAGGGAAACGTTCGCTCTGAGCGCAGCGTAGCCAGGGCTCTGGGAGGGACGGGTGGTGGCAGGAGCACAGCCACCCAACTGGCTGAGCACAGAGGCACCTGCAGGTAAGTCGGCTCCTGTCGCCTGTACAGCCGCCTGCCTGTCTGGGGTGCACATTGAAAAAGAAAGAGGGACCACAGGCCTGAGCAGAGAGGGCGCCCTGGCTTCGTGAGTGCACGGCGCCAGCATGCTCCTCAGGCAGCGGGGCCGCCGCACAGATCATGGGAACCAGACCGCCCGTCCCGCCTCAGTGGCCGTCGCTGGCCCTGTGATCGGCACCCTGCATGTGGCCTGCACCGGCAGGGGGTCCCGGGGTCAGAATACTGAGAACATTTCCTTTCGGAATCAGTTCCTGTCGCTCTTCACCAATGGCCACATTGTGTGCTGCGTCCTAACTGCCCGTGCTTGTTGCATTCTCTCCCGCTGCATTGTAAGACCTTAGCTTCGCCCTCCCCGTGTGGCTCAGCTGGTTGGGGCGTTCGTGGGCACGGAAGGCTCTGTTTCCGGTCAGGGCACGTGCCCGGGGTGCAGGAGCCATCCCCAGTGCGGGGCGTGCAGGAGGCAGCCGATCCATGATTCTCTCTCATCATTGATGTTTCTCTCTCCTTCCTTCCTTCCTTCCTGAAATCAATAAAAATATACATATATAAAAAGAAATTCCTTTCACCTTTAAACAAGTAATAATAATAATGACCATAATAATAAAGAAATCAGAGGCCCCAGAGAGCCCGGCA
>NW_006286246.1:4244210-4257840 GCF_000327345.1 Myotis davidii | reverse complement strand
CGACGCGGGGGCCACTGCGCTATAAGCTGACGTGGCGAAGGGACAGCGCCCGACAGGGAACGCGGAGGGGAGAGGCTGGCTGCTGACAAACGTGCAGTGGGTGGAGGGAAACGTTCGCTCTGAGCGCAGCGTAGCCAGGGCTCTGGCGACGCGGGGGCCACTGCGCTATAAGCTGACGTAAGCGCCCGACAGGGAACACGGAGGGGAGAGGCTGGCTGCTTACAAACCGCTGTGGGTGGAGGGAAACGTTCGCTCTGAGCGCCGCGTAGCCAGGGCTCTGGGAGGGACGGGTGGTGGCAGGAGCACAGCCAAGACCTTAGCTTCGCCCTTCCCGTGTGGCTCAGCTGTGTGGGGCGTTCGTGGGCACGGAAGGCTCTGTTTCCGGTCAGGGCACGTGCCCGGGGTGCAGGAGCCATCCCCAGTGCGGGGCGTGCAGGAGGCAGCCGATCCATGATTCTCTCTCATCATTGATGTTTCTCTCTCTCTCTCCCTCTCCCTTCCTCTCTGAAATGAATAAAAACATTTCTTTTTTAAGGAGATTGGGTTGGATGTCTTTAAGTTCAAATCCTGACTCCACCCACTGCTAAGCAGTCTTCATTTCTGTGCCTCCGCTCCCTCGTCTTTAAAATAGGGACTGTGATAGTAACACGGTATAAGACTGTTATGAATATTAAATGACATGGTAGGTACAAAATGCTTAGAACAGTGTCTGGCATTAAGTGTAGATTTCCTTCATCAAAAACTTAATATTTGTCAAAAGCTCCCCTAAAAGACCCCACATTCAAGGAAATTTACTTCCAGGACATTCGATTGAGCCTTTGGAACACACCCCTGATCAAGCCAGACCTGCAGCAGGGAATGCGGCGCCGAGGCCTCGCTGTTTGAGAACTGCTTTTCCTTCCTGGTGCTCTGGCGTGAGGCCCCTGGCTGTGCTGTGGCCGTTTTTTCAGATCTGATGCGTGTGGTTCAGGCCGTCCCGCGGGACTCGTCTGGGGGAGCCCTGTGGCTGGTCAGGCTGACCTTACCCTCTGGGCACCTCTGCCCGTCCTGCGGAAAGCTGTCCCGAGGACACTGCGTGGGAGCCTGAAGGCGTCCCTCTGGACTCGCTGCTGGGCCCCCCCGCCGCTCTGCGGGCTCCCCGAGGCATACGTGGGGCCATCGAAGCGCACCTGGAAGCTCGTTTCCCACCCTCCTCTCTCCTCATTCTCCTGCTTTCTGACACGCGCCGTCTGTGTGGTGTGACATCTGTCAGCTGCCCGGCCCTCAGGACTGAGGATGGTCAGCGAAGCCAGTGTGCTGAGTAGCCGTGGTCGGTCCACGTAGTTCATGTCGTTTCCGCAGCAGAGCCGGTCCCTGTAGGCAGAAGCTGGAGAAGTGACTCTGCTCGTGTTTGCCCTGAGGCCAGGGGTGACCCTGAAAATGGGCTGCGGGGGGAGGGAGGGGGCCTCGTCCTGCACAGCATCCACGGGGTCCGGGGGGAGGCGGGGGGCACAGCCGAGGAGGAACCACACCCAGCCCCATCAGCTTCGGTGGCTCTCAGCTGGGATGCACGGCTTTCCCGTAAGACCCCTGCCCGTCCCCTGGGCCTAGTTTTTCCTCCACTATCAACTGACCCAGAAAGCACAACGCTTGGGGGCACACAGGGGGACATCTGTAACGCGCTCAGCAATAGAGATTTCTTTAAGCACAACTCCTATCACGCGTCTCTGAAAAACAATTGCCACAAAAGTGCTCCTCACACGCCAAGAGGCTCAGAACCAAACGCCCTCCCGTCCGAGGAGTTTAGATATGAAGCCTTAGAGGGGGTCCGAGAGGCCCACAGACACATCCTCCGTGTGAGGCGCGCGTGCGTGGGCTTCGGGCCTGTGAGGTTTTATTCTGCTCGTGGTCAGGCCCACCACACCCCTGAGGGCCCCGCGCATCCGGGGTGGCTGGTGTCTATGGTTTCCGTCCCCAGAGGCAGCCGTCAGCTCTGTGATCGTCTCCGGCTTCTTTGACGTCGGTGCTCAGGTGCGTATTTGTGAGTCTCTTACTCGGGCGCCTGGGCCTGTCCAGTGGCCGTCAGAGGGCCTGGTGCTGTGCTCTCTGTCACCAGGCTTACCTGTCCCTGGAGCAGGTGTACTCGCTCATCAGCGAGGGCAGATTGCTGTGGAAAAGATAATGCCGGCCCCTCCAGGAGAGAACTGGTAGGCGTGGGGGGTGCAGCAAACTTACCGCCATCACGAAGGATTATTCCAGATCAGTGCCGCCTCCCAGGATTGGTGGGAGCTGGTGTGTCACTCTTGTTTCCTGTCTTTATATTTCTGTCCTCGGTGCTTCCATTCTGGTCGTTATTAAATTCATATGGTGGGAGTTCATCATTCACTGAATGAATGAATGAATGTTACGCAGAAGTAATATGAAGGCGCTATCACCTTCATTTTCAAATATTAATGGTCATTTATCAAATCTTAGAATTGCTTACCTTGCCTCAACAAGGACCTCTTCAGAAAATATTAAACTCTCTCATGTACTTATACAACACTAGAGGCCCGGTGCACAAGATTCATGCACTGGGGGGGGCGGAGGGGGTCCCATCCCTCAGCAAGGCCTGCACCCTCTCACCGGCAGTCAGACATCCCTCTCGCAGTCCGGGGCTCTCGCAATCCGGGACCCCTTGCTCTTTACCGTCCATCTGCAGCGGAGGCAGGAGAGGCTCCGGCCACTGCCGCTGCTCTCGCCAGCCATGAGCCCGGCTTCTGGCTGAGCAGTGCACCCCTTGTGCTGCATTGAGCATCTGCCCCCTGGTGGTCAGCGCGCGTCATAGCGATTGGTCATTCTGTTGTTCGGTTGATTTGCATATTAGGCTTTTATTATATAGGATGCAGGGTTTAATTTGCACACAAAACACATAATTCAGAATACCAAAGTATGTAAGTTCAGAGACCCACAGAAATTCACTAGGAACTGAGGGTACCGTAAAAGTTAGGGCTTATATGCCCGCAGGAGGCCACGTGGCCAGATCAAGGACTTCGTCATTCTGACACGTATAGTGTGTCCCTCTCGGCAGCGAGGCTTTCGCTCTGACACAGCCCAGAACATTCTCACAGCGACACACAGAGCTCAGTGGAGAATATTCTCGGGGTTCAGATCGCCTGACCTCACCCTCTGCCAACCTCTGATCATGCTGTTACTGCTGCTCGTAAAAACGTTAATTGATTTCCTGCGGAGTTGGCATTATGCATTCTTCTTCTCTCTGCGTTATTGCCATTCGTCGGAGCTGTCTCAGTAACTTTACGACTCCGAAGTAAAATGTTGACGTGTTTAATACTGGAAAATGGCAGGCAAATATGGAATACATTATAGTCACCCACCCGGGAGCCCAGAAAGCTATGGCAGCCCAACCTTGTGAATGTTCTGCGAATAACGCATCTTTATCTTACGTGGCGTTGTATAGGGATATTGTATGTCTGGGTGGTCATTTATAAAATAATACCAGTAATTGGATGAAGAGTTTCCTGTTTTGAATGAGAAATCCAGGGACAAGATTTAACAACTGCAAAACACACACACACACACACACACAAAACACCATTTAAATAAAAACCAAAGATTTTTTAAAATCTTATTACTGGCCAAAAAAGTAGAATTTCTCAAGGCCTTTGGTGGGCACTCCCTCCTTTAAGGACCATCCTGAGCTGTTCCCTGGCAGTTTCCCCGGAGCCAGTGCAGCAGGCCCTGGGGCTGTCCACACGCACGGCCTCTGACCAGGTGTGCATGTCATTGTCTCCCCTGAAGACAGTCTGCAGACCCTACAGCTACCGAGGCCCCGTCACCCCGGACCTAGACCTTCACAGTTTGGAGTGCCACCTGCTGTGTGCGAGGACATTGTGTCCAAAGCGGTGGTTTTGAGCCACTCGCAGCCATGGCATTAAGACATCCTGGCTTTTAGTCCAGTGAGTCCATTTCAGCCCGAACATAGGAAAGGGGTCGATGAAGACAAATGGAGATACTAGTCTCTCACTCAGACACCGTTAGTTACTGAGTGAAAGCTTAACCAATAGATGGCAGCCGGGCGCTCAGAAAAGAAAGCAGGCAGATGGTCAGCATGAGAAATAAAAGGGAAAACAGAGTGGCTACACTTCCTATTCATTAAAGATACTTTAATTTTATAAATATGCATAATTTAATTCAGTTACATGAGTATTTTGAAAACTATATGGACTTCTCCCTTTTGTTGAAAAGACTAGAGATTAAAATCTGGACTCCAGTCAGCCAAAGATCTCCTATGCATGTAAGCATAGCCCCGGACACAGACAGCAGTATGGTGAAGGCCTGGGGGCTAGTGGGTCACTGGGGGAAAGGGGTACATATAATACTTCCGGCAATAAGAGGTTTTTAGAAATGTAGACTCCAAACTCGGGGGGTTTATATTCTGATGTTTTCTGAGAGACGCCGCGGGGGAGGGGGTGGGGCGGGAGGACAGGTTTCCATTGTGAGTCCTGTGGTTGTGAGCGGTGACCACACCCGGCTGGATCCCGCCTGCTGGCTCGCTGCCTGTCCATCACAGAAGGTGGGGCCACGGCTTGTTGACGCACTGCCTTTTGATGTGCAAGATGCTGTTTGCCAAAAGCATTTCTCAAAGAAAGTTAATGTGATGAAATTTCAAAAATATAGGCCTTCGGTGTTGATTTGACGTGTGTCCAAAGCCCTGTTTCAGCTCGGAGATCGGCTCGCGTGCAGGTTGGAAAGAAGTCTCGCTAGACTTCCTGCCCGGGAGACAGCGCGAGGTGCAAAGACAGAAAGCTTTTATGTGTCTTAATTAGAGAAGCTGTTTGCGGAAGTGCACGCTGTGCCTGCCTCCCTCCAAGAAGCGTGCAGCCGCCGGCAGATGTCCCTAGAAAGTGGATTAAAACAGAAAAACACGTCTTCTCGCAACACAGACCACTGTCCACGCCACTAGGCTTTTGTTGCTTTTAGTCAAAATACGGAGAACTGCGAAATGGTTATGCAATTTTAAAGGGGTGAGCGACAGCCTTAACTGGTTGGCTCAGTGGATGGAGCGTCGGCCCTCGGACAGAAGGGTCCCGGTCAAGGTCACATGGGGAGGCAACCAATCGATGTGACTCTCTCACATCGATGTTTCTCTCTGTCTCTCCCCCTCCCTCCCACTCTCTAAAAATCAGTGGAAAAATACCCTCGGGTGAGGATGAACACGCACAAGGAAGGGGTAAGCAGCACCCCTGGGACAATGTGTCAGGAAATCAGTTTTGTGGCAAATTGAGCGGGGAGCCTGCCCCGCCTGCACGCTGGGGGAGAGCGCGGGCACAGGCAGCTGACAGCCTCTGCGGGGGAGCGGGGGTCCTCTCTGTGCATTGATTCTCATCCGGACTACCACGCTCCCTCCAACACGGCAGCCACTCATCACAGTGGGAGGCGTGCGAGGGAGCGGGGGTCCTCTCTGTGCATTGATTCTCGTCCGGGCTACCATGCTCCCTCCAACACGGCAGCCACTCGTCACAGTGGGAGGCGTGCGAGAGGCAGCCGGTCAGTGATTCTCATCATTGATGTTCCTATCTCTCCCTCTCCCTTCCTCTCTGAAATAATATATATATATATAATAGAAGCAAGGTGACCAGTCATTAAATGGGGTGGAATTTCACACCATTTCAGACAGCGTTTCCTGGCAGTTAGCCGAGGGAGAAGGGCATAAGTGTCTCCCGGCAGAGGCCCAGGGCGTGGAGACAACCCACGCAGCCGAGTCTGTCCCTGGAAGGAGCTGGGGTGCAGGTGGCCGCGTGGCGTCCTTTGGAGCATCGACTTGGCACAGAGCACACGCGCGTGTCACACCGATTTAGCTGAGGGACACGTTTAAGGAAACCGGGGGTGAAGTCTGCGAGGAAATCTAATTCATGGTCTTAAAATAAGCCCGGGGACATGTGTCCCCCAAAGCATCGCACTGCCGAGTGCAGAGGCAGATTTCCATTTTCATCTAATTTTTAAATAGTTTGAAGCAGCGATTTTCAACCTTTTTCATCTCGCGGCACACAAGCTAATTACTGAAAGTCTGCGGCACACCCAAAAATATACTTTTTGCGGATCTGACCAAAAAAATAATAGGTATGATTTGGATTCACTCACACCCGACGGCTGTTGCTGTGCTGGCTGCTGGCTTTTTACCCGACAGCCTCAGGGAGAAGGGGCGTGCCCCTGACTAAAGAGGAGGCGACCTCATTCCCGGTCAGGGGAGGCCCCTGCGAGCCTAAGCCGTCCTGCTGCTCCCAGGCCCCTGCCCGGGTGACTTGGGGAGCCCGTCCTCTGTCCCTGGCTGCGCCGCTCGGGTGATCAGCGCGAAGCCGCCCTGTTGCTGGGCCGCATGTTCTGGGAGCGTGCACTTCCTCTCTGTTTAATGAAACGGCACCGGCCGTCTGCTCCTCCGGCCAGCGTCTCCTCCCGGCGACACGGCCTTGTCCCGCATGCCCCAAGGAGCCCATCACTAACGACTTTGGGCAGGTAACAAGCAAAGAGCTGCTTGATTGACAAGGACTTGCTGGTGGAAGACAAAACGGCCTGCACATGCATCCCATGGTATTTTGTGTGCCCTCCAGGGCTGTGCTAGCAGTGACGCACGGCTCCTCCTTCCCTCCGGCTAAATGAAGCGCAGTGCCCTCGGCTGCATTACTCAGACGTGAGTCCCACGTGTGTGACCGCGGCCACGCAGCAGGGGCGCAGCCAGAGGGGATCTCGTTTCTCGTAAGAACCGCGAATGGGAGGCTCTCTGCCCTGAGAGGCCGTGGCCGCCTCCTCTTCATGGTCCAGGAGGCTCAGTGCTGAGTCACAGCACAGCCAGGACGCGGGGGCAGGGACAAGGACCCCCCACACCTGAGGGCCAGATCTGGGCGTGGCACATGCACCGCATCCGTATCCTGGGAGACGAGTTAGTTGCTTGGCCACGTGGCTGCTCCAAAGGCAGTAGGTGCCGCGTGTCCAGCTCAGTTAGTACCAAGGCGGGAAGGGCGAACGTGCTCCAAAGGCAGTAGGTGCCGCGTGTCCAGCTCAGTACCAAGGTGGGAAGGGCGAACAGGTGGTGGGGCGAAGGTCAGGCTTGCCCACATCTGCTTCACGTCCTCCCTGAACCCCCACTCAAATGCCACCGCCTGTTCCCAGTCTCAGGTTTTTGTATTTTCGGGCACAAAAAATTTCTTCTGAGCAGAACGCTGCTGCTTCTTTATTTCTAACAGGACGGAGCGCCTGCTTGGTGGTCGTTTCTTTAAACAATCACTTCCTAGCTCAAGAGCGTGAAAATTAGGCCTCCGACTCTCAGTCATGCCCATAAAGTCGCACTGCCCCTCCCGTGAAGGCGAGGCCACAGGAACCTTCCGGGTGTGCAGAGCCGGCCACACGCTGAGCACAGAGGTGCGATCCTATTAGGTTTTCTAGCCCGACTGCAGTTCCCGCCTCTGACCTCTCTGTTCTAATTGTGCGCAAATGGCTGCTGAGCCGGGCAGAACCGCATGGGGCGAGGGAAGCGTGTGGAGCTGCCGATTGAATATGAGATTCCACGTAGCACCTGGGGCTGTACCCGCCTCTGGCTTACGTTTCCAGCGGAGGCCTGGGAGTCCAGCTTTCATCCGGCTGCAGGCTCTATAGCCGCGCCGTGTGCAGCCACTGAACTATTTTCACAAGAAGCCTCATGGGGTGTTTCACGCATCCTGCCTTATGCTTAACATGAGCCAGTGCTGTCAGGGGAATCACTTACTCCACTGCATGCATGAACTGTCCACTCTGTGTGACCGGTGCTGGACGTGTGTGTGCTTGGGGGTGACGGTCCCTGCAGCTCGAGGAACATGCAATCCCACAAGAAGACGAGACACAGGCGGCACACGGCACGCACAGGTGGCTGCCCAGAATCGGCCAAATCTGGAGCCGCAGACACACAGCAGAGCGAAGGGCCTCCTTAGCACCTGGACTGATGTCATCTCAACACCCGTCCCACAGCTGGTGGACATTCCGGTCACCCCTGCATCGCGGGCCAGTGGGATGACTGAGGGCTTCACGAATGCTTGCTTCTTCTAAAGGGTAAGGGACCCACCTTTGTCAATGGAAAGGGAGATTCCAGGGGGGACAGGAGGCCGTGCTATGTGCCCCCTGTACCGACCTCAGTGTGGCATCCCCACTCCACACGTCCGTGTCTTCCACCCCCCAGGAGATGCCTGTACCCGGGAGCTGGGTGGCATTTGTCAGAAAACAAAAGGCCAGAACTAGAAAACAGCCATGAGAGCAACAGCCTGTCTCAGAATTGAATGATTTGCTGAGTACAGTCCCCAGTGAGAACCTGGAGGCTCAGGGTTGCGTGGTGTTTTATGGCGAGGCCTGTCCACCTTTCCCCCGGGCAGGGGGTAAGCCTCCGGGTGTGTGAAGTGCTTGGGGCACAGAGAGATTTCCGAACCGACTCCGATGGGAGAATTTATTCCAGCTCATTCCCAACTCTAGGGACTAAATAGAGGGAAACGGTTTAAGGAGCATTTTTATGTTAAAGACCAGCAGAGGGGCCTGGCTTCTGGCCTGAGCTGACCAGAGAGGGACCACCCAGTGCCAGGCCAGGGCCCTACGGGAAAAGCAAGCGTAGCTCCCCAGAGTCACAAAAAGACGGGCGCGTTGGGCTGGGGCAGGGGCAGGGGCTCCTGAGCAGCAGTAGCTTCGTCTGCCTGGGGTGACAGCGCCGACATGAACGCGAGGCAGACCCTCCTCACGGTAACCGAGGGGCCCAGGGAGAGGAACGCACTGTGCTGGGGGAGTGCGGCACCTTGTCCCGCCCAGAGCAGACTTAAAAGGTGATGCTTGCGGGAAAGTGAATGATGAAAGTTGCCCCCATCCCACTCCTCGTGCAGACCAAGGCCACGGGACTGGCAGCCAATGGCGTGTTGCTGTGCACTGAAAGGCACCCCTCCCCTGAGGGCACAACCCCCACCTCCCACCAGGTTGCGAGGGCCAGGGAGGGGGTGCCTCTGTCTCCAAGCCCATCTGGCCGATTCTTTGTGCCCAGGCAAAGCCGCTGAGCACGGGGACCCTGCTCCGAGTCCATGGTTGGTGCTTACTAAGTGATTGTGAATGAATGAATGAGTGAATGAATGAACGAATGATGTAAAATCACCTCAGAGGGTTTCCCCCCTGCTGGCAATTACTGCTGCCTTTATGTCTTATTTGAGGTTTTAGCACAATTTCTAGTGGCTAAAGGCGGGTGAGGAAGAGGGGTCACCAGGACAAAAGGAGGAAGAGGAGGCAGGAGCAGCAGCCATGGGAACAGCCATGGAGGAGTGTTAACATCTGAGTGTGTAGTGGAGAACATCTGTGCCCGTTGCTTTGCCTGCACACTGCGCAGAGCGAGAGGCCAGCGTCCAATCCCGTACAGCACTGAAGCGACTGAAATGATGAGTGTGTGTGCAATTGTGCACGTGTGAGTATGTGTGTGCGTGTGTGTGTGCTTGTGTATGTGTCTCTGTGGATGTGCAAGTGTACATGTGTGAGTGTGTTAATAATGTACATGTGTGTGACGGTGTGTGTGTGCGTGTATGTGAGAGTGTGTGTGTGTGTATGTGCGCGCACGCGCGTGTGTGTGTGTGTGGGGGGGGTGATCATTTAATTACAATCACTTGGGGCTTAGGAATCACGCAACCCGAAGTGGTGTGAGAAGACAGCTTTGGGTGACAGGAAACCCACCTCTCGTTAACCTTCTGTCCTATCCATAGGGCCATCAGCACAATTAGGTTAGCATTTTGGGTTCACACATTAATAACAACACTAGGATAGCGAGTTGCTTCCAGAATTACTTTAAATGATATTGTGTTGACTTTATCTGATGGTTCCTCTCGGCCACGTCATAACAGACGTTTCCGAGAATCTCGGAGCCCGTCCAGCCAGTTAACACGGAACCTCTAGTGTGACGCATTGAGCGCAGTGAATTCCTAACGTGCTGACACGTAGGTCCCAGAAACACCGAGTCAGACAGTGCCCTGGCCTCTCCCAGGTGCTAGTTTCAGGGTCTGGGGATCAGGCCTCCTCCCGCCTCTTGGAGTCTACACTCAGCTCCCCCCGTGTTTGCTTTGTCGTCGCTTTCCCTTCGCGGGTATTAATACAGCCTCTCCCGTGCCCTCTGGTTGGGACAGCATGACTGTGGTGCTCTCACACTGCTCCCTCCCTGCAGCATCCATTCGCCAAGGAATCCTTACTTGCTCTTACTGCATCCCTGTAACCTTCAGAGACGCGCCCGGGTGGCTTAGAGCGCAGGGGCGGATGACGAAGCACAGGGGAGGTTTGGGGAGCGGAGCAGTCGGCCGGGCTTGTGTGAGGCGGCCCCGGGCTGACGGTCCTCCCCGTTACCTCCCCCAAGGCCCCTGCAGGACACGGCGGCGGCTCAAGCCCGCACCCCTGCCCATCCTTTCACACACGCGGTGCCGGCTGAAGGGCACGGGGCAGCAGGTTCCTGTTGAGTCTATAAAAGCTATAACGGGGGAGCAGCCCACCTTACCCGGAATCGATGCCGAATATTTCAGAAAATCGGGCCCAAAGGAAGGCTTTGGATACCTTAGAAGTCCCTTTCGCTCACCAACTTCCAACATAAAATTGGAGAGGTGTTCCCGTAGGAAAAATGAGGCTAAAACTAAATTTTAGACCAAATTCGGTGAGAATCACAGCCCCGACACCCGTGGCAACCGAAGCAAGAAACGGCAGTTGCTACGCGCAGGTCACCGCCGCCTGGTTAGGGCGATGCCTGGCACCAGCAACAGAGGAGCCATGGGAACTCGGTGACACAGCCGTGCGATTCCTGGGAGGTGTAACCAGAGCCACTGAACTACCAAAGCCACCCCCATGCTGCAGGCTCACCTGCTTACACTCGAGGGAAAGGCGTTAGGCACGCCCCACCCCCTCTCTCCACTCGCTCAACAATGTCAAGTTTTCCGTCCCTGTAGAGTCTGATGTTGCCATGACGAGGCCTCACAGCACACTCGGTGGGGGCCCACCTGGTGCCCGCCATCGCCGACTCGGCGCGCAGTACGTTTTCATTTGCATTTAACCTGCAAACCTGTAGTCGGTGACATGTGTGCTGTCCTTCATTAGCCACCAGGCAGCACCGGGAGAACAAGTCTCTACCCGAGAACACAAGCCTAGACTCCTCTCTCCACTCTGTCTGTTTAATCTGCATAAATCTAACGGATGGGTTATTTCTACAAAAGTTCATATGGGATCCAATATTCTAAACTTTAAATCAGAAGTCAAGTTGTAAACGATGATGTTTCTGTCAGTCTCCTGTTGCTGCCGGAACAATTACCACGAGCCTGGCGGCGTCACGCGGCGTTGGCCGCTCTCCTCGGTCTGGCGGGCCTGGCGGTGTACCAGCAGCCCCGGCTGCCTGCGGCCGCGAGACCGTGAGAAGAGCTTATGGCGGGTACTTCTAGAAGCTGTGGAAGTGCCCAGCGGGCATCCTGGCTCTTGTCCTACATGGAGATGACCGGGTTGCCCGCATCAGATCGCCTCCTTGCCCGGCTGGATGCTGGGAACAATCGGACCTATTGATGCGGGAGTGTCCGAGCGTCCTGCCGGGAAAACAATTTGTTCCTCAGCGGGGCGTCGGGGAGCAGCTGGTCTGAGAAGCACAAAGAGGTGATGTTCGGGGCAAGCTGCGTTTTTCCTGATTTAATAGAAAATCTCGCTGAGCCATCGCCTGCCTGTCCCCAGCACATGTCACCGGGCAGTGTGTGGGCGTCTCACCCTCCCCCGCTCCCCAGCCTGGCCTCGCTGTCCTGTGGAGAGTGGTCCCCGCACAGCAGACGTCCAACAACCACAGACACGGTGGGTGATGTTCTCACGGCCCCAGGAGGCAGCACAGCGCGGGGACATTCGGTTAAATATCGCACTGAACTCCGGTCTGGCTTCTGAAACGCCCCCTCCCAGGAGAACTCGGGGCACAGGCCACAGCGGTGCTTGCGCCACTCCCTCCTGCCAGGCTGACCACCCCAGGCAAGCTTCCTTTTTTCGTTGGTTAAACCTCACCAGAGGATATTTTTCAAACTGCCCGATGGTTATGGAAGTTTAAAATGTTCTGCTGAATCTGGTGCCAAGCTCAGTACAGGCTGCGTTGGCGAGCGCCCACTGGCTGCGACAGTGTGCCAGCAGCGCCTGCCGTCTGTCTTCATCACGGGGGCGAGCATTGGTTAAGGTTGGGGGTGGATCCTTTAACAAGAGAACCGTTGATGGTGGGGGTCCCTGCCCCCCCAGCCAGCCCGTGCCCTTGCCTCCAGGCTGTCACTCATTAGTCACTCGCATGTGGCATTGGAAGGCAGGCTAATTGCGGGATTCACTTCCCGCTCCAACCAATCACCCTGCTCTCACTGTGGGGGTGCCAACAGCATCACCCTGCTCACCCCATGATGCTCCACACAGAGTCGGCCCAAAGGGACATGGGACAGCGTGGCCGACAGCCAGGGCCCCTCAGCAACCCGTCTCCGTGCACCCGCTCCCCCCTGTCCCCAGGAGGTGCTCAGTTACCCCGCCCTGGACTCCCCACCCCCGTGGCCCCTGTTCACCTGTCTGTGCATCAGTCCCTCCACTGATTGGATCACCCTGGGCCCGGCTCTCAGAGGAAGGGTGATACAGAGCCGGGCTGGGAGCCGAGCTCCCGGGGTCTGAACCCCAGCTCCCCACTCCCTGGATGCTGGTGAGGGGCAAGTCACTGCGTGCCAGGTGGGTTTTGTGGGTCAAATGGGGTCAGGACAGTGCCAACCCCGAGGGCAGTTCTGAAAGGCCTGTCTGTGTCCCGTGCCCCATCCGCCTGGAGGACGCCGAGTCGCCGGAGGACCCGTCCGAGCCACACCTACTGTGCGCTTCTCCCTGAGCGTGTTTTTCATGCTCACCCCGCGGTCAGTGTGAGGGCACAGAGAGGCTTCACCCGCCGCCAAACACCGACCCTGAGGCCGCAGTTGGGGAGGGCGGGCTGCTGGTTGTGAGGGCCCCCCCACCGAGAAGGGGAGCTACGCTCAGAGCCCCCGCCCCCCGAGAAGGGGAGCTACTCTCAGAGCCAACTGCCCGGTGGCTGTGGGTGACCAGTTATACAGGGCCAAGTCACAGACCGGGTGAGGGGCTCGGTCGCGATGGGAACCGATTGGTCGGGGATGAGGGGCGGGTAAGGAATCATTCATTGGCCCAGGTCCCCAGGGCACCCAGAGGTCTGCCCGTGTCCCCCTGTCTGGTTTCACGGGGCAGTAGTAGTGATGGCCGCTCCACCTCAGGGCGCAAGGGCTGAAACTTCGGTCAAGGTGTTCTCTTTAGCTTGCGGGGTCCACTCCAGCGACCACTGGCCAGGCCTGGTCACTGCCTTCTGCCCCAGGGGAGGGGGGTGGCTGAGTCCTGGGGCAGCAGGAGGTGGAGTTTCTAGCAGCTCCCTGCTTTGGGGGCACGGTGCCAGGAAGTAGCAGATGGGCGCAGCGCCGGGCGGCCGGGGACGGAGACCAGGTTGCAGGAACTGGACGCAGGATGGCAGGAGCCGCACTCCAGTGAATCTAGAGCTCGGAAATGACCAGGCTCCAGCGAAGAAGGGGGCGTCCCCCGTGCAGCCTGGACGGGGCCGGCCTGCCACCCTCTGGTTTCCAGAGCT
>NW_006286246.1:4243830-4244173 GCF_000327345.1 Myotis davidii | reverse complement strand
TCAAGGTGTTCTCTTTAGCTTGCGGGGTCCACTCCAGTGACCACTGGCCAGGCCTGGTCACTGCCTTCTGCCCCAGGGGAGGGGGGGGTGGCTGAGTCCTGGGGCAGCAGGAGGTGGAGTTTCTAGCAGCTCCCTGCTTTGGGGGCACGGTGCCAGGAAATAGCAGATGAGTGCAGTGCCGGGCGGCCGGGGACGGAGGCCAGCTTGCAGGAACTGGACGCAGGACGGCAGGAGCCCCCAGCACTCCAGTGAATCTAGAGCTCGGGAATGACCAGCCTCCAGCAAAGAAGGGGGCGTCCCCCGCGCAGCCTGGGCGGAGCCGACCAGAGCCTCTCTTCCCTGC
>NW_006286246.1:4240206-4243675 GCF_000327345.1 Myotis davidii | reverse complement strand
GTAAAGTATTGTGAAGTAGCGTAAACCCATGGCTGGTGTACAGCCCATGGAAAATACAGACACTTAGATAACGTATGACCACCCTGCCTGGTTGTTTTTTCAGTATGAATATAGTCACTTTCCTATCAAACTAAAATACAAAAAGTGTAAATAACATAAGCTCCGTTAAGGGAAGAAACCAAGGGGGGGGGGGGAGGAGGCGGCGGGGCGCGGGAGAAAGGAAGGCAGACAAGCTAGGTTTGCTTTCTCAGACCCCCTTTCTGCACAGTATTATGGTGACGTGGGGCCTAGTCCCTTCCCTCCGGGCTATGTGACTGAAGCTCAGGCCGGGTCTTTTGCTGCAAAAGGGTTAAGCAACAACACTTAGAGTGACCTTAGAGTTAGGCACGATCGCGTACAGCCCTCCCCCTCCGGGCTCGTCATCGTAGATGGTCCCCAAATGAGAGCCGTGCTTCCTGGCGCCGCCCTTCTCCCAAGCATGCCTTTCTCTCTGAACCAGACCCGCCCTTGGTCCCAAGGCCCAGCCTCTATGGAGCTGGTCTGCATCTCCTCCGAATTACTGCTCACACACTGATGTTTGTTGTTTCAAATATGAGCTCTCCCTGGTTTCACTGTAAGCTCCTTGAGGGAGAATCGGGTCCGACTAGCGGTCCTTGCGGACTCCCTGCTTGACTGGGAGAGCGTATCACGGGGCTGGGAGATTCGAGTGCACCATTCATGCTGCTGTGCTACTTACGCTCCTACGAAATGTGCCTGAAACATCCTGTAAAGTCTAGACTTCCACATTTAATCAAAGTCTTAATCATAATGAGCCGCACTTATGAAAGGGCAATTAGCAGATTCCCAAAAGGACGGGGAATAGCAACTTGCTAATAGCGTCCTGAAGGTTTGCTCTCTGAGCTGATGAATTAAGTAATTTACTACCAGAGGCAGTGTGAGCCTCGAAGAGCAACATTGAACAAGTCCCGAGTCTGAGTCCTCATCCTGCCCGCCTATGACCCGGACCCAGCACCTCCCCGCTCTGTGCTGTGAAAGCGTCTCTCGTGTGAAAAGTGGTGTCGACTCAGCGATTGTCGAAATCTGCTCCTAAAATTCTCAGGGTTCGTGGGTGAAGCTTGCTGTCAACTTCATCTTGAAATGTCGTTTGAACTATTTATAAACTACAACAGAAACAACATATGCACACTTAACACTAGAAACTACCGATGCGTAACGTTGTGTAGACTAGACTACAGTTTCTGGGTAATGGGGAGCGTCCTGAACTGGCAAAGTGAACTATTAAAACGGAAGAATGATGTGTAGCTACTTATCCTGGAGTGTCAGCATCTGGACAGCCGAACAAATCGCAGGACAGAGTCAGAGGTGGTGGCAGGTCTTACACTGAATTTCAAAAGTTTGCGCTCACCAAACAAAAATAAGTTGGATTTATAAAATCCTATATAATAAAAGGCTGATATGCAAATGGATGTCATTCCCTCACACGTAACAACGGATGAGAAGGAGGCTGCGTGCGCAGCAGGCACGCGCTGTGGGCAGGGCTGCATGTGCGACCAGTCACTAGGAGATGCATGGAGCACCTCTTAGTCCCTCTACCCCCTCCCCCCCGGCTCCCGTGGGTGGTGGCAGCTCACTCCTGCCTCCCACAGAAGTGGCACGGCTCCCTCCTGCCTCCCACGGAAGCAGCAGGCAGCCTACAGTGTGTGATTTCATGTGCTGGGCCACTAGTATATATATATATTTTAAAAAACAAACAAACATTGGGCTTCCGGGTAACATTCCATTTGGTGAAATGTGAACATCTCAGTCATCTTTAAGGCATCTCCTCTTCCCACATCCCATAAAATCATAGCTTGAACCCCGTGGGTCTGCAGTGTATGGGGTGTATGTTCATGTGTAACATCCTCCAGGAATTAACCAGGTCCCATCTTTAAGCTGATTTTCCCAAACCGTGGAAGTTTCTTAATTTCATGACATCTCAGTACAAAGCAGCTCCTCATCACCTTGTAGGACAGTGTGATTGTTCTGCATCTACAACGGTTTCCAGCTCCGTCAAGATCATTCCGCTTTTCTTCAAAATGCCTCTCCCTGCGGGAGCGTTTCTTACCCTCCGGGTAAGTCTGTTTAACAAGAGAAGCTAACCCAGCGGGAGGGAGGTCCCCTCTCAGACACCAGTGCAGAGCGCTGTCCTCCTCAGAACGCTGACCCCACCTTCTGTAAACGAGGGCGGTTTGGGGGGAAACGCAGTGGAACCATGGTTTTCAAACAAATATATTTTAATTATGAGGCTAGAAATATTCTCATTTATAATTCCATTTATTACTGTTTGCTTTCATTATATTAGAAAACGAGCTGGCTTGAGGACTTGTATAATTATTACAGAACCCACACAGGAGCAAGAACGAATTAGGAAGAGGGAAAGGAGGCCGGGGTCCTATTTTTAAAAAAGAAAGAATGGGGAGAGTACGGGAATTAGTGCATGGGGATGCCTACACATTGTTTAATCACCACCGAGCACGGGTACAACCAGGAAGTAGAAGACACTCTCCCAGCCCAGGAATGAAATAAGATCTCCTTCCCGAAAGGACCAGTCGTTCTAATAGCTGGTGGCTGCATAACGGGCTCCCGGAAATATTAATAGATCCGTTACAGGCTGAGTGTTGATTTATTGAAAATGTCATACTTGCCGATGCAAATTTGTTCTTACAGCGCATGTGACAAATGTGCTTGGGCGGTGGCAGTCGCACACGAGCTGGTCTGATGGGTTCCTAGGCCCCGGGCGCTGGTGACCTGGGCCTTCCCTCGGGAGCGACCGGGAAAGGGGCGGGTCAGAGCCGTGTCAGAGCCGCAGGAGTGGGTAGTCGCAGGGCCCACAGCTCAGATCTGTGAGTCAGACCAGTTGTGGGATTGTGGGGTGCTGTCCCCTAGGGGGCACTTGGTCATGTCTGCAGACAGTTTTGATTGCCACAGCTGTGGGGGTCAGGGGGCGGGTGCTGCTGGCCATCCCGCAAGCATGGAGCAGCCCCCACAACAAAGGACTGTCCAGCCCTAACCATCAATAGTGCCGGAGTCGCCCTGGATCATTATCCCAGTGGTTAGAGCGTCAGCCCTCGGACTGAAGGGTCGAGGTTTCGATTCCGGTCAAGGGCACGTACCCCGGTTGCAGGATCGATCCCCAGCCCTGGTTGGGGCGTGTGGGAGGCAACCAATCTATGTCTCTCAAAATATTTCCCTCTCTGTCTCTCCCCCTCCCTTCCATTCTCTCTAAAACATCAATGGGGAAAAAATATATCCTCAGGTGAGGATTAACAACAACAACAAAAAATAGTGCCGATGTTAGGAAAGCCTGAGTTTAGGTCTGACTTTGTACCGGCCGCTCGTCCGGGGAAACCTGCCTGCGCTCCCCACGCCCCGTCGGCTGACCTGGAAAAGGAGCAAATCCCAGCACCTGCTCCCAGCCCCGGTCCCGTGG
>NW_006286246.1:4236001-4239980 GCF_000327345.1 Myotis davidii | reverse complement strand
AAAAAAAAAAAAAAAAAAAGCAGTTTTCTTCTCTCTGAAATCCTGCTGTGACCTGAATATGCCACAGCGGTGCCCTGAGCGGGAGGAGAGGAGGTCGGGCGAGCGAGGGCGCATTTGAACTGCTAACGTGCTGCCCGTGGAGGCCGGGAATGTGTGTCACCTTCAGCGCGCGGCGCTGGAGGGAAGGACAGAACTGCAGCTTGTGAAGGATCCGTGGGCTCTGTGCGTTCCGTGGGTTTACAAGCTGAAAGTCACAGCAAGTCGGTACACTCTTGGCTGCACCCCTGCCCTCGCCCGCTAGGACGCCCACAGAATGCTGAGCCCAGCGCCCTGCGGCTCATGAGCGGGAGACATCACGCATCTTTCAACCACGCTCACTGTCCTTCCTTCCTTCCTTCCTCCCTTCTTTCCTCCCTTCCTTCCTTCCTCCCTCCCTTCCTTCCTCCCTTCCTTCCTCTCTTCCTTCCTTCCTTCCTCCTTCCTTCCAAAAATTGCTTAAATGAGTGTCCATGAAAAGAGAAGAAGATGGCAGTGTGCGATTGCACTGCTGGCCTAGGGCGTAGCCAGCGGAGAGCTAGCGCATAGCCATTAAGTAGAACAGTGAGACCTCAGAGCTGAGCCCATGAGTAAGTGACAGCTGCCTTTCGTCATTACCAGGTTCATGCCCACACTCTTCCTGAGCCACGTTTTCTCCACCTTTCCTGCCCTCTGCCCCGTGGCTGCGTCCTTGGGGAGAAGGGGGGAGGGAGTAGCAGGAAACACTACGTGAGGGGCGAGAGGGTCCTCAGAGAAGGGCGTGTGGTTTTAACTGGATGCGCTTTTTTTCAGCTGTAGCTGCTCCACGTTTCGGGGAGCTTTAAGGAGTGCGTTCACAGTGTCCCAACCTGGCGGGAATGTGTTCAAAGCAAACACCGCCTGACCTGGGGGTCCCGAGGTCCTTTGTGATTTGTAAGTTGATGGGCAGCGACCACCGTGCCTCCCCCAGGACTCCCGCCCCGTCCGGTTCCGCCTCACTCTCCCCCACGTCTGTTACCATGGAGAACGCGCACGGGCAGCTTCTGTTTCCAGTCTCCAGGCGGCTGCGAGCATGCTGCTTGTGGAAATGGTTTCTCCCGTGCTAATTAGTGATCGCGGGGAGACGGGAGATGAAAGCCCTGCTCCTCTTGGCTGGTGCTCGGCGGGCTGTGCTGGCGCGGGTATTTCAGATGAAGGGCCGCGACGACCACCGCACTTCCCGACACGCCCTCACGCGGTCTGTAAGGGTCTGTAAGGGTCAGGCGCGGCCTCTTCTCCAGCCTCCTGTGGGGCGTGGGGCAGGGTGTTCCTCAGAGGGCCCTGGGCTCCCTCAGCTCGTCTGCGCCCTGTGACCGTGTCTTTGATGCCCAGGGCCGAGAGCCCAGACCCATCACCTACGGAAGGCCCATTGCAGCCGCGGCCACCGTAGCCATCTAACCCGGTGTTTCTGGCATTTCCCTGCTGGTGGTGGCAGCAAGCTCCTCGGAGCTCCCGCCCTCGTGTGAAGTGAGGGAGTCGAGGCCCGTTCTCCAGGACAGTCCTGGGGTGGGGGTGGGGGGCATCATGGGCCCATGGCATGCGGTCATACAGGGCCTGTGATGTGTGGTCACGCAGGGCCCATGGCGTGCGGTCATACAGGACCTGTGATGTGTGGTCACTCAGGGCCCGTGATGTGTGGTCACGCAGGGCCCGTGGTCTAGTATTCTGTTGTTGCCATGGTGAAACGCTGGATGGTTTTGAAGGAGGGGCCCTGCGTTCTCCTTTGGCCCTGGACCCACACATCACATAGGATAAGCCGGGTTACGCTGCAGGAGGAGTAGACGCTCCATAAGGCTTAGCAGTGGGAATGCGTTCTAATAATATGACGTATCTATTTCGCTTGCCTCAATCCAGGTTTGCTCAATTGTCACACAGGAATGTGCGAATATATATGTGTTTAAAAGTGTTTTCTATGAAAACACCAAGGCCGGTTACCCCTTCACATGCTCTGAGGTCGTTCCCCACACGCAGGCCAGTGTGTGCCCCGCTGCGGTGGGCTCTGCCGGTTCGCCTGCACCCCGTAACCTCCGGCCCCTTCACCGCCAGCGCCCGCTGTGGCCGCAGGAAGTGTCCCCGCGCGGCTCTCACACTGTCCACGCCAGCGGGTCTCTTTAACGCTGGTGGGAACCTCCTCGGGGGGCGTTCTCTCACAGTCAGCCGGCTGGGGGCTAAGCTCTGGGCTCCTCCTCCGGGCACCTCGGCGCCAGCGCCGTCCAGCGCCGTCCGAGTTCATTCACAGACATCGCGCTGGCTCCTCGCCCGCCTCGCTGCCTAGTCAGAGCCGAGCGTGCATTGCATCAAAGCCGCTCACCCGCCAGCTGCTGTGCTCGCAGCTCCTGTCCGCTGGCTCCTGCTCTCCGTCCCTCCCTTCCTTTTCCTGCGGCAGCACCACCTGGCAGAGGGTGAGAGGCTCATTGTAATGACGAATGTCCCCTCGGAGCCCGGAGTGCAGGAATTCCCAGAACTCCAGCCACTGCGGGACGTGGAGATTGATCTCTGCGTGACTGAACCATGGGGCCCGGGCAGCCACGGGGGCGCCGTCTGCCTCCAGCAGCCCCGACTTCCCCCAGCCGCCCGTTCCCCAGGAACCACTGCTAATGGCCTTCCTCTTCACCTGAGGCAGCTGTGGGGACCCTCAACGGCATCTCATGCTTAAAACATGTTTAACACGAGCTGGAAGCAAATATTTGGATTTTCTCAGGGAACAGCATTGTGAGCGTTTGGGTTTTAGTTTGGGGCCGAGTTCTCTTTTAAAACATATCCCACTGGTAGTTGTAAATAGTGACCTCACAAACAAGACCTTCGAGGGGAAAATGATTCAGTATGAGTTCCGTAAGTTCTGATTGTCTCTGGTTGTATCAGAGGCAGCACAGTTTCTCTGGAAGCTCAGATAGACGATTGAAATTGCTAATCATATTTTCACTGGGTGGAGTTGGATTTCGCATCTCTGCTGTGTCTAGCCTGGTGTGAGTTATACTAGACGCTTCCTGACTATTTGTCGCTTTGAATTCCTGACTATAAGATCGCCTGTGTATAGTTTTATCAGTGGCTAAAAGAAAAGAAACAAAATCCCCCATAACCAAAACCCAGAAATTGTCACCTCCTCTAACCTGTGGGTATAGTTGTCCCCGGACAATGCTGAAGGGTGCTTTTCTGTGTCTTTCCCCCGGTTTCTCATCTCCTGGTCTCCGTCTGCCCCTGACGAAGGGTGTGCTGGCGGCCATCCTCACATTTGCGGTGTCCCGGGCGTGAGAACAAATTCAGGGCCGCATGATCCACCCCTGAATATTTAACAATTACACATCAAGCCCAAAACCCATTAAATAAAACCTATCCTATCCTCTCTATTGTGAGGATTACCCCTTTGTGCGGACCTGGTGGGTGAAGCTCTGATTTAGAATTCAATTCTCTGGACCCCCCAGAATTCTTTACCAGAACGTAGCGGAACTGGGAGAGTCATTCCCTCCCCCAATCTCATCTCCTCGTCTTGCCCAGTTCTGCCGTATCCAGAAGGATCTTTGTGAACACAGGGTGGACGCCCGGCCTGCAAACCCCAGGGCCACCCACATCCCCTACACCAGTGGTCGGCAAACTCATTAGTCAACAGAGCCAAATATCAACAGTAAACGATTGAAATCTCTTTTTAGAGCCAAATTTTTTAAACTTAAACTATATAGGTAGGTACATTGTTATTAACCTAATTAGGGTACTCCTAAGCTGGCCTTTGCTAAAAACGTCCTCAATCTGATTGAGGTACGTTCGCTGAGGTCAACCCCTTCCAACTCTCCCATCCACACTCGTCTTGTTTACTTGTTCCAGACAGACGAGCGTGGATGGGAGAGCTGGAAGGGGTCGACCTCAGCAAACGTACCTCAAAACAATGTTCCTCCCCCGCGCCCAATCAGATTGAGGACGTTTTTAGCAA
>NW_006286246.1:4233835-4235927 GCF_000327345.1 Myotis davidii | reverse complement strand
CTCTCCCATCCACACTTATATATTTGGTTCGTCTACCTCCTTTCTGAAAACCAACTTCTGCGCATGGGCCACAAAGTTTCAATCGCACTGTACGTGTGTGCCCACACGTGGTATTTTGTGGAAGAGCCACACTCAAGGGGCCAAAGAGCCGCATGTGGCTCACGAGCCACGGTTTGCCGACCACTGCCCTACACACTGCAGCTCCTGGGCCACCCCCAGTTTGGGGGAGGCAGCCTGCTGGTGGGTCCAGGTCAGCCCTCAGGAAGGGGGAGATGCGGGGGGGCAGCTGCCTGCACAAGCCCTGTTATCAGGCCCACGACCACCTGGACGGGGAATGCGGGGGCTCTGGCCCTGGGACATAGTCTGAGGGAGAGTGTAGGCTTGTCTCTCCATCTCAAGGTCCTGGACTTGCTCCTGTCTGCAAAGTCCCTTTGTCACATAAGGCACCACTTGCACAGGTTTCAGGGGTTGGGACGTGGGCATCTGCAGGGGCGGCGTGGCTCCGCCTGCACAATGGGCCACATGTAACTGCCGGCATGCGGGGAGGAATCGCTAGGAATCACATGGAGCCGTTTTACTTGCTGCCATTTGTGTATGGCTTAGGTCTCCATGAAAAAGGAAGAGCTTCGGTTGCCGTCAGCTCCACCAGGTGACAGCATTAGTGTCTGGTGTGTCGTGTGGGGAGGACCAAGCTGTGCTGGAATGACATTTAGGTTGACAGCGAGGGTGAGGGCCTCGAGCCGTTACCAGACAACTTTAAACACATAAGTACACACTGTGCATGGACGTCCTGGCTCTGGAGGGGAACATGCCTGGGCACCGAGCCTGGGTCCCCCGGTGGGCCGCGCTGGTCACCGGCAGCAAGTCCCCAAGGCCATGGATGGAGAGAAGAGGACGGGCGGGCTGTGGCGGCCTGTCATGGAAACCTTGGAGGCCCCGATTTATTCCCAACATGAACAGCTCGGACGTTCCAAAATAGACTAAAAGCTAAAACCACGTCGATCATTTGGTTTACACTGTCTGGGCCCCGGCCAGGTAGCCAGACAGCTGTTCAGAGTGTTGACCTGATTCGCCAAGGTTGTGAGTTCAATCCCTGGTCAGGGCACATACAGGAAGCAACAACATAGTAGGAGGACCAACAAATCGATGTTTCTCTCTCCTCCGCCCTCTCTCTCTCCTTTCCTCTCTCTCTCAAATCTATCAATCAATCAATCAATCAATAAAAAAGGTCCACCTTAGGCTGGGATGGTCCCCTCCAGGGCCTTCCCCAGGAGGCTCTCATGGGTGAGAGGGAATGCAGTGTGTCCTGCAGCCGACGGGCAGGAAGAGAACGTACTGTGGAGCCTGCGTGGGATGCGGGGGACAGACCTCACCTGCAGCAGGACTTCCCCACGGGGCAGGGATCCAGGGCTGGGCTGCAGGCGAGACCCGCTGAGCGGAGGGGCGAGGGGGGTGTCGCTGGCAGCGGTGGGGAGTCCAGCCCTGTTTTTCCGTCCCTGCTGGGAGGGGGCGGGGCATGTTTTGTGTGTTCCTGTCCCCCTGCAGATGGTGACTGGAGTGGAGGCTGTCCAAGTAGTGAGATGTACTGTGCTTTAAAGAGACACCCAAGGGCCCGGCCAGTGTGGCTCAGTGGTTGAGTGTCAGCCTGTGCACCAGAAGGTCACGGTTCCATCCCCAGTCAGGGCACGTGCCCACAGTAGGGGGCGTGCAGGAGGCAGCGGGTGGATGTTTCTCCCTCATCATTGTTTCTATCTCTCCCTCCTTCTCTGAAATCCATTTAAAAAACACTTTAAAAAATACACCAAAAGGCTTCGGATGATTATAAGGTTTAAAGCAAATAGCTAGTGAGTCATGGTAACCAGGGGTCCCTCACGTTCCCCACATTATGTTCCCCACATGTACGCGTTCCTGGTGGCTTGCCCTGGGCCGAGCTGCCCACTCATCGCCTGCGGAGCCAGCGCGAGCTGAGCGCCGCGGAGCTGTTGGCACGGTGAGCGCGGAGCCCATCCGCTCAGCGCCGGTGCCCACTCAGCTTCGTGCTCGCTGGCGGGAGCACCTGTGCCTCCGCGATGCTCCCTCGCTGTTACGTCAC
>NW_006286246.1:4224797-4233816 GCF_000327345.1 Myotis davidii | reverse complement strand
GACGCGGCCTCCGCCTCGCGGTGTCACAGCTGTGACCTCACGTGTCCCGTCCAGGCGCTGTGCTGAAGGCTCGTCACCGCAGACGCCGGTGAGAGCTGTTCTCTCTACTTAGAAATTAACATTTCAATCAGTCTCCAGTAATGACCACGATGAAAGAATACCGCCCGTTTTTAAACTCCGCACGTGGCCTGAGAGACGCCGACCACCGTTGGGCAGGGAAGCGCTGCAGTGAGGTTTACTCACGTCCTGTGCCCAGAGCCGCCTGCTGCGCCGAGGAAACCTGGGCGCGTGGAAAGCCACCTCCTTCGTCTCTCCTCCCCGTTGCTCGGTAACGGACAGTGTCTTCTGCCCCCCCCCCCCCCCCCGGAGTTTTGAGACTCCAAGCAGGTCAGAAGGTGGCCATTTTCTGCTTTTGTCACGTAATAGCCGTGACCTTTGAAATACCAAATCGCGGTGCGTGCGGGTCTCTCGATTGTCACCATCCTCTTTGCAAACGGGGACAAAGGAAGGACAAAGGAAGGCGCCCTCACAGCAGCTGTGTGTGTGGTTGTCGGCAGTGCCGCCCTGACAGGCAGTGTGAACAGGGGAAAGCACACGTGGGGCTGAGACATCAGTCTCTGTCCCTCAGAACCCCTCCTCCGGACACGCCTTCGTACTTCACGATAGAGTTCTCTATCCCCTGATGGGGCAGCTGCCCTCTTAGGAGCTTTATGTCACACATCTTCGGCCCACAGGTCACAGAGCATTTGTTAATTCATCTCTCCATCCATCCATCCATCCGCCTGTCCATCTCTCCGTCCTTCCATCAGTCCGTGCATCCATCTCTCCATCCACCTGCCTACCCATTCATCCATGCATACACGTATTCAGTAATCATGCAAGATCGTTGTTCCAGGCACTATGTGTAGATATAAACATGAATTATTTGTATGGCACCCATGTACCATTTAAGAAATACAGTTGTATCATCAAAAGGCAATTAACATTGTTCATTCTTGTGACATTTTCGGTAGAAATCATTAGTTCCATGCTCAGTGGGGATGCAGTAGGAGTTGGCGCTCATAGAGTTTCTGAGTGGAGGATCCTGGGATATGTAAATCCTTTGCTGGCCCAGCTGCCACCTTCCCTGGGGCATGGCTGGGGGAGACACATTGCAGTGAGTGTGATGGGATAGTTTATTCACAGCGAGGGCTCTCTCCCCACATCCCATTAAGGAACTCGGCAAAGCAGCTGGACCAGTGGAGAACTCCTGAATCCCTCAGTACCAGGAAGGGCAGGAGGTGTGGAAGGGCGCCTGGCATGTAGAAGGCTCGGCAGATTTCTGTTAAGTGAGCAAATTAGACTGTTCTGCTGAGTTCTCACACTGCCCATCCAGGCCCAAGCCCCAGTCCTGGAACTCAGCACTCCTGCAGGACCTAGCACTCAGCACTCCTGTAGGACCTAGAACTCAACACTCCTGTGGAACCTAGCACTCAGCACTCCTGTGGGACCTAGAACTCAGCACTCCTGCAGGACCTAGAACAGCATTCTTGTAACATCTAGAACTTTGCACTTCCTGAGGAGCATCAAGTAAGGTCATTCAACTGAACGGAGCTCACCCACATTATTGAGGATAACCTTATTTAAAGCCAACTGATTATAGATCTGAACCCCATCTACAAAATACCTGGCCAATAGCACCTAAAGCAGTTAAATAACTGAGTACTACAGCCCAGCCAAGTGATGCACAAAACTAACCATCACACATTGTTTATCTACCCGGCGTTGCCTGAGTCCACAGAGAATCCGAGGAGTATTTGAAGTATTTGAGAACACACACACACACAAACACACACACACACGGTTTATGAGACTGCCTGGAGTGCAGTGATTAAGAGTGGGCAAGAATGAGCATGAATGTCGTTGTAAACTGCAGAGTGCTCTTGGCTGTGGGGGCACTGAGCCTGGTCTGCTCCCTGCCCCCCACCCCCAGCCCTCCTCATCGCCTCTCTCCTGCGGGCCTGACTTCTCTGAGGTCTAGACAGCAATTTCCAACAACCCCCGCCCCATCCCCCCCAGGAGTTTGTCTCAGCGACAGCTTCACTCTGTGTGCTGATGGGTCATCCTGTTTTTTCTTGCTTTTCTAAGGAACATGAGTGTGAGAAAGAGGCTCACCCTCGAGGACGGGCAGACAGGGCCCAGCCACAGCCCGTGTTCTCTGAGCTCCTCCCTCCACAGGACAGCCTTTCCAGGGGGCGCAGACGGGCGCAGGCAGTGTCTGGAGGACAGACAGGGAGAGTTCCTTTCATTTTTATGAGCCATGAGGCCTGACTTGAGATTTTCTGTTTGACTTTTGGCTGTTTTTCTCCCGATCACTTGTGTTTCCAGCTGTCGTCGAGGGCCGGTGACCGGGATTGAGTCATTTCGCTCGGAGGATGTACTCAATCATAGGGCAAAATCCACATGCCAGATTTTGAAACTAGGGTGTTACTTTTTGATATTGACGGGATTGAATGAGCCCACGGGTTCCAAATTGCAAGTATAAATCAAGGAATTGTGGCAATAACACATCGAAGCCGCCTCTCTGTCAGGCCGTCCGGATCGATAACCACCGACCATTTCTCCGAGATAATGTCCTCACCTGCGCCCTGAGGGCCTCATTCATAACCACAAGAAAGCCATCACCCCTGGTGACAGCTGTCTTCTCCGCATCGACTTTCCCATCACTTCGTCTTGAACGGCGCGAGCTCAGACCCGTCACGTCTGTGGTGTGACCTTGGGGAGAAACACTGGCTCCCACTGTTGCACAGAACCCCGCATCACCTGCGTTGGATGCTTTTATTTTAAGACTAGAGGCACAGTGCACGAAATTCATGCACTCGGGCTGGTGTGGGGGGGGTAGGGGGGTGTCCCTCAGCCTGGCCTGCGCCCTCTCGCAGTCTGGGAGCCCTTGGAGGATGTCCGGCTGCTGCAGAGGCGGGAGAAGCTCCCACCACTGCCACTGCGCTCGCCAGCCATGAGCCCGGCTTCTGGCTGAGTGGCGCACCCCCTGTGGGAGCGCACTGACCACCAGGGGGCAGCTCCTGCATTGAACATCTGCCCCCGGGTGTCAGTGCGCATCTTAACGACCAGTTGACCAGTCGCTCTGCTGTTTGGTTGATTTGCAATTAGCCTTTATTATATAGGATGACAAGCCCAGCCCATGTGTGGAGGTTAACTTGATCAGCTGTGGGCAAACTACGGCCCGCAGGCCGGATCCGGCCCGTTTGAAATGAATAAAACTAAAAAAAAAAAAGACTGTACCCTTTTATGTAATGATGTTTACTTTGAATTTATATTAGTTCACACAAACACTCCATCCATGCTTTTGTTCCGGCCTCTGGTCCAGTTTAAGAACCCATTGTGGCCCTCGAGTCAAAAAGTTTGCCCACCCCTGAACTAGACTCCACTTATAGGTTTGCCCAGTGAATAGACGGAAGGATACGGAGCAGCGAGTGATCCTGGCACTGTAGCTCCCCAGATGTCCAGGGACCCCTTTGAGCTGAGATGTCCAGCACCCGCCCCCGCCCCTGGAAGTTAGGAGGCAGCTGTCAAACAAGTCCTGCACATAAATGTGTGACAAAAGTGCAAAGACTTGGATAGAGCAAATACACAGGCCCGGCCGGCACGCGGCTCGGTGGCTGAGCATCGGCCTGTGAGCCAGGAGGTCGCAGTTGGATTCCCGGTTGGGGCACAGGCCCAGGTTGAGGCTCGATCACCAGTGCGGGGTGTGCAGGAGGCACCCGGTCAATGATTCTCTCTCAGCATTGATGTTTCTCTCTCCCTCCCTCTCCTTTACTCTCTGAAATCAATAAAAAGACATGTTTAAAAAAGAAAAGAAAAGATACACAGGAACCTCAGAATATATGCTACTTTGTAACCATTTACTTCCTACAAATTTGAAATATAAATGCCATGCCCCCGCCCCCCCACATACCTGAGAGATGGATACATGAGTGTTTATTGCCTCCGTCCCATCTCCATCTCTGTATTCTCTGTGTATTGGGACTGTTTCATTATATACATTTACTTCAGCACATGTACAGTCCATCTATACTAATAAAAGCCTAGATGGTCCTCGCACGTGACATCATCACAAGATGGCCTCCACAAAGATGGCCACACGCACAGCCCAGGCGGGGCCCAGCGGCCACTCCGCGCGGTGAGGCCTGGCGGTCCCTCGGCTCCGTGTGGCGTGGAGGAGGCTGGTCCCAGGGTCTCCACCACCTCACGCAGAGGAGGCAGGTCTTGGCAGGGGAGGGCAGTTGTGGGCAATTGGGTTGGCAGGAGAGGGCAGTTGGGGGTGATCAGGCTGGCAGGGGAGGGCAGTTGGGGGCGATCAGGCCGCCAGGGGAGCAGTTAGGGAGCAATCAGGCAGGCAGGCAAGCGGTTAGGAGCCAGCAGTCCCGGATTGTGAGAGGGATGTCCTAGATTGGAGAGGGTGCAGACTGGACTGAGGGATCCCACCCCCTCCCCCCCCCCGCTGCCCTGTGCCCAAATTTCGTGCACTGGGCCTCTAGTTACATATATAAACAAACACGCGGAAGGCAGGAAAGAAGGGTTGGTGGAGGAATAGGGAAGATTTTACAAAAATTGTTTTCCTCGCCAGGGCACCCTCTAAACTGAAGCTATCACATCAAGGGGAAAATGTGGATTCATTTCTGCTGAGTTCAGTGCTCAAGGCTGGAGGATTATGGCGCTGGGAGCTGAGAAGTGAGTCTCGGCGTTTAGCCACAGGGAAGCCTAGATGAAGCGCACGGAGAGCTGAGGATTGAGACTCGGGAACCGGTCAGTGCACAGCGATCCCCTCTCCGAGTGGAAGGCAGCGCTCGGTCACCTCACAGGGGTCCCGGGAGCAGGGAGCAGGTTGCTATAGCAACAGCTCAGTGTGGGGTGAGGAGGAAAATGGGATTAAAAGAGGATATTTTCCTTCCATCGGGGTTCTTTCCTTAAAGATCGTTAAGAAGTCGCCTGCCCTGCGCTGGCACAAAAGAAATCCTATTCAGGCGTAAGAGGGGAAAGCCCACCTTAGCTCGTGGGAGGCAGGAGCCGCCGGGGCCAAGAAGGGGTTGCTGAGCGCGCTCTACTGCGTGGGAATTTTTAGTGGGTTGTTATTGCTGCTTGCGGGGGGAGGGAACAATGGATTGATAGAGGGGATTCAGTGGGAACTTAAACATGAGGAGCTGTCCCTTCTGCAGCTGCTGCCCCCACGGGCGCCTCCCTTGCCCGGCTCCCAGGAGTCTCCCTCGCTCCCGGCTCCCTGGCGCCATGTAGGAGGGTTAGAGATGAGAAAGGGAACACGTTCATGGGGCAGAGCTGTCATGTGAGAGGAAGGAGGCCTGTTCAATCACAGACAGAAAGGGGCCTAAACACTCGGTGTGAACGGGAAGGTGTGGCTCAGGCTGCGGGCTAATAACAGGTTGCCACAGGGACGCGTTCCCCTGAGAGAGGAACATCCTAGACCTGTCCGCTCCTAAGGACGTCAAGCTGGCGTCACTGCGACGCTCCTGGCACCGGGATCGGTTCTTCCCTCCCACGGCTGGTCCTCCAGGTCACAGCCGGACACTGCGCCTCCCCAGAGGCCACGGCCCCTGTGCCCTGTGCTCAGTCTCCACCAGGCTCTGGCTCTGTCTCCCCTTCCCCTGCCTCTGGGGTCCTGGGTCACAGCTGAGCCTTGCTGGAAACTTCCATTCCCAAAGCCTGCACCGCTTCCGGCCTCTGAACCCTCCCCCAGGCCACGCAGCCCTCCCCCCCCCCTCCCCTAGGCCACAGCTCCAGAGAGGGCACTGGTGGGCTGCCGGCAGGAAGATGGGCTCAGCTGGCTTCTCATGCGAGATGGTGCCACTCGCCTGCCCAGGCGGACTCCTGGCTGCCGGCCACAGCAGGCCCTCACCCAGTCAGCTGGCCTGGAGGATGGGCGCTGCAGCCGCAGACAGTGGGCCGGGTAGTGTGCGTGGCCCAGTCACTGCCCCGCTGCCCGGGGCTGGACGCAGCCCATGGACCCCTTACAGTCCAGGGTATGGGTGCTGGTGCCTTCAACTCGGAGGAAAGGCAACCTGCCCCCATTCTATCCGGAGGAGAAAGGGAGGTGGCCTGAGGTCAGAAAGCCGGTATCTGCTCCCCCCTCCACCCCGCTGAGTGGGCCGGCGGCCTGGAACTGAGCCTCTGGAGATGCCACTCCAGGCCCGCAAGCCTCCCTCGGTGTCTGCTCTGAGCGGCCGGAGGTGGGCCCCCCATCTGTGTGTCATCGTCCCTTCTCCCCGGTGAGGCAGCCTCCAGGGGGTCTGATGGTGTTTGCTTTCCCATCCTCTCTCCTGACCGGCCCAGGCGGGCGAGCCCAGGCCACACGGATTCTCAGGACCGTGGGTGTTGGGTGACATAGAACCAGCCCAGCCGGCAGCTCTCTGACGCCCAGGTGGGCGCTCTGGCATCCAGAGGGAAGCGCTGGCCAGGCAGCGGGTGCTACACCGAGGACCCTGGGAAAGGCCACGCTAAGAAAGAATGAAAAGGCAGGTGTGAGTTTGGTTTTGAAGCGGGTTTTCTGTGCTTTTAGAATAAGTAGCTGTTACTCACCTTAGCAAAACAGGATTAAACCCTTTAAACTGACAACGGACACGTCCCCCGGCGCAACCCCCAGGCAGCCTTTCCCAGGGAATTAAAATGCACGATAAGTTCCGTGTGAAGACTGCGCCTGTCCAGCCCGTCCCAAGTGTGCTCTCACCCACGCGGGAGGGAAGCCCCCACACGCAGCCCTTGTCCACAGCTTCCAGCTCGAAGCCCTCGCCCCGCAGACCCCGAGCCCCGGATTGTCCTCTGGGGAGGAGCTCGCCGCCTCCCTCATCCTGGGAACCTGCTGATGGGGCCTGGCGGGGTGCGCTGGCCGGGCTGCCGAAGGGCTCTGACAGTGCGAGCTCTCAGCCAGCCACCAGCTTACCCTCCACGTGGAAAAACAATGCGTGGAAACGGGATGTTGTTAGCGAGTCCGCCAGGTGGAGTGACCTTGAGGGGACGATCCTGGAGGCAGGAGGTGTGGTTGCCTGGATTACACACGACACACAGGCATGTTCCTGTCAATCGGAGGACGTGTCTGTGGGAAGCCTAGTGTCTCCTAAATGGTGGGGGCAGGCGGGCGGCACGGGGCCTCCTGCAGGCGTGTTCCTGAGGCAGCGCAGCGAGGAGCCGTGTCTGGCACACACACCCCCCCCCACCCACCCAGGCCTCCGGGCCTCCCTTGTGCGCCTGAGGCCAGCACAGGCCGCCAGTTAGTCTCCACACGTTAACTGAGCTCCATGCCAATCAGACGTCAGCAATTACTCACACCAGCATCTTTCCCCTCATCATGTGCCGTCACGGGACCCTTCACGGCTGCAGCAGAGCGGGAGGCTGCCCCGTGGGGGGGGCGATGGCCGTGGTAGGAAACCGGCCGCCTGTGGACGAGCACCCTGCTCTCGGGCCGCCTGTGCGTGAAGACCGGGTGTCTGTGTAGATGTGCAGCCCCGTCCCGGGTCCTTCCCTGGGACGCGAGGAAGCCTAGTGGGTCACGAGCTCTGTCTTCAGGGGCGTTTAATGACGAGCTTTCCAAGCTCCCTCTCTCGTCGCCGTTCCCGCTGCCACTACACGCTGTGGCTGCGACGTAGTCACCGTCAGCCAGGCCCCACCCGGGCCCGCGCTGAGCACAGCGTAGACCCCCGGCACCGGAGGCCGGAGCTCCGGGTCCACTCCCGCCGTCTTCTCACCTCCCACGGGTCAGGTGGCCTCTCTGAGCCAATCCCTCGTCTCTGACGTGGACACGATAACCACTAGGCAGCCGGGCGGCCCCGCCCTCCAGGGAGACACGGCTGGAGTTAACGGGAAAACAAGCGTACAGATGAGGCTGAGTGAGATCTCCAAGTCCAAGGGCGGCAGACCTTGCACGTCCACCCCCATCCTCCCCAGAAGGCCAATCCTGCCGTCCTCGCTTGGACAGCGTCGTCCAAAGGCACCCGTGGTGACGGGACCTCTGAGAGCAGCCACGTCACAGGCTGTGTCCAGCGGGTCCAGGCAGCGAGGCCCGCACTGCCGCCGTCACCCCCGGAGGACCTCGGGGGGCCCGGGGCTCCCCTCCACAGGGGGGCGCCTCCCTGCGAGGGTGGAAGTGAGTGTGTGGATGTTCGAACAGTGAAGCCAGGACGTTTAGAGCCGGGCTGGGGGGTGGCTCTGAGCGAGGGCGTTGCTTCACTAAGTGACGCTGTGCAGGGACAGCAAGGGTGTCTCGAACCCAGACTGCAGCGTGAGGACTGGAGACCCATCTCAGGGGTGTGTTTTGTGCTGAACTCTCCACGTTTTTCCTTCGGGCCGGATGGAGGCCCCTCAGCGAGTCTGCCCTGGACTTTGACGGGAGGAATAGTCTGTTTCCCTTCCGTTTCGGGGACTCTGATGTCTACTTCAGGATGGCGGACAGTCCCTCTGACCGGCTCGGAGAGGGCTGTCCCCAGGCAGGGGTGACTCTAAGTATCCGGAGCCGGCCGGGCACACGTGTGTTTATTAAAGTCGGGACGGGACCCAGGCGAGTGGCCACTCGTGATTGGTCGTCCGTGGCCTCCGTAGGTGCTGCCGCGCACGCAGACACACTGACTCCGGCTTCCCCTGCGCGTCTGCCAGCAGCCCGGGGAGGCCTCCACCCACCTCCGGAGCGAGGTGATCTTCCTGGAGCCCGAAGGCAGGCAGGAGGCGGAAGCAGGGGGACCGCCCACAGTCTCCGCGGCCCTGGGCCCGGCCCCTGGGGGTCTCTGCACGGGAACCTGCCCCGGGGTCACAGCCAGCAACTGAAGGCCCGAGCTGGGGGCACAGTCAGTAAAATCCGTGAGAATCCGTGTCCAGGCTCCCGCCGAAGCCCAGGCCTGAGGTCGGCATGTGCTTCCCTTTAAAGGGGCTCCAGGTGGCTTGACGCAGGGTTCCCGGGGCGCTGAGCCCATCCTGTCCCCTCGCTGGCGCCCTGCAGCCACCTGGGGCACCCAGTCCG
>NW_006286246.1:4223541-4224783 GCF_000327345.1 Myotis davidii | reverse complement strand
TATCAGCTTTGTGCGGCAGGCGGCCCTTTCTGACTGTGCGTGGCTAACCCTCCCCAAGGCCCAGCGCTGTGAGCGGGTTCACCTTCAGAGTCCCTCTGAGATGCTTCTAGTTCGGAGCAGTTTTGTAGGAAAATCCTCTATGTCTCTGCCAGTGAGATTTTCAAAAGCGAGCCCGCCTTCCTTTGTGTCTTTCAGTCTGACATTTCCGGCTTAAATTTTCCAGAGACAACATCAGTTTGGCCTCTTATCACATTAGCCCTGATTTGTATTCTGCGCGCTGTGGTCTCTGATGTTCCGGGAGACAACACAGAGGACGGACACCCAGGGCCACTCCGCGCTCGCCGGCAGCCAGGCGGCCGTGGGGAGCCATCGAGAGCTCCGGGGGCGCTGGACAAGCCTCCTGGGCTTCCAAAGGGCCGTTTAGATCCCAGCGACCTCAGAATGCGTTCCCCACAGTTATGTTCCGAATTCCTGGTGCCTGCCTCTTGTCTGCCTCCCTGTCTGTGAGGTGGAAACAGACCTTCTCATTCACACCCGGGCCCTCGGGGGGGGCCCTCCGTCAGCGCCTGCCTCTTCCCTGGCGAAGCCGTGCGGGGGCAGCCGTGGTCCCTGCCACGTCCGTCAGCCTCAATGTCGTCTGTCATTGACGTTTGGGGCCAGACACCCTTCCTTGCAGGGCATTGAGCTGCGTCCCCGGCCTCTACACCGAGATGCCCGTGGTGCCCCCAAGCCGTGAACCAAACGTGTCCCCACACGTGTCGAGTGTCCCCTGTGGGGCGCACTTGCCCTTGGTTGGGAACGTGTGGTGTAAAGGAGAGAGCGGACACCCAGGGCCACAGTGCTGACCCCGATCCCCGGCTCAATTAACTTAGGGTCCATCACCGCTCGTGACACCAGCCCCGGGGTGACTGTGAGAATTCACTGGCCAGTGTGGCCGCCTCCTTCCATGCCCATCCTCGAAGCCGCCTCTCCCGTCATCATCTTTAGTTGAGGCTGCGAGTCCTGTTCCGTGGGCGGTAAATAACAAAAGCCCAGCGTTATGCCACCAAGGGCCCTTCTCGGCCTCGCGCACAGCCTGGCTGTAGTGTGGGCAGGTTGAACGCTCCGGGGACCCCACCTTATCCTCGGGAAGATGTTAACTTCAGGGGGTACCTCTGCTGTGCCCTGGTGACTGCTCCCACGCAGCTAATGCACCCACACAGTTACAGACGGAGCCCGGGGCGGTAGCAGAGCCCGGGGGGT
>NW_006286246.1:4216096-4223436 GCF_000327345.1 Myotis davidii | reverse complement strand
CGACCCTCGTGTTTTCATCCCGCAGCTCCCCAGCGCTCTCCCGATGGCTCCGCCCGGAGAAGGGCTCCGGCAGCCGCCCGCTTCCCTCCGTTTCTTGCCTGTTCTTGGAGGGAAGCCAGTGGCTGGGGCGCATCTGCCGGCGCATAATGAGCCATTGTTCTCCTGAGTAGCTCATGGCGTCAGCTTCCTTTCAGCTGACATGACAGGGACCTTGTCTTCTCTCCCCCGGCTGCGCTCGGGACCTGCGCATTCTGTTGCAATGACAAGAGTCACCTTTCCTTCTGTCTCACAGAGTGATTGACCTTCCGCTGTCTCTGAAAGGGATACGACTAAAAAGAGAGAGTCTGTAGCCGTCGGCTGCCACAGGCTAATCTGAATTCACTGAGACAAGGAGCCGTCCTCTCAGGATCCGCTCCTCCGCCTGCCTCCGCCTCCCTAAGCCGCGCCCGGCCCGTGTTCCTTCCAGCGAATGAGACGACCGTGTGTGTCCCGCTCCCTGTGAGCTGCGTGTCCGTCGGTTCGGTGACAGGGACGAGTGTTAGTTTTTCTGGCTGACACACAGGCAGCGCTGCGCCAGCGGCCTTGTGCCCGGCGGCCATTTGCGTGGCTTATGGAACCAGACAACCCAGGGTCTGGGCGGCCTGTCACCACTCGAGCCACTGGAGCAGACACAAGGTTGAATCCTATACGAGCGTTTATTCCAATCCTGCGGGCAGCGTGGGAGAGCAGCAGGCCACCCGCAGACATCTGCTCTGCCCTCCCTGTAAGCCAGCTGCTTCCATAGGTAGAAGGACAGAGAGTCACGGGGAAGTAGGCAAAGGAGTATGCGAAACAGGCAGTTTATAGGTAATGGGGGCTGGAGGTTTGCAAGGGCTGCGGGCATGCAAGGGCCGGGGTCTTCAAAGGGCAAGTGACATGCAAGGGCCGGGGTCTTCAAAGGCTAGTGACATGTAAAGGCTGGCGGCTCTGGTTTCTGCAACAAGGTCCTTGATCTCTGCACGACCATAGGCAGCGCCCAGTCCCACGTGCAGCACCCAGCCAGTTCAGAGTGCGCCTCCTCTACTCAGAACAACATGATCACGGTCAACCTTGCGCCTTCCCAGCAGTTACTATGAAGGACCTCATTGACGTGGGCGCCTCCAGTCTCACCAGCGGCCTAAGGTGGGAAACAGTGGAAGCTGAGCCACTTTATCCTTAAGGTGACAGGTGATTGGTGGATGGGTGGATGGATGGATGGATGGATGGAGAGATAATTGATAGGTGATAGGTAGATGGATGGATGGATAAATAGATAGATAGATAGATAGATAGATAGATAATCTCGTCTGTATCTCAAACATCTTGAAATTGTGTTTCACTTTTACATGTCAGATTTTATGTAAAAACTGCTCATTTTTTGGCAACTCAGACAGATAGACTTACGGTATTTCTTCATAAATTCTGTGGCTTTTTCAATGATTCAAAAGAATGAAATAAAAGTTCTTGAGTCAGTCTTTCCTGAGTTCCAATCCCAGCTGCCTCTTCTATAACCTGGTTGAGTACGTGTTTCGACTTTGTGGCCCTCAGTTTCCTCATCTGAAATGTGGGTGATAGTAGTTCCTACCAGTGGGGTCCCCTGTGAGGCATTAGCCAGGACAGTCCCTGTCCAGCCCCACAGTCACGCAGAGCTGAGGACTCAGAGTCACGCGTCACTGATGACGAAGGTGTCTGAGCGCCACCTGCACATGCAGCCGTTCCGTTTCCTCTCTCTCTTCTCACTGACTTCCTTGCTCCTCCTCCTCTTTTTGTTTTTAATGTTTCCCTCTTGTCTCACATTATTTCTAACTCCGACCATCTTGGATCCAGACTCTCCGTTGACTCTCCGGATGGTTGTCTGGAGCTCGTCCCCCGAGGACAGGGCGCCATGTGACCATGGGCCTGAAGGAGGGAGGGGGGGCACTGGAGCTCATGCCCCAAGGACTGGGTGCCATGTGACCATGGGCCTGAGACTGGCCCTGGGTTTGATCTACATCATACTTCACGAAGCAGGAAATCGTGTTTGGACCGTTAGTCCTCTCGTCATTCTTTTTGAACCTGATTTTCTCAAATGCAGTTGCTCTGTTGGCCCTGACCTAGAGGCCCTTGGCTGGGAAGGGCTCTCCTTTGTCATGTCTGATGGCGGAGTAGCCATGGGCGCCAGGCCTTGAGCTGGGCACCAAACATGACAAGCGAGCAGACTGAGTCACTCTGGATTCTGGTCTCAGCAGATGAGGGCCACGGAGAGGCCTGAGACCAGCCTTGGGACGGACCCACCTACAGGCCGGAGCCCAAAGCCGCTCTCCCTGCCGCTCAGCCCACGCCTGTGGAGTGGCCGCTGAGACTCCCGGTGGAGGACTGTGGTCTCAGGACTAGTCGCATCGCGGGCTGTCACACTGTCACGGAGGAGTCGGTCAGAAGCCGCCTTTGATGAGGGTGAACAAGGCCCTGGCACAGAACCAGGGATGCACCGCCCCATCTCTCACCGATGTGCGTCAGGGGAGGGACGCCGAGCTCCATCCAATCAGCTGTTTGAACCCAGCTCTGCCACTGACCAGCCAGGAAATGTAGCTACATTAACCCGTCTGAGTGTAGTTTCCTCCTGTGAGAGAGAGAGAGAGAGAGAGAGAGAGAGAGAGAGAGAGAGACCTGCCTCACGGATAGGTGCTCAGTAGCTGCTGCTTTCTCCACAAAGATGCACAGAATAGAAAGAGCCTTGGGCATCCCTCTGACCCTGTGGTTAAGCCAGGACTTGCTGCTGCTGCTTCTTAAACATATAGACAGAGCAGCCCCATATCTGTCCCCAGGCGGCCCAACGATCAGAGCATTTTTAAAGGATGCTCTTCCCACCTCTTTTTCTTTATTATTAATTTCCGAGAGGAAGGAAGAGGGAGAGAGAGAGAGAAGCATCAATGAGAGAGAATCAGGGATCGGCTGCCTCCTGCACGGCCCACACTGGGGACCAAGCCCACAACCCGGGCCTGTGCCCTGAGCGGGAATTGAACCTGACCTCCTGGTTCACAGGTCAGTGCTCAGCCCCTGAGCCACGCCAGCTGGGCCCAATCAGGAAATTTTAAGATGGACTTTGCCATCCACGTTCTGGAGGTTGAGAAACACTGAGCCTCCTCCACTCAAATGCGTGTTCTGCGAGCCTGGGTGTAGGCACACAGGCTCCCACATAAGATGCAGGCGGCGGCGGCCAGCGCTGAGCTGCAGGACCCGCCTCCCATCCCTCTCTTGTAGCCAAGGGCGAGCAGCATCCATCCCCACGCTCCCCGCGCACACGGCACCCCGGACACGGGAGAACGGGGAGCATGGAGAGAACCCTGCAGCCTCCAGGTGGGAAGATGGACTCTTACTTCCCACTCCTCATGGAGGAGCCACGTCTTCGCAGACGGGACGACATGGCAGACCCGTGCCAGGGTGTCACACATTGGACATGCTGGTCCCCCAACCGCCCTGCTGGCCGGCACCTTCCGAGCGCTCTCCTGAGGGTCACGCCTCCCGTGGTCGGTGCGTTTCTCACTTAAAACGGTGTGGGGCCTAACCGGTTTGGCTCAGTGAATAGAGCGTTGGTCTGTGGACTGAAGGGTCCCAGGTTCGATTCTGGTCAGGAGCATGTTGTGGGCGCATCCCCAGTGGGAGGTGTGCAGGAGGCGGCTGATTGATGTTTCTCTCTCATCAATGTTTCTAACTCTCTATCCCTCTCCCTTCCTCTCTGTAAAAAATCAATAAAATATATTTTTTAAAAAAAACGGTGTGGGAAGGGGTGGGTTTATAGGAAGCACAAAAGCTCTCCCACGGCCACAAGTAAAGCTCCTGAATGCAGGCCCAGCCTGCCTCATGTCTCGGCCCACGTGCTGTGAGCGATGTGGCACTGCGTGCCTGTGGCACTGGACGAGGCGGCGGTGGCTTCTCGGTCACTGGCATCTTCCCTATTTATGTACGCACGTCTCAAACGCAAGGCCGGGCAGGCGCCTCACTGGGAAGCGGCCCGTTAGGAGGGGCGTTGACTAAATGCCATTCGCCTCCTGGATGCCTTTTTCTCTCTTCTCTTTCTCTTCTTCTCAGATCTCTTCCTTGTCCATAATTCTTTCAGTCTAGAGAGAGGGAGAACGAGAAAGAAGCAGCAAAATGGGGTATGAACAGAGAGTCCTGGAAGAGCACACGCATCCGTCAGAGAGAGAGGAGCCGCATGACGCCCACTCTCCTGGGGGTTCCGTTGTATGTTGTTTTCTTGGCTTTTGTGTTTGGTGGTGATTGCTCTGCCTTCGGCTGGCGAGCAAGATCGTCGGGAACGTCTTTGCTCTGCGTCCCCGCCAGTTGTCCCCAGTGTTTTCTGGGAGGAAATCCTGGAAAGTATGTTCCTTGGCTGTTGATGTTTCCATAGTGATAACCCATTAACGAAACTCTATATGGAAAGTCCAAAAGCAGAGAAGTCGTGCTTTTCATTAAATCCTTTACTTCTCAAATTCACAAAATTCCAAGCTCTTTGCCCATTAGCATAGTCACTGTGGAGACCACGAATATAACAGGAACCTGTTCAGCACCACTGGTACTAACCTCTGGCCCTACTGAATCCAGAACAAACCAGAGACGCTGTCATTTCAAGAAACCTTTTCCAAACTTTTTACTCATTTCTTCACTCTTTGTGTGATTTCTTCTGTGTAGACCCTGCACATAAAGTCTTCTCATGTTAGGTTGATTCATTTCTCTCTGAATGTCGCATGTGGTCCATTTAGAACCGTGTACGACAGGTAAGCTTCCTGTGATCTCAGGGTCCCTGCGTCCCTTCTGTGATGACACCGTGGGCAAGGACAACGAACGTCACTTATAGAAGTTACCTCGGACCCTCTAAGCACTCTCATGCTGCTTCTTGATTTTTTTTTACCTTTATTTTTATTGTCTAAAGTTTTACATATGTCTCCTTTACCCCAATTGGCCCACACCCAGCCATTCCCACCCCAGGTGAGCCCCCACCTCCCCAGTGTCTGTGTCCATTGGTTATGCTAATATGCATGCGTACAAGTCCTTTGATTGCTCTCTAACCCCCAGCTCCCCTACCATTTGTCTCTGGATCTATTCTTGTTCATCAAATTATATTGATCCTTATATCCCACATATGAGTGAGATCATGTGATATTTATAAATGGCAGTTCCATTTTCAGTTTTTTGAGGAAGCTCCATACTGTCTTCCACGGTGGCTGCACCAGTCTGCATTCCCACCAGCAGTGCAGGAGGGTTCCTTTTTCTCCGCATCCTCTCCAGCCCTTGTCGTCTGTTGATTTGTTGATGATAGCCAGTCTGACAGGTGTGAGGTGGTACCTCATGCTGTTTGGCCCCTTGATTTTTAGTGAAGACTGGATAGAATTGACCGTTTGGGCTCAGGACTTTGGTTATGACCCAGAAAGTAGAACAGCTTCAGGCGTAACGCCCAGCACTCCCTCAGACCGCTTTTCGACAGCTTTTGGATGGAAACTCTACCCCTGGAGTTTATTGTTTAAGAAAGGACTGACTTTTGCTCTTCTAACTACCCTGGGTATTTCCATAGATGTTGGGAATTTAGTGTGTTTCATTTAGTGCCCAAATAATCCAATGTAAGTGAAGACTCAAACAGCGATGAGTACCACCTTGAGCATCGGTTCTCAACCTCTGGGTCGCGAACCCTTTGGGGGTCGAATGACCTTTTCACAGGGGTCGCCTAAGACCATCGGAAAACACATATAGAATTACATATTGTTTTTGTGGTTAATCACTATGCTTTAATTATGTTCAACTTGTAACAATGAAATTGGGGTCACCACATGAGGAACTGTATTAACCATTTGACTGCTAAGGAGCGCTATCGTGCTCTTCTTATTTAAAACCAATCTATGTAAACAATTGGTATTTTTTAATTTTTGTTGTTGCAAAGCAATACAAGTAAGTTTATTGTATAAAAAGTGTTTTACATTTTTTCCCATACACACGCAATTAGTGCCGCAGTTTTGGCATATGTCCGAAAAAATACATCAGCAGCCAAACGGTTAAAGGGTCGTGGCATCAGGAAGGTTGAGAACCACTGGCCTAGACCCTCCCTGGTGTGGGTGGAGGAGCTCATCCGGATGAATTCCATGTTATTTTCTGACGTCATCACCCAAAGGTGCGAGGAAAAGCCGAACATGAGTAGGTTTTTCCCACGCATATTGCCGCCCAGTCACTGTCCTTTGGTCTCCCGTCTTCCGTGGCACAGGCACGAGATTAAAGTTAGCAAGGAGTGGGGGTTTCAGACAAATAGGAATTTCAGTGCGTGATTTGCAACTCGACGGCACTCATGACAATGACACACTGCCCAGGAGGTCACGGTTCGATTCCCGGTCAGGGCACAGGCCCGGGTTGCAGGCTTGATCCCCAGTGTGGGGCGTGCAGGAGGCTGATCCATGATTCTCTCTCATCATTGATGTTTCTCTCTCTCTCTCCCTCTCCCTTCCTCTCTCTCTAAAAATCAATATAAACATATTTTAGAAAAAGAAAATGACAAATTGGATAGCACAGCACTTGGCGTGGCAGAATAGAAAAACACACACGACCCGGCCATCTGACAAATGTCGGTTCAGATGCTCTCTTCAGTGTTGGGACCTCAGACATCTAACCTCTTGCCCTCGAGCTTGAGTTTTCTTATTTTTAAAATCAAGATATTAATTTAAATGTCAAAACTCATCAACTTAATCAAGAGCACTCATGGGTTCTGCCCGGCACCTGCAGCTGGCCTTTGTGGCAATCTGTGCATTGTCACAGAAAACATGCAAACAAAGCCACTTAGAACTTTCCAGAACTTGGCCAGTCCACAAACAGAGGTGCTTCTTCAACTGCCTCATGGAGACGTTGGGAAGTTGGGAGGATTGAGTCCAGTGGCGGCCCAGGCTCAGCAATGGCAGCCGTCCCTGGGCTCAGTGTCCCCAGAAAGCCCCCTTCCTTCTGCCTCTCTGCTGTCCCCTCCTCCCCCCCACCCTCCGGGCTTCAGGCAGTCTCTCTCTGTGCCTGGGGCCTGGTTAGTCCCAATGAACGGCTCTCCTCCATCTCTTCGTTCCATCTCTGTCTGCTCTTCACCAACTCAAATGGGCGTTGTCATCACCGTTCAACACTCCCTCTCCCCAGGCCTGCTCCCTCCCCGCACCTCAGGAGCAGCCAGCTGCTGGGTCACTGCCCCCAGAGCAAGGTCTGACTCCTGCACGGGTCCCGCCCACTGTCTCCCACCCCTCGCCCTCTTCCTCCAGCCACACCACTTCCCCCAGCTCCTCGAATGCCCTGACTCCCTCTCTAGGACTCTGACCCTGCTCAGCGTT
>NW_006286246.1:4213427-4216041 GCF_000327345.1 Myotis davidii | reverse complement strand
CCTCCCCCCGCTAGACAAACCCACCCCAGTCTGTCCAGCTTTCCCTCCGGAGCCACTCAGAGGACGTCCGCCTTCCCTAATCTCCGAACCTGGTTTGGGTCCTGGAATACGGAGGCTGGCAAAGCGTCTTCAGGGACACATGTGCCTGTGCGTGTGGGTGTGATGGCTTGATCCCTGACTGCTTTAGCTAGTATCTAGCCTTTTGTGGCCTGTCTACACCCGTCCACACCGCTTGTGGGACTAGATTGTATTAACGGAGAACTAGATTGCAAGGCAGGGAAACTGAGGCAAACGCCAACACTTGTGTGTTGATGTAAGTGATGTGTTTGCATTGAGCATATTGTTAGAGACTTTAATGTTTCATTTGTGAGAGCCTATAGTTGTGTGCGTGTGTGCATGTATGTGTGCATCGGTGCGTGTGTGGGTGTGCGTGCGATTCTATGGTAGGCAGCAATCGGTGTCATTTTCTGATTTAGGCTGAAATGCTAGAAAACTCCACTGCCTCTACCAGGAAATGCCGTGTCCTCTGTAGGCAAAACCAGACACTAGACGTCTTCAGGGCCAGGCAGCGGTGCTGGGGCTCAGAGGGGTTCCCTGGAAGCGTAGCTACATGGAGGCCGGAGCAGGAGCAAACTGCTGCTCACACCTCCGCTGTGATTGGGGGACTCCTATGCGAGAAAGCAGTGCTCTCCCAGCACTTCCTGGTCATTTTATCGCCAGAAGGCAGGCTGGTTACTGTAGCTCCGGCAATCGCCTGGGCTTCCGGTTGGTTTCTGGTAAATGAACAGTGTCACCTACTGGTGGAGGCTGGTAATTTTTACTTCCTAAGAAAAGCTACCATTTTGGCCATGGATGATCCCAAAAACAGTGCTGAACGTTTTGATTTCAGGGAGCAAAGAGGCAACATCGCAGTTTAAAAGCAAAAGTCAAACCATGCAGACGCAGACACGTGAACACAGACAATTCACTTTCTGGTCTGAAGGTTGCTCTTTCCTCCTCCAAAACTGTTGTGGTTTACACAACATAGTGTATACAGGGTTCAGTACTATTTGCAGTTCCAGGTACCCACGGGGGGTGTTGGGACATGTCCTTGCAGATAAGGAGGACAACTGTATATATGAATTTTAAATGGCCTTTTTTTTCTAGTGGATGGAGACCTGGGAGGGGAAGGGGAAGGAGGGCAGGCCGGGCCCTGGCTAAGACGGGGTGCATGAGTGATGGGGGCCTGGCACAGACCTTCCAAATCTGCTGGGAGGCCACCGTCCAGGAGACACATGGGTCTCCCAAAGTAGAGGGCAGAGCTGCCCTCGTGCCTCCTGGGCCTCCTCAGCACCGGCCTCCCACGGTATGTAGGTGTTTGGGAATGATGATGCAGTTTCCACAGCAGCCCAATTACTGCTGCCCGAATAAAGCTTAATCCTGAGGGAGTCCGGTCCAGTAGACAGGACGCTGGTGGGGGCAGACTCAGAGCATCTCTGATCGCCATTCTCTCTCCAGTGCAAGTCACAGAGATGGACGCGCGTTGGTGCTTAGTAAGAATGTGCTGAGTGAGTGAGCCACATTGGTACTAAATAATGTGGGTGGGTGAATGCATGGATAGGTAGATGAGTTGATGGATGGATGGATGGATGGATGGATGGATGGATGGATGGATGGATGAGTGGATGGATGAGTGGGTGGATAGATGGATGGATGGGTGCACTTGTTCCCAGGCCATGAGCTTATGCTTTCGCAGAGAGCCCTGTATCACCTTTCATCCTGCCTGTCGCCATGGTGCCGACTCTGAAGGAGGGTCTCTCGGGTCTCATCAGCAAAACAGAGGTAATAAATCTCGCCTCACAATGAAACCAGAGCTTACAAGTGTCCTGGAAAAGTGCGATGGTTTGTTATCGCTCACGGTATTCACGTATCGATAGCATGGTGAGATCGGCCAGGCAGGGGAGTCATGGGTGCTGCTGTCTCAGTGCGAAGGAACAAGGGATCGGTCTCATGCAGAGGCCGCGCCTATCAGATCCAGGTCTGCAAGCACCGAGCCGTCCACACTCCCTTCCTGCTGTTCTTAGGTGTGGACGATTGCTGCTTTTTGTTTTTTGTTCTGTTCTGTTCTAAGGAATCACAAATCCTTCCGAGGGTTAAACTCTGTTAGTGCTGCAGTGACGTTCTGTGCTTGAGCTCCTGTCACCCACACCCGTCACAGAGCCTTGGTCGGGAGGGGAGTGAGTGTTTCAGTCGCACTTCTTCCTGTCTCCTGTGACTGCTCCATCCCGGACCTCCCTGCCCTCCTGAGCGAGGTCCTCCCCAAGCTCACATCGCCTGAGAGCGCAGAGAGCAGGAGACCTCTCACTTCCCATCATTAGGGAACTGGGAGCTGAGCTGGGAGCTGGGAGTTGGGAGCTGAGAGCTGAACTGGGATCTGAGCTGGGAGCTGAGAGCGGAACTGGGATCTGAGCTGGGAGCTGAGCTGGGAGCTGAGCTGGGAGTTGAGCTGGAAGCTGAGAGCTGAGCTGGGAGCTGAGTTGGGAGGTGGGAGCTGGGAGTTAGGAGCTGGGAGCTGAGCTGGGAGTTGAGCTGGAAGCTGAGAGCTGAGCTGGGAGCTGAGTTGGGAGGTGGGGGC
>NW_006286246.1:4211344-4213330 GCF_000327345.1 Myotis davidii | reverse complement strand
GGGAGCTGGGAGCTGAGCTGGGAGGTGAGCTGGGAGCTGGGAGCTGAGTTGGGAGCTGGGAGTAGGGAGGTGGGAGCTGGGAATTAGGAGCTGGGAGCTGAGCTGGGAGCTAAGTTGGGAGCTGGGAGCTGAGAGCTGGCCGGCAGGGACCAGGCCTCAGAGCACAGCCCTTGGCAGGCCCCAGGCAGCAGCCGTGATGTGCAGGCCTCATCGCTCACGCTGCAGCCTCTCCGTTTCTCCCGGCCCGGTCTCCCTGAAGGGCATGCGCAGCTGCTCAGAGCTGCAGGCAGGTTCCTGCCCCCGGCCAGGTGGTGAAGAGGGCACAGTGGGGGAGAGGCTCTCAGAGCTGCAGGCGGGTTCCTGCCCTGGTCAGGAGAGGTGGTGAAGAGGGCGCAGTTGGGGAGAGGCGCTCAGAGCGGCAGCCGCCACTCCCAGACATGGCCCCAGGGGTGCAGGTCCCAGGGCTGCCAGCGGCCACTTGGCCTGTGCCACTTACACAGACATCACCCAAACCGCCATACAAGTGTGCACACTGCACCCATATGAGACGCATCACTCACACTCACTCTCCTTCTCTCACTCTCATGCACGTACACACTCATACCCACCCACTCATACCACGCTCAGCCACACTCCGATTCTCACATGTGTACTCACACTCACTCACACTCATTCTCATACACCCACTCGCACGCACTCTCAGCCACACACACTCTGCATTCACCACACTCCCTCTCACACTCACTTTCTCACACACTGGCACGCCTTCTCACACTCACACTCACTCACATCCCCCACTCCCGTGCCTGCCCAGGCTCCCTGCCCGGATGCCCAGCCTTACGTGCCCCCCGCCACCTCTTCCAGGGCAGCCCCCTCCACGCGCCCAGCGGCTGACCCGGTGGGTCCGTGGCGTGCCCAGGCCCTGCACCCACCTCTTTCTCATCCTGACACAGGACCCAGAAAGGACATGGTGCCGGCGTGGCACTTCCACTCATGACCCACGTGAGACAGTGTGACTTGTGGTCTGATTCTCCCGGAGATGTTTCCAGTTCCGCTTCCCAGCTGAAAAGCAGGATGGGGCCAACGTGATGAGGATGGGCTGCTCCCGGATTCCCGGGGACAGAGCCGCTACGGGGTCTCGGGGAGTGAAATTGGGCGCTGCCCTGGGAGCGCGCTTCCGGAAGCTGGTCCCGGGGGCTGTAGGTGGCAGAATCGGCCGGGAAGGAGAAGTGGGTGTACACGTGAGCTCAGAGAAGGTGTAAACGTGCTCATGTCGCTGTTCACTGCGGCACATCCCACCAAGGGGGGGCTTGCGTGCGTTTCCATAGAGAACGCCTTACGTGGTTCCGTGGGCCCTCCTGGCGATCTGAAACTGTCCCGCATACGCGTGCCTTGGAGCCGAGAAGAGCTTCCGTACGGAAGGACCTGTCTGTGCCCTGCACGGGGCCGTCCCCCGGGGGTCCTTGGAGGGGTATTCGGTCACTTTTCTCAAAGACCCTCCTCTGGGAGCCACCGTCACCTGGACCGTGAGTGCACACATAACGGTCTGATTGGCTAGGAGACTTCCGTCCGAAGTGCTCGTGGCAGTGAGGGGTGCTGTCCACGGCGTGCTGCATGCATGGGCTGCTGGAGGGGCCGTGTGTGAGGGGGTGTGTGAGCGGGTGTGTGAGCGGGTGTGTGAGTGGGTGTGTGAGTGGGTGTGAGCGTGTGTGTGAGTGGGTGAGCGTGTGTGGGTGGGGGGGTGTGTGAGCGGGTGTGTGAGTGGGTGGGTGTGTGAGTGGGTGTATGAGCGGGTGTGTGAGTGGGTGTGAGCGGGTGTCTGAGTGGGTGTGTGAGCGGGTGTGTGAACGGGGGTGTGAGCGGGTGTGTGAGTGGGTGTGTACGTGGGTGTGTGAGCGGGTGTGTGAGCGGGTGTGTGAGCGGGTGTGAGCGTGTGTGTGAGCGGGTGTGTGAGTGGGTATGAGTGGGTGTGTGAGCGGGTGTGGG
>NW_006286246.1:4206881-4210673 GCF_000327345.1 Myotis davidii | reverse complement strand
ACCCTCCTCTGGGAGCCACCGTCACCTGGACCGTGAGTGCACACATAACGGTCTGATTGGCTAGGAGACTTCCGTCCGAAGTGCTCGTGGCAGTGAGGGGTGCTGTCCACGGCGTGCTGCATGCATGGGCTGCTGGAGGGGCCGTGTGTGAGGGGGTGTGTGAGCGGGTGTGTGAGCGGGTGTGTGAGTGGGTGTGTGAGTGGGTGTGAGCGTGTGTGTGAGTGGGTGTGAGCGTGTGTGTGAGTGGGTGTGAGCGTGGGTGTGAGCGGGGGTGTGAGTGGGTGTGTGAGTGGGTGTGAGCAGGTGTGTGAGCAGGGGTGTGAGCGGGGGTGTGAGTGGGTGGGTGTGTGAGCAGGTGTGTGAGCAGGTGTGTGAGTGGGTGTGTGAGCGGGTGTGTGAGCGGGGGTGTGAGCGGGGGTGTGAGCGGGGGTGTGAGCGGGGGTGTGAGTGGGTGTGTGAGTGGGTGTGAGCAGGGGTGTGAGCAGGGGTGTGAGCGGGGGTGTGAGTGGGTGTGTGAGTGGGTGTGAGCAGGGGTGTGAGCAGGGGTGTGAGCGGGGGTGTGAGTGGGTGTGTGAGTGGGTGTGAGCAGGGGTGTGAGCAGGGGTGTGAGCGGGGGTGTGAGTGGGTGTGTGAGTGGGTGTGAGCAGGGGTGTGAGCAGGGGTGTGAGCGGGGGTGTGAGTGGGTGTGTGAGTGGGTGTGAGCAGGGGTGTGAGCAGGGGTGTGAGCGGGGGTGTGAGTGGGTGTGTGAGTGGGTGTGAGCGGGTGTGTGAGTGGGTGTGTGAGTGGGGTGTGAGTGGGCCAGGACACCCCCTTCTGGACATGGTTTCTTTAGCCATTTCCTAGCGTTTCCCTCTGATAAAGCCAGGAAGAAGCGTCACGGTGAATTTACCTCTGGATCCTTCCTAGCACCCGGGATGACGCCAGTGGCGTCATGTGGGTGAACAGCCCTGCATTCACTGCTGCCCGCAGCGTCCACACAGCCCGCCCTTCCTGCTCCGCTCCCCGCTGCATTCAGTGTGCACTCGATACGGCCCCGCGGGCCCCCTGGCCGTGGCTCATGCACACCGGTGACACTGCCTGACACGTAGGCCTGCCCTGTCCCACGTCTGTCCAGCTCGCCTGCAGGACCTGCAGTGTCCGCGGGGCTGGGACTACGGCCAAATGCTCCCCGTGTGGGAGGCGACAGGCACCTCCGCCTGGGAGTGTAACTCAGTGTGGGCGCCGTTCCCTCCCTCTCCTCTGCGCCAGGTGCTGGGGCAGGAGCACTCAGGGCACGAGGGGGAGCGCCCTGAGCTCCCAGCCACGGGAACCTGGGTCTCGAGGGTCCTGTGGGGCCGATGGTGGGAGTGAGGACCAGCAGGCGCAGGGCAGCGGGGAAGGAGTGCCCCAGGCATGGGCGCAGGGAGTCGGCCCTAAAGGATTTCCTAGCTGAGAATCACGGCAGCGCTCTTAGGGTTTAGCTGGGAGGAGAGGAGGTGTGTGGCTCCCCACCAAGGAGCCTCCCAGAGCCCACCCGCCTCTGTGCCCCGGCCCTGGGCCGCCCCCACCTGCACGACAGGCTCCCAGCAGATGCTGGTGGAGGGAAGGAACATGGGCCTATGGCAGCGAGGGGTGCTCAGCTTCGGGGACGCGGCCCACGTCCCGCCCCGACTCCCATCACCTGTCCTGCGGTGCCGTCTTTGGGAGGGTGACCCATGTAATGCGCCAGGATCTCTGTAAACTGTCAGCGAAAGGCCTGTTGCCTGCACCAGGTGGGGCCGAGGGTCCCAGGCGCTGGCCCACGCTGACGGAGGTGTCCCCGCACACCTGGCTGGTGACATTAGGAGCTGCAGGCCTCCTGGCCCCGCCAGTGTGACCCAGCGTGGACTCCTGGCTCCAAGGTCGGCGTCCCGCCTGCATCGTCACCTAAGGGAGGGTGGCCTGGCGGACAGGAGGGGCGAGGCTGGTTTGCGGCGACGGCAGGGACGGTGCAGCATGATTGATGGTGCGGGCGCTGTCTGTCTGTCCTCCGGGGCTTTGGCAAAGGGAGCGGACGTTACCCCGAGGCCCGGGAGCCATCAGCTTGGTTCCGGGCTGTCCTCCAGTGAACAGCTCAGTGCGTGGCGGGAGCTCATGCTGTCACTGGAGACAGCGGTGCCTCCTTTTCGTTATGGGACTGGTTTTCTGTCCTCGGCTGGTCTTCCCCACATCACAGGGCCGGGGGCTCCCTCAGGGCTAAAAATCAGGCGCATTCTTTACTAGAAGACAATGCATGTCTCCCCGTTAACACGGCGATTTCCTCGTCTTCCCGTGCCCCCCTCACCTCGTCCTCCTCACACCGCAGGGAGCTGTCCCTTGCCTTCGGGTCCGTGGCTCCCACGCTGACCACCTGCCGTGTCCCAGTGGCCTCGGAGCAGAGGGTTCCAGGTCCCTGCCCAGCGTGTGCCACGACCCGGAGGCGGTTGCAGCCTGGACGCGACTGGTCGGAGCCGAGATGTGATGTGGTGGGACGTGCACGTGTGCACAGGTTTCAGAGACTCAGCGAGAAACATAACAGGACGGTGCCCCACGCCCTGGGTCCTGGGGACAGAGACGGACGCAAGCACATCCTCTGAGTCTAGAAGAGGAGACGAGCGAGGACAGTCCTCCAGAGGGACAGACACTAAACAGACACACGTGTAAGAGGACACGTGCTCCAGAGGACACGCGTGGCTTTCTGGCCGAGGCTGTGGGGGGCAGGGCAGGCGCAGGGGCGCTCCCAGGCACCTACGAAATGCTCAGCGCGCCTTCGTGGTCTGCTAGGTAACTGGATGGGTGGCGTCCCTGCGAAGTGCGGCTTCGGCCCCGCCTGGAGCCATCTGCCCCGCTGCCCCGTCGGTCGGGCCCAGGTGCTCGAGGGAAGCGCGCGGTCTCCCCTGCCGTGGACGAGCAGAAGGATGCCCGCGGCACCGGGACGCAGGGCTCACCCGCCATATGGCTGGGGTTCTGACTGGCCTCGTGCAGTCGTTTCTACGGAGCCCCGCGCCTGGTGCAGATTGTAAGAGAGAAGGTCGCGAGGATTAGAGGCCAGTTAGCCATCAGCGAGGACATATGCTGCGCATTTGGCTAATGAACGGCCGGATGCAAACACGCGCGCTAATGAGTGGCCGGACTGGAGAGTCCCATTGCGTTTGCTGTGCTGCGACCGGGGCTCCATTGCTGAAGGAGCCAGATGCTCCATTAGCCTGGGGCGTGCTGCGTGGAGGCCCAACCCAGCATCGTGCAGGATGTTGTCGGGAACCGCCACCTGCGGAACTTCGCCCTCCGGGGCGTGGTCGGCGGACCGGGTGGGGTGAGCGTCACCCTCCAGCGCTTGCAGGAGTCCCCGCCTGCAGCCGGATCCTCCGTCAGCCTTCGGAGTAAAGGGAAGCCACGGAGGAAGGCTGGAAGAGGGGGTGGGGACCGTCGCCACAGGAATTGCCCCTTAAATGGTCCAGCAAAGAGTGAGACAGGAGGCGGGGAGGTTGGGGAGAGAGGGTCGCCGCCATCAGCCACACCTGTCCCGGCTCCCCAGGGACCCAGGTCCAGCCCGTGGCTGTCCTGGGCGGTTCCAGGTGAGCCTCGCTGCTCCCAGTCATGGCCAGGCCACAGCCACGGCCACAGAGCCCACGGAGCCCATGCTCCCTGGTCTCTCTCTCTCTCACCTGCACCTCCACCCTGTTGACTGTCAGTGTGAAGCGCTGAGCTGAAAGTCACTTAGCATCCTTACCGGCTGGACTCACACCAGCAACCAGCCCGTGGACTCTGTCACCGAGAGAGGCAGGGGGCCGGGA
>NW_006286246.1:4195415-4206843 GCF_000327345.1 Myotis davidii | reverse complement strand
TCTTCCTTTTTTTTAATGTTTTTATTGATTTCAGAGAGGAAGGGAGAGGGAGAGAGAGAGAGAGAGTATCATGGATCGGCTGCCTCCTGCACGCCCCACACCAGGCATGGAGCCCACAACCCAGGCGTGTGCCCTGACCGGTAATCTAACTGTGACCTCCTGGTTCAGAGGTCCCCTGAGTCATGCCGGCCGGGCCACAGGCCTCTCTTGACCCTGCATGGACACATACTCCGGAGTGACCCGAGCTGTTTCTCTGGCCAGGAGCACGTTTCTGGGGTGACAACATGTGGGCGGAGATGGTGTTAGCCAAAGCGCTGCGATTTCCTCAAGCTTCTTTTCATGCCAGGGTTTGACAAGGGCCGTCCCTGGTAACGCAGCGTGCGGGGGAGAGGACAGGCCGTCACAACCTTGCTGCTGCATGTGGGTGGGACCAGCATCCTCCACGGTGAGCAGGTCCACAAAGGCAGTCAGAACGAAGGCCCACGGGACTGGACCCAGCTGTTTCACTCCCAGACTAGAGGCCCGGTGCACGAAGTTTGTGCACAGGTAGGGTCCCTGGGCCTGGCTGGCAATCAGGGCCAGCCGGGGCCTTCCTTCATTCCGTGCCGCCCCCTGGTGGTCAGTGCACGTCGAACTCCCGAGGGGACACTTTGCATAGTAGCTTTTATATATGTAGGTAACTGTGCTGAAGTGGGAAATCAGCTTCAGCATTTCCGTCTGCAGTCCCAGTTGGAAGGCCGTTCCCAGCAGTCCCCTCCCCTGCCCCCTCTCTTTGTTGGCGGCTATAGGGCGGCCCTGTGGGAAGGACGCTGGGAAACGCTCTCCTGGGTGGCTGCATTGTCTGGAATGGGTCCCTGGTCCTGGGGCAGAGGGCAACGTTCCCCATGAGCTCGTCCTCACAGCGGGTTCACAAATCCATCCAACCGGAGATCAAATGGGTCCATTCGTGCATTCGAGCAAATAGCTGACGGTGTTGGAAACGGGGGTTTTCCGAGTTCCTTGAAAGGCCCCTGCGAAGTGGAAGCTGAGCCGAGGGAAGGAAGGCCTTTCCTGGTAGCGAACCTGCAACTGCACTGATTGGGGCGTGGAGGCCGGGACCGGGCACCGAGTCCTGCGGGAACCGAGACGGCACCGTGCAGCCACCCTTGGTGATCAGGGCAGGACCTGAGAAACACAGAGGAGTCCAGCCAGTAAGGTATGTTCAGCCTCCTTCGCACGCCTGGTCTTCAGTCCCATGGAGGGCGCGTGCGAAAGACTATCCCGGCCCGTTGGCGTTGCAAGCGCGGCCGCTTAAGTCTGTGTCTCACCGTGAGAGGCTGTGATCTGAAGACGTGCACTTGAGAGACAGTCGCCCGCTTTCTTCCTTTCAAAACTGTGCTGAGTGCGTGAGGATCGAACCCCACTTCCGCTCCGAGCCCTGTCCTGTCAGAACGCGTTTTGCATGTGCGCGGGGCTGGTCCAGGGCGCCTTGCTCTCTGGAGTCACTGTGTTGAACACACAGGGGCTGTCACGTGTCACTGCTACCCCCAACAACCCGCGCCCCCAAACTGCAAGAACATGTGCCCTCGTCTGTTTCCGGGAAGCACAGACGTGCCCTGGACCCTTGGCTGTTTCCCTTGAGGACAGCCAGGCTCCGCGATGGCCTCTGATTCTGCCTGTTGTTTTAAGACAGGCCTTGCGGGCCGTGGGAGAGAAATAAATGCCGCATAATGAAGTGCTTTCGTAGTAGATGTGCCAGCAGGGGATAGAGATCAGGCCACTCCAAGGGTCACACCCTCACCTGAGGGTCATTCCTTGCCGGCCCCGCCTGGCCGCGGTGTGTTCCAACCGCATTGGGAGCTGGTCTTTGGATCCCCTGTCGTGTTTCCAGCGAGAACATGTGCAGCCTCTCCTCCATGCGTCTCCAGGCCGAGCAGACGGGAACTCAGCCTCAGACGTCAATCAAACGACTATCTACTGACAGGCTCTTGCATGATAAGTGTGACGGGCAGTTCCTAGGGCTGCTCAGAGGTGCTGGGCCGTGGAAGGGGGTGACAGTGATGGCCCCTCGGCATGTGGGGGAGGCTGGTGCAGGCAGCTCCCCTTGTCCTGGGAGCTGACAGGCTCCGCCCCCAGCGAGGCCCCGTGTCTCCAGGGCGTTCACACAACAGCTCCTACCCATGTGCGGGGCCTGCTTTCAGAGCAAGGCGCTTCACTATCACCTTGGTTTTCTACGGAATCATGTTGTTTATAAAAATCGTAATTCTATTTAAAAACCACTTATTGTGTGTACTGTGTGCCCGGAACAGTGCGAACTACTTGTTAGCATAATGCTTCTCCTGTGCAGATGCCAAAAGCTCAAGCGAAGCCATGTTAGGGTCACACAGAGCGATGTTAGGGTCACACAGAGCGATGTTAGGGTCACACAGATGGTACACGGAAGACAGGGCTCTGGCTCCAGGGGCTCTCACGTCGAGGCTTTGCTTCCAAGCACTGAACTGCACCTGATTTTAAAAATACAAGTATCGCCCTCGCCTGTTTGGCTCCATGGATAGTGTCGACCTGCAGACTAAAGGGTCCCAGGATTGATTCCGGTCAAGGGCACATGCCCGGGTTGCAGGCTTGATCCCCAGTGGGGAGCATGCAAGAGGCAGCCAATCAATGATTCTGTCTCATCTTTGATGTTTCTATCTCTCCCTCCCTCTTCCCTCCTCTCTGAAATTAATAAAAATATATTCAAATATATATATATATATATATATATATATATCCCTTTTAAAAAAAATACAAGTATCTACTGTGTGATGTCATATATTATAATAGGCTGTTGTGTTACACGTTGTCAAGGTCCAAGACTTTATTTATCCTAAACGTGACTATTCAACATAGTCATTGCCAGGCAAAAACAAGACTTCCATGGTAAGAATAGTGGGCTATTACCTATTAGAAAAAATAAAAGTCACGCTATTGAATGTATCCTTTAGTGGTTTTGGAATTGCAGACCTCGCCCCGGGCACCTCGGGTGAGCTCGTTATAGCAGCTGAGTGAGACGTTGGCACCAGCCTCCCAGGCAGCTAACCCCAAAGGGAAAACTGTTGAATTACCAGGTTCATTGTCAGGCCAAGGGAACAGGCGCCCCCTGGCGGGGACGCACTTGGTCCGGGGGTTGGATTCCAAGGAGCTGTCCTGTGGGTGCTTGGAAATAAAAACAAACGTGAACAGAAATTTGAACGACAGTTTTGCAAATCACGTAGAAAATTCAGACAGTTGTGGTTTTTTACATAAGTCCTTTCGAAACGAATAACTGACCTAAAAAAATAAACTGACCCAGTGGGATTTTTTATGGGAACTGAGGATCCCAGTGAGAGGCAGAGCCATTTGGAAATTATATAGAGATGATAGAGATAGATAGAGATAGAGATAGAGATAGAGATGATAGAGATAGAAATGATGTGGATATAGATATAGATATAGATATCCTCAGATGTCCCCACAGATCTATAGATGCATACAGAATATATCGATACCTCATTATCTGTATCTGTATCAACATACCTAGAGAGAGGGATTGGTCGCAAGGAACTGGCTTCTGTCTTCATGGGCAGCTAGGCAACCCCAAATCCACAGGACAGGCCACCAGGAGGGCGTGGGGCCTCAGGTGTCGCTGAAGCTGTGGCCACAACGGCTTCTCTTTGTGGGGCGGCCTCCATCCGGCTCTTGAACCTTTCGATGGTTGAGCCAGGCCCATGCGGCCTGACCGGGATGTCTCTCCAGGGAAGGTCCCGGTCACAGGCCTGTAGACCTGCAGATCCCTTCACAGAAACACCCGTCAGCGAGGATGAAGCAGCCGGGACTATAAACAAGCCACGCAGACGCACAGAGCGAGCCTTGTGGAGCCAAGATAACTCGGTTTCCACATATTGCTTCTAATCAGACCTAACTAGGGGGAGAGCGCAGAGAGCCACAGAATAGGCATGTATTGCTTTTATAATTTTTTAAAGGCTGTAAAAATTATTTGTTAAAAAATTAAGCATTAACTATTTTGGTCCAAATAACGTAAGAACGAATGTCTTAGTAACTTAATAGTCATTTGGGGAGAAAATAGCTCATATAAATTGAAAGAAATATATGTTTTTATTTTGTTCTTAAACAGCTACATCTTCTGCTCCAAACAGGTGTCGCCGTGTGGTTTCTTGCTGATGCTCTAAGCACGGGAAACCCAGCTTTGCAAACACAGGGTGTCATTAGAGGGTGGCAGCACGGGGGACATGGACACCGCGACCTGCCTTTGTCAGTAATTCACACGGTCTCCAGCGGGTGTCGAGCATCCCTGTGTGTGCCTCAGAAATTTACCGACACCATTGCACCCTAGGAGCTTGTTGCGGCACCCCAGGGTGCCTTGGGGCACAGTTTGGGAACTGGAGCCTAAGCATTTTTACAAGCGTTTTGTGGACATTCTTGAGTTCGGGATGATGAAATTTAAAACCCGGCCATTTATTAATCAAATCCGACCTCCTAGATCAGTGGTCGGCAAACTGCGGCTCGCAAGCCACATGCGGCTCTTTGACCCCTGGAGTGTGGCTCTTCCACAAAATACCAACTTCTGCGCATGGGCCATGAAGTTTCAATCACACTATATGTGTGCACCCGCACGTGGTATTTTGTGGAAGAGCCACACTCAAGGGGCCAAAGAGCTGCATGTGGCTCGCGAGCCGCAGTTTGCTGACCACTGTCCTAGATCCTCATTCTGTGTGAGACTGGAGTTGTTTCCGTGAGGAAGCCGCTGCCTGCTGGGACTGCATTTCCGCTGTCCTCTCAAATAGCGGCGCAGGGCCACGGGCATCGTGGCCGATCCCCACAGCGTCGTTTTGCCACGTTGCATGCCTTTTGCCACATGGAAGTGGTGGGCTTAGTCTGCGCTCCCGCCTTTCTGTTTGGTACTGTATCGTTGGTTCTCCGGCGCTGTGTGAAAGGGAACTTCGTGTCTCTGTCGGAAAAGGCCTCTTCCTTCTGACAAACTGATCGAGCTCCGGGGTGTTCCTCCACCGTGAACTGATTTCCTGTCTCATCCACTGGCTGATAGGACGGACGTGTGTGCCCTGCCAGGCCCCGGGCAGCCCGGCCTCCACAGGAAGCAGTGGGTGAGGTCACACAGTGAGCTCTGCTGAGTGACGGGTCAACACAGCCCCAGGGCCACACAGAGTGACAGTCACACAGCCACACACGGCCACACTCAGCCACACCCAGCCACACTCAATCTCACACAGCCACACTCAGCCACACACAGCCACACTCAGTCACATTCACAGCCATACTCAGTCTCACGCACAGTAACAAACACACGGTCACACCCACAGTAACAAACACATGGCCACACACACAGCCATGCTCAGTCACAGTCACACTCACAGTCTCACACACAGTAACAAACACACGGCCACACACACAACCACACTCAGTCACAGTCACACAGTCACATAGACACACACAGCAAACACACACACACAGTCATAGTCATACACAGCCACACAATGTGACTTTCTTGTCAAGTCCTGAGGTTTCGGTCGTCCCCAGTGAGCAATTCAAACAAGAAACTGGACCCAGTGAGGAGGCGCCACAACCTGCGGGGAACTGTCTCGGACACCTGTCCTCTGAGACAGGAGGGACGGGGATGGTTTAGGGATGAAGATGATTGTTTTCTACATCCTGTTGGTTTGGGGTTTCCTCTATCCGTTCAAAGCATCTTACCTTAACACATTGTATGCGGGAAACATGTTTACACGTTTTACGTATTTATACGTTCTACCAGTGTAGTAGAGCGCGGGACACGTATTAGTAAGTTTTTTATAGACTAGCGGTAGAATGCGGGTAACGTACAAATACGTAAACTAAAGTTATCGTAATTTTACTGAACGTTGCCATTTGCGCAAAAAATTAGCAAAAATGGCCCGCGCCACCTGTTAGCGCGCAATAAAAACTACTCGCAAACAATGTGATAAGCAAAACAGCTAACTTCCTGGCTGATGCGCAATGTTCACTGGGGAGCTTTCAAGTTTCTAGAACTTTGTGTTTTCCAGAAACTCGGGGCGGTGCCCTAGCCGTCGCCTTTGCCCTAGCGTCACCTGTTGCCGGCAAACACCCCCCAAACTCTGTGATTGGAAACAGCAGCAGTCTGGCTCCTGCGTTGCCGTATTTTGTTTTCCGCACAACCCTGTCATTTGGGCAGTCCTGGGAAGACAGTTTGCTCCCTGAGGGGTGGGCTGGGGCCACTCGGCCAGGAACCAGAGGATCCGTTGAAACGGGGCTCAAACACTGGCCGGCTGTCCACTCCGAACTCAGCAGGGCTGGAGGGCCGAGAGCCTCCCCTGGGCCTCCCCATAGGGCCACCCAACGGCGGCTGGGCTGCAGAACCAGCACCCTGAGAGAGGGCTGCAAGTTGTGTGCTCTGCACAGCTGAGTGCTCCCCACAGCTGGCAGGAGCCCCTCTGACATCCGTGTGCTCCCCACAGCTGGCAGGAGCCCCTCTGACATCCGTGTGCTCCCCACAGCTGGCAGGAGCCCCTCTGACATCCGTGTGCTCCCCACAGCTGGCAGGAGCCCCTCTGACATCCGTGTGCTCCCCACAGCTGGCAGGAGCCCCTCTGACATCCGTGTGCTCCCCACAGCTGGCAGGAGCCCCTCTGACATCCGTGTGCTCCCCACAGCTGGCAGGAGCCCCTCTGACATCCGTGTGCTCCCCACAGCTGGCAGGAGCCCCTCTGACATCCGTGTGCTCCCCACAGCTGGCAGGAGCCCCTCTGACATCCGTGTGCTCCCCACAGCTGGCAGGAGCCCCTCTGACATCCGTGTGCTCCCCACAGCTGGCAGGAGCCCCTCTGACATCCGTGTGCTCCCCACAGCTGGCAGGAGCCCCTCTGACATCCGTGTGCTCCCCACAGCTGGCAGGAGCCCCTCTGACACCTCTGTGCTCCCTACAGTTGGCAGGAGCCCCTCTGACACCTGTGTGCTCTCGTCTTCCCGCAGCTCGTCTTCTGCCGCGACTGTAAGGACGCCTACCACGAGGGGGAGTGCAGCGCCCTGGCCGCCGCCTCAGGGGCAGCTGCTCAGGTAAGGTGCCCTCGTCCCCCTCGGGCTCAGAGTGTGGGTGGGAGAGAAGAGCTCTGTCCTGAAGGTCCTGGAGGGTTCCACTCGGAATCAACAAGAACCGGGCCGGGCGCCTGCAGCCTGGGAAGGGGGCAGTGGCTCCTGGGCCATCGGATCCTTCCAGAACCTCACCCCTCGGGGTGGAGCCGCAGACTCCCCGTGTGGGGGCGCAGGTGCCTCCACATCGCGTTTCCCCGAGGTGCAGGGTGTAGGGGTGAGGGACACAGCAGATCAGAGAGTCCGCACAGGAGATGTGACACCAGGCAGCCACCCCTAAGCCGGAGAATCCATACTCACCTCATGCTTATTCTCTCAAAGGCGTCTTTGCTTAGACTCTGGCAGAAATGCCTCCAGGATTGAAATGCCGGGAGTGTTATGCGGCGCAGGGACATCATGGTTGTTTAGCAACGTGGTGAGCTATGCTGGGTGGGGGTTCAGCCTCGATCAGTAAGAGCGCTGTCCGCTGAGCCCCTCCGGGCTGCATCAGGCCTCAGGGAACGCAGCTACGTTCTCTCTTATTTATTAACTACTAGAGGCCCGGTGCACAAATTCGTGCACCGGTGGGGTCCCTCGGCCTGGCCTGCAGGATCAGGCCAAAACTGGCTCTCCAACATCCCCTGAGGAGTCCTGGATTGTGAGAGGGCACAGGCCAGGCTGAGGGACCCCACTGGTGTACAAACGGGGCCGGGGAGGGGTGCGGGAGGTTGGCCAGCCGGGGAGGGCTCCAGGGCGTGTCCGACGTGTCTCGCTCAGTCCCAATTGGCCGGATGCCAGCAGCAAGCTAACCTACCGGTCAGAGCATCTGCCCCCCGGTGGTCAGTGCACATCATAGCGAGCAGTTGAGCAGCCTTACCATATCATTAGCATATTACACTTTGATTGGTTGAACGGACAACCGGACACTTAGCATATTAGGCTTTTATGATATAGGATGATCCATCCAGCCTCAGGGGCAAGGACTCACCCCTTCAGCACAGCCGGTGAGGATGCTCATTCTTCTCTCCTGATAGAGACGTTAGCAAGGGTTTAAACGCCACATCTGCCCGGATAAATCCTTCCGTCATTCTATTGACAGGAGCTTCATAAATCAACATAGAAATTCCAGAACATTTTAATTTTACTCTAGAGAACTTTAAGTGTCTGAATGCTGCAGAGTCAGAGCGTAAGGAAGTAGATCCCCGTACGCCTTCTGCAGATGTAGTTACTCAGTATTCGTGTAATTACACACACATAACTGCCGCGCTCAGGCTTCTCGCCAGCCTCTGAATGCTGGCCCGAGACCTGGGATGTTCGGCTGAATTGCCGTTTCCGTAGCAGCGGTGGCAAAGCTCTCTCTGCTGACTTTGTCTGGGCCCAGGAGCATTCACATGGGAGCCCACTGGGTAGTGATGTCAGGCTGGATAATGACCTTGAGACCACCCTGCCCTCCCCTCAGGGTCACTGTACCCCGGAGGGTAGAGCCTGGGGCCCTGGGAATGGACTTGGCCTTGCACCTTCCAGCCAGATCCTGTGATGACCACAGGCCTGGACAAAGGCTTCCAGGAAGCGGTGCCCCCACACCTGTTCGTGTAAAACAGTGGGAGTCAGTGAAGAAGAGCATCGTCTCACACAAAGCTGCCCAGGGGCCCTGCCCACCCCGTCGTCTCCTTCGCTCTCCATTGAAGAGGAACCAACCAGCTCTGGCGTTACAGGTCGACGGAGCCCACATTTTTTAAAGCCGCTGTAGCCTTCCTGTTCGCTGGGGGAAACGGGAGGGGTCCACGCCGGCCGTCAGCACAGAGGACTGGTACCAACCGGTACCGCAGGCCTGTGTCGCAGACACGTCACTGGCCCACTAGCCGACTTAAACCAAGGGTCTGTATAGGCCAGTCACCCTCCTGGGAGGGTGCAGCCCCTGTGTTTCTCCTCAGGCTCAGAGGGGAGCCACAGGGGAGACTTAGGCAGTAAACAGCGATAGTGACAGGCTCACCACGTCTGGGAGATGCATGCCTTTGTATGATGCTTCCCCGCAAAAGTCCCGGACGGTGGGTCAGTGTGTCCGGAGGAGAGTGAGGTCAGATACAAAGCGTTCCAGCAGAGGGCACTGCCTGGGCAAAGGTGCCGCCGGAATCTCCTCACCTGGGCGCTCAGTTCCTCCTGCGTCCCAGCCCCAAGACAGCATCTGCTCCATAGGCTTTTAACGGGTGTTTGCTGAGTGATGGTGGCATCTACACGAAGAGCCATTCTCTCGTCCCTTCAAGAAAGATGTGCTAACCCGCTCTGGTGGGTCAGGTGTGTGGTCGGCTCGGGGGCTGAAGTCCCTGAGTCACAAAGCTGATGTTCCTTTACTAGACGCCTCAGTCCGTCCACATGTGGGGAGACCCGGGGAGGGGGCGCTGAGTCAGGAGAGGGGGCACCAAGGGAGAGTCTGCCAGGGTCCAGCCCCAGCAGGTCCAGGGGTCCCCAAAGGTGTGGACGGAGTCGGCGAAGAAGGAATGACACGGAGACAGCGTTCAGTTGATCAGCAGCCTTGCCAGGATCTCTAGCCACAATCTCCAGCCAAGTTCTGTGTCCATGTTCTCTTGCTAGGTTCTCCAGCCAGGTTCTCCAGGTTCTCCAGCCAGGTTCGGTTTAGGTTCTCCAGCCAGGTTCTCTAGGTTCCAGCCAGGTTTGAACCAAGAAAGAGAGAATTCCTTTGTTTGGGGAATTATGTATCCCCAAATTTTCATGGGCTTGCAGTGGTTTTACCTCTTCTCATCACTGATTTCTGTTCTGAGGTTTGATTGACAAGTACCTTCTTTAGGTCACTCCAACTTCACTGTGCATGTGGTGATCCTCCCCTTTGTCAAGTCCCGTCCCCCAGTAATCTGCAGGGGCACAGCGCCAAGAAGGTGAGCAAACATATTAAGAACAGTATGCCATATATGCCAGGTCCCTTGAAACAGCAAGGATGGACCGGCTCCCCGCAAGAGTCGAGGGAGAAGGCCCTGCTCAAGCCCTCCCGGCAACGCGGCCGCTTCCCGCCTGGAGCCCTCATCCTGGGGCCGCCTCCCACCCCTCGGATTCGAGAACAGAGCAAGTCACCCAGCGGAACCGGAACCGCAGAAGTCTCTGGCACGGCTGTCAGGAGCCCCAAGAGGAGGAAAAGAAGATGGGACATTCTCCGTGAGCTAATCACCAGCAGCCACCGTCCTTAGTTCAGCCACAGCGACCCTTGGGTGGGAAGAGCGAACCGAACGAGCGAGTCATCGACTGAAAGGCTGGGTTCCGTTACTCGTCTCATCACAGTCTAGTTTCCGTTCCCTAAGGCTCCCTCCACCAGCAGCGGCTGCCCCCTGGGGTCCCCCAGCCACAGGCTTTGCGGGGTGCCACTCGCCACAGCAAACAGTGGGAACGGAGCTGCACCCCTTCAAGCTGAAGGCTTTGGGCAGCCTCGTGTCTGTGATTCTGACAGCCCCCTCACTAGCCTGGTCACCGTTCCTTTCAACGCGCTTCTCGGGTGGGATTCAGCCGCGTGGCCACTCCCCACGGCACTCCCTGAGGCCGAGCGCTCTCTGTCCTCGATGCCCATCATCCGGCCGGGCCAGCCCAGGTCTCCTGTGCCCATCAGGCGTCTCCCGTCGGTTAGACTCCTTGACCCTAAACTTAATGCATTCCTTTTACTAATGTGTGTTTTTAAATCTATGTTAATTGATTTCAGAGAGGGAGAGAGAGACACACATCAATGATGAGAGAGAATCATGGATCAGCTGCCTCCTGCACACCCCACACTGGGGATCAAGCCTACAGCCTGGGCCTGGGCCCTGACCGGGAACTAAACCGTGACCTCCTGGTTCCTAGGTCCATGTTCAACCGCTGAGCCACACCATCCAGACCGTGTGCATTATTTTTTAAATACTAAAATGACTGGTTTAACATTGGTTTTAAAATGTTGAAAAGCCCTAAGCTGGGAGTTTGGGAAGTCGGTGGCAGGTGGACCCACAGTGGGAAAGGCTCCAGCCTCTGGTTCATCTCAACCGGGGTCCTCACTGAGGGGCACACTGCCAGGGGCCCTGGCTCTGTTACCTCCTCCCTCCTCCCAGGCACCATCCAGAGAGCCCGCCCTCCCACCCGGGCAGGCCCCGGGACGCAGGCTGCCCCACGCGCTGCGTCAGAGCGGGCGAGGCCCCGTGGCCAACTTGCTGGAAAAGCACTAAATGCCCATTCCTCAACTGGACGCACAAGTCACGTCCCATCTGAGACTCAGAAACACGCCGTTTAGAGCATCTGGTGATGTGGGGAGTGTTTCCCAGAAACCTGTTTTCACCCCCACACTCCCCACGCCACA
>NW_006286246.1:4189452-4195119 GCF_000327345.1 Myotis davidii | reverse complement strand
CACACATACTATATACACCACATACACTCACACACTGATACACACATACTATATACACCACATACACTCACACACTGATACACACATAGTATATACACCACATACACACCCACACTACATACCTCTCACCACATACACCACATACACACACCACACACACCACACATACATCCCACAAACCAATACACAAAACACACATACTATATACTACACATACCAATACACACATACTATGTACACCACATACACACACACTACATAAATCTCACCATACACACCACATGCACACATACTACACACACGCCAATACATAAAACACACATACTATGTACACCGCATACTACACACATATTCCCACACCAATACACAAAACACACATTCTATGTACACCACACGCGCACACACACATACTACACACACACACACCACCAATACACACTATGTATGCCACACGCACACACTATATAACTCTCACCACATGCACACACTCACCACACACAGTTATCTCACACACACCACATAAACGAAACACACTACATAACTCTCACCACATGCACACACACTACACACATACACACCAATACATAAAACACACATACTATGTACACCACATACACACACACCAATACACAAAACACACAAACTATGTACATAACATACATACACACTACATAACTCTCACCACATGCGCGCGCACACGCACACACACTCTCTCACCCTGAGACTGATCTCTGGAGGGGGAGGCCGCCTGCAGTTCTCTGCATCCTCAGTGCAGGAGGGGAAGCACCTGCTGAGCGCCTCTCCTCCACCAGGTGGCGCTGCCTCCCTAAGGGAGATGAATGGAATATTTTGCAAGAAATGGTGGCCCAAAGCGAAATGACAGGGAAAGGAGTGTTTGCTATTTTCAAACAGCAGGACTGTTTCCACGGAAGCGTTTCTGGGCAAAGACGGGCTGGGTCCCGGCTGCTGGAACCCCTCCAGCCCCTCAGTGATGAAAACGGGGGCGGGACAGGCATGCTGTCGTCTGCAGGGGCGTGTAGACTCCGTGGGGAGCTGGTTCCCGCTCTGTCCACGCACCCCCTTTCCCACGAAGCACGGCGCTCACACTGACCACGCTGGTCTCCACGTTCGCCTCATGCCGTCAGCAGGACCAGCTGTGCATGTCTCCTCCGCCCGCCGTGGCCTGGAGGAATCCGAGGCCAGGCACATGGTTGGGAGCCCAGCGGGCCTGGTCTTGAGAATGAGTTGGGCCTGGCTGGCTGCAAGGGTCCCCTTCGCGTACACCTGGCGAGGCCGCGGTGCTCGGCTGTCGGCAAACCGGGGTCCGGGTGCTGCTGGAAGGTGTGGAAGGTGTGGTTGCCGTCGGTTGGCTTTACGTTAAGGGGGTTGCTCACAATGGGGTGGGCCTCACCCGAGCAGGTGGAGGCCTTGAGAGCAAAGACCAAGGGTCCCCAGGTAAGATGGGATTCCGCCTCAAGGGTGTCACGGAGACGGCCGCGGCCCAGCCTGCGGGCCTGCCTTGCAGACGTGGAACTCACAGCTTCCACAGCCCCGTGAGCGGTTCCTTCTATAAACCCATGTGTCTTCTATGTGCCATGTCTGTCCTGCCCGCTCTCCCTCCGAGAGCCCTGACAGGCACAGGCGCTGTGAGAGTCACTATGAGCCACGCTCACCTCATCTGCAACAGGAGTTTGTGACGTGAGAAGGATTTAATGAGGTGATGCCTGAGTCCGTCTCACTCGGGGCCTGGCGTTCACAGTGAGCAGAGCAAGGCTCTGTGTCCTCTCTCACCCGCGTCCCAACTCGCCCACCCCATGCCCACAGGGCACCTCAGGCTAGGACTGGCAGTGTGGGAGAGGGCACACAGCCCTCCTACCTGTGCCCACAGCTCACAGACCTCCCGCAGGCAGGGCCTCTCACAGGGTCCCCCACAGGCTAGCTGCACGCGTGTCACCCGGACATTCCTGGGCCCCACCCAGACGCACTGGTGTGACCCTGGGGGGTGTGGGGGCTGCAGCAGCCTGTGCCCGGCCAGGTCCGCGGGCGATGCCCCCGCCAGGTGGAGGGCACTGCCTGTCACCATGGCAGCACCGCAGGCGCGGGCCTTGTTGGCGTGCATCTGTCACCTGTTGTTTCCCGACGTGTCCCTCGTGCGCAGCGTGGTGCCGGGGCGCCACCCGCTCCCAGCGCGGCGGCTGGATGAATGGGTCCCTGTACCAGTTCCCGCAGGAGACAAGGGCCTGCTCTGTCCCCGAAGCGCTCGCTCTGCACAAAGGCCGAGCTGTGTCCTCTGCTCTGGCTCCTCTTGACCGCAGCGGCGCTCCCAACGCCGAGTCCTGTCTGTGGTCAGTTTGAGGCAGGCATCTGGGGGTTCCGGGACCTGGAGGTCCGGCACCCACTGTGGTCTTGGCTTCACCCAGGGAAGAGCTCAGATGCAAGCCAGCATGGAGTTCAAGGTGAAAGAGAGCTTATGGGGAAGCAGCGAGACGGCGTGGCTGCTCCACGGGCGGAGCAGCTACTCCCTCACCAGGGAAGGGAGACCCAACCGTCTCCAGAGCCTGAGCTTATGTATCTGCTCGTGGTTGCTGTGGAGGGTCCTGGGGTGGGGACAGAGAGGGAAACGCTGGTCTCTCCTCGGCCTTGAGTTTCCCTTCCTGGTGAGGGTGAGCGCCAGGGGTGGGAGAGGCTGTCCCTCACTCTGTGCAGGAATTTTCTTTGCCCGCATTTCCCTGTGGTCGGCCTGCCTCCCTGACCAGCCGAGTCCCGTGTCAGGCAGCCCACAGCAGGCGCCCGACTTAACTTGTTGGCCTGGGTTCACGTGCATGGTTCTCGTGCGTCCCTCCTGTATTAGTGCTGGTGATTACCGCCCTGAGCGAGCCGCGAGCCAGAGATCCCTGTGACCAGAAACACCCGCTTGCTTATATTCCTTCCTTGCTTAAGGCAGACTTCCCTGTCCATCGATTTGTAGCAGTAGTTGAACACGAAGCATTTTAAAATTCCCGACAAATGATACATTAACAACCTTGTTTCTTTTTTTTTTTTTTTAATTCTCACCCAAGGATATGTTTTTTATTGATTTTTAAGAGAGAGAAAGGGGAGAGAGAGAAACATTGACCAGTTGCCTCCTATGTGTGCCCTGACCAGAGATCAAACCTGCAACCTGGGTATGTGCCCTGATCAGAACTGCATGGGACAACGCTCCAGCCAGCTGAGCCACCCGACCAGGGAGTCATCCTGCTTAATGCATCTGTGGGGTTCCCTGTCGCCACCAACCTCAAAGTGGGCAAATGGGCATTATGCCCTTCCCTCTCCCCTGTGAAGCATTAAGGAGCTCTAACCCCGCAGTGGTGGCCGGCATGCCCTGCACTAATAACAGAAATCCCCGCTGTAGTGTCATCATGAAAACTGTCCTTCCAGACCCTTCCAAAGCGTGGCCGGGAGGCTGGAACTACCAAAGAGCGCGCCGCCCAGCTGCCCGCCCAGCCTTGCAGGCGCTCCGTCACTTCCCTGCGCTCTGATAGCTTTCTCGCTCTCCCTAGCTAGACAGGTGTGTGTGTGTGTGTGTGTGTGTGTGTGTGTGTGTGTTGTGTGTGTGTGTGTGACTAACAAAGCCAGCTTTGTTGACGGCCTTGTGCCTGAGAGGTGAGGCAGTGGCCCGGCTCGCCAGCAGGGGGCGGGCTGCTCACAGGCTGTGGCTGGGAAGCCGGGAGGCTGTTCTGCAGGAACTGGGGGCAAGTGAGTGTTGTCTGGGCGTGGGCGTGGGTGGGGAAGGCCACCTTCAGAGCGGGGACTCCCCTGGAGCACTCACACCGGAATGAGGCCTCTGTGGGGTGAACGGCAACCTGGTCCTTTTTGGAAAATGGATGTTAACTGACTTTGGGAATTAAGAGACACTTGTCCGATTACTGACTAAACCGATGTCGCAGCGGGGAAGGGACGCGCGTGCGAAGTCTCTGTGGCTGCTCTAACTTACGTGTGTGTCAGCAGCGTCTCCTCGGCACAGATTTAAAAACCTCTCGGGGGCAGGCGGGCACCTGCACGTTTTAAAACAGAGTGAAGGCCTGTCCAGCCTCTCCGTGGTCTTTCCAGTGCAGACCCCCAGGCCGTCTCCTGGGGAACGACGATGGTGATGCTGATGATGATGGGAAATGGGTAATGGTTATGATCATGGGAAATGCCAGCGTCCCATTCAGGGCGCGTCGGACGCTGTGCTAAGCTCTTTGCACGCTCAGCTCACTCTTAACGCTTACCTGTGAGGCCCTACTATGCGCATCACACGGACCGGTGAGCAGAGGCCGCGCTTAGGCCGTGTCCATGGTTACACGGCAAGCGAAGAGCGGAGCAGGGTTTGAACCCAGGCGGGATGGCACCACGTCCTGCTCTGAACCACCCCCCGTGCTCAGACACCCCCAAAGGTCACGGGACAACTACCACCCTGTAGGCAAGCACCAAGGTCGCGTCTTGGGCCATCATGCCCACACGTGACCTTGCGGAGCAGCCTTGAAGACAGATAGGAAATTACCAAATTGCTGTGTTTAGCCATCAAGTACGGAGGAGAGACCTGCCCGCCCCTGCCCTGCCCTCATAGGCCTTCCTCCCACGCTCGGGGGAGCAGCGCTCTGCACCATCCGCCCACTTCGCACCTACGCCCTGCAGGAGCCGCAGAACCGCACGGGGCCCATCATGCTGAGTCGCATGAAGCCCCCACCTCCCAGACACACAAGAGCAAGTCCTTGCCCCGTGGCTGGGTGACTGAAGCCATGACAAACACCCAACTAACCATGTCCCCCCTCAGGCGCAAGCGGAAGGGTCCCCCACACTCCCGGTGCCGCGCCACCCCCACGAGGCTGTTCAGAATTCACATCTCTGGGCCCCACCCACCCCACCCCCTGTTGTTTCTGTTGGTTACGTTGCTAGGTGGCCCCGAAGCCACGGGCGCCCGCCCATCACTTGCGGTCCCTCCAGAAAGACTTTACATTCATGTCGGGGACGCTCATGAAGGACGCGGGCAAGACCTCAGGGAGGCGGGCTCGACGCTGACAGAATCCCTCCTCAGCCCGCAGCACAGGCCCCGTGCCCAGGCCCGCCTTCCGTGACCCACCCCGTCACCGCTCTTGGGGGCGTTTACATTTGGGCTTCTTGCCTGAGGGCGCCTCCATCTCTAAGAACCTCCATCCCAGTCCCAGTGCTCCCTGGGGCCCTCCCAGTGCTCCTGGAGGGAGGCCGCAGCGCCCTCTGCAGACTGTACTCACTCACTCCGTCTCCTCCCGCAGGCCTACCGGGTGGACGCCAGGGCGGCCGAGCAGGCTCGCTGGGAGGAGTCCTCCCGGGAGACCATCAAGAAGACCACCAAGCCCTGCCCACGCTGCCACGTGCCTGTGGAGAAGAACGGTGAGTCCCGCACAGGGGGCTGTGCGCTCCACTGGGGCGCCTGTGCGTGGTTGTGGATAAAAGACCTGTAGTTTTGGTTCGGCCCCAGACGTGGGAGCCATCGCAGTGCCTCGCGCCCATCAGGCTCCCGGCTCCTGAGCCACGTCCCCCCACCCAGCTGCCCTATGGCCACTAGCACTCATAACTCCAGCCGCGTGGTATGTGGAAGCTGGCCCCTGCCCTGCCCAGACAGCAAGATGCTGGGACACTCCCCGCCTGATACTCCCGATCCCCTCA
>NW_006286246.1:4183320-4189338 GCF_000327345.1 Myotis davidii | reverse complement strand
CTCCTGCACCCGCCCCGGGGTGCTGGGGGGCGGTTCCCCTGCCAAAGGGAGCTGGCCCTCAGTGTCTCCTGCGCGCCCCCTTGGGCAGATGCACAAGCAGCCCTGGGCTGTGGGGCGGTGCCCTCAGCGCCTCCTAGAGCAGCGTGCCGTGTGCTTTGCCCGCAGGCGGATGCATGCACATGAAGTGCCCGCAGCCCCAGTGCCAGCTGGAGTGGTGCTGGAACTGCAGCTGCGAGTGGAGCCGCGCCTGCATGGGCGCCCACTGGTTCGACGTGTAGCTGCCGCGGGCCCACCGTCGGCGCCGGAGCTCCATGTCCAGCGGCGTCTGCCCCTCTCCCTTTCTCCCCACACACACACACATGCACACACGCACATTTGCACGCACACATAGGCACACACATGCACACAGTTCTTTCCAAAATGACAGCAGCAGGTCTGGGCAGCTCCCAGCCTCGCGTTGATTGTGCCGGGAAAACCAGCACCACGAGGTCTCGGTCTCAGTCTGGGCCGTGCACAGCAGCGCACAGGTGGCATGAGCCGCCTCCCGGAGGCCTGGCATCTCGGGAGCTCGAGGCCGCTGGGAGGGACGGAGGCATCTCAGGGTTAACTCCCTGCCCCCGCGCTCCACCCCCGGCTGGCGCTGGGAGGAGCGATGGTGGGAGGTGCCGAGCGTCTATCTCGGTTCTAGGCCAGCGGCCACAGCCCTCAGGCCGGCAGCGCAGTAGCCGCACGGTCCCCGGGTTCCCTTTCCGCGGGGATGAGTCTCCCGCTGCACAAAGCAGGTGCCGCCCACGTGAGGAGCCACGGGGGCCGACCCCACTGAGGAGTGTAGATCGCAGGCAGAACCCACACGCGCTGTGCACGCCGCTTCATTAGGAGCCATTTCGGAAACTGTTTGCCCTGGAGGGGGCGGTCAGCGTGGTTCCCAGCGGCCCAGTGTCACGGGGCCATTGGAACAGCCTCTCTCCCGGACCTGCTGCCAGGCGGTCCCATGTGGCCCCCCTGCTGCACCGGTCGGATGGCGGGACTGGTGACTTTCCATCGACGATCACACATCAGCGAGGCGTGTGCCCGCGGGCAGAGCCCAACGCCTGCACCGGAGGCGGGAGGAAGTGCCTGCCTCTGCTCTCGGCTCCTCTCTGCGGGCGATGGTGACCATGTGGGCGGGACTATCCACAGCACCTGGGCCCCTTTTGCACGTGGGACCCGGAAGCTGGATCAGCAGCAGGTCTCCTCCTTTGCTGGGAGGGAAGGGGAGGGGCCTCGGAAATGCCCCCAGGCCGCCTGCCCTCTCTTCCGAACCCCCACTCAGGGACAGCCCTTCCCCTATAGCCCCCCTTCGCTCTGTCAGCGTGGCCCCCAGGCCGCCGGGCTGATGGGAAGCCCGTGGGCCGTGCAGGGATAATGGGGCCGAGGTCTGGCCGTGGGAGAGGAAGGTCCGAGGCTGAGCCACACGCGCCAAGGCCGGCGTCGCTGCTCAGTCTGCAATGCGCAGTCCCGGCATCCGTCCGACAAACCCAGCAGCAGCTGCTGGCACTGACACCCCCCCCCCACGTGACACATGGACGGCCCCTCGCCACGTGGGCGCCGCGTTCCGCGTCCTCGGGTCCGCGCTGCCAGTTGCGCCGTGGCCGGGGTTTGCTCCCCATGTCAGGCACAGGAGGCCCCGTCCCCGCTCCTCCCCTGGTGGGTGGCTTGTCCGCTTTTTCCAGAAGAGACAGCGGATCCTTGGAGTGCGTGAGAAAAGCCAGCCACCGTGCCCGAATGTGGAGCGCCACCTGCTGTAAACGGCCGGAGCGTGAACTCGGCCCCAGATTGTACACAGGCCTGTCCTCTCCCCCGAGGAAGGCGCCCGGGGACTGGCGAGGCTCTGTTCAAATGTCAATAAAAGCATCTGAGCGCCTCCGAGTCGCCTGTGAAGCTCTTTTCCATGAACGCGGGGGTGCGGGAGGGGGCCAGGACCCGCAGGGGCCTCCCCGCGGCCTGAGGGGTCTCCCTGAGGCGATGGCGGCTTTTATTGTGGCCAGTATTGCTGCTGTCCCCCGGCTCCCCCTTCACACACACACACACCCAGGCCTCCACCGCCCTGTCCGTCTGTGGGCTGTGAATATGCACATATGTTCTCTGGTCAGTCGCCTCCCACCCCCGCCTCCCTCTGAGGTCGGTCAGTCTGAGGCAACCGCGTTTTTATGTCCAAACCCTCGGGGTTTTCCTTTTACACTAAGGTCCTTTCTCACACGCTCTCTGTCGGGAGGGCACTGCCTCCTCCCAGGCAGCCCAGGGGCTCCCCTGCCCACGGGGTCCTGGAACCCTCCCCACGGCCACGGACTGCGACTGCCTCCTCTGCGTCCTGGGCTCGGGCTAACTCCACGCTGTGGTCTGCGGCGTTTCTCAGGATGCTGTTTAGCATCAGGTCTCCACTCACGCTTTTCCCTGCAGTTTCTCTCATGCTTTTCTTTGTATTACAACATAATTATCCCATCGTCACATGCTCCTTACGGAGGGTAAAAATGGCGAAAGGAAAAAATGAAGATCACCCCCTAGAAGTTATTACTTATTTCCACTGAAAAGCCTGGGCTGGGGTCTTCCTGCCTCGGCGGGTTTCTAACTGACACCTTCCCAGGGCTTCCTGGCCGCTGCACGCTGAGTTCCTACGTGTTTTGTTGCATTTTCAGCTCCAATTCAAAGGTTTTTCACGCAGTCACTAAGCGGCCTGGCCATGGGAACCTGTGCAGCAGGACGAACATTTAGTGTGATGGTGAGCGAGCACTTTACCGAGACTGCACGCTGTAATGACAACTATTTTTGTATTAATCCTCAGAAAAAGGTATTGAGGAACCTGCGTGCACATGCCGCTTGTGCTGGGGCTGGAGCTACATGTGAGCACCCGCTTGTCTCTCCCTCCCGTGGTTTGGGGCGGTGTGAAAAGTCGCTCTATAATGAAAAGGATCCGTAAGTTCCCGTGACAGCTAACGGTGCTCATGGGAATGCAGCCGAGGAACGAAGACTTTCTAGTCAGTAAATTCCATCCTAATGACTGTCCTGAGCTTGAACTTGCCGAAATGACCGTAGTAAAGACACCCGCTGCTTCTTCCCAAGGGATTTGCCGGTGAATGTGGGGCAGGGGGAGGGAAACGGGTCGGACCAGCTCTCGGGAGATGGTCCTGTGTCCACAGCGAGGAGGCGCCGGTTCCGAGTTGCTCGCGAGCCCTGCCCGGCGGTGGTGGGGACTGACCGCCCGCCTGCCCGGACCGCGCGGCCCCCTGGGGCCTGGGAAGACGCCTGAGAACGAGACGGTCCACGCGCCCAGGTAAGCAGCCGCTGTCTTATTCCTGGGAAAGCCAGGTCTTCCTGTTCCTGGTTTCTCCCTGGAAAGGCATCTTCCCAGGGAAACTCCATCCGCCCAGGAAGCCATCATGAGCAGCCTCAGGCCAAGGCGGGGGCTGAGGAAGGTGGGAGCAGGGCCCCGTCCGCGCAGAGCCGGGTGATGACTTGCTCAGAAGCTGGGAAACGTGCTTCTCCCTTTTGAGAAGTCGAGTAAACTAGATAAGGCCATTTTTTAAAAATACGTTTTTATTGATTTCAGAGCAGGAGGGTGAGGGAGAGAGAAACATCAATGATGACAGAGAATCACTGATCGGCTGCCTCCTGCACGCCCCACACTGGGATCAAACCCGCAACCTGGGCATGTGCCCAACTGGGAATCATGACCTCCTGGTTCACGGGTCAGGCTCAACCACTGAGCCACGCACGTGTGGGCTCCCAGGCAGCGGGCATGTCACGTGTGGGCTCCCAGGCAGCGGGCATTCCACGTGTGGGCTTGACATGGGGCCAGTGTGACCACGTGGGGTTGGCTCTGCGAGGGGCCGGCTGTGACAGCCGGAAGGTGGGTGGGAATTGATGGGACACGGTGCTGCGGGGAAGCCTGGGCAGGAAGCAGCGAACACCTTCAGTGGGAAAGTGTCGCCCGCACTGCGCTCGCAGCGCGTCCTGAGTGGGTGCGTTGGGACGAGCACACGTTCCCCAACAGGAGAGGCAGTGGCTGCGGCTCAGGGCTTGTCCCCCAGCCGGGCCCTTCCCACTGAGGCCGGGAATGGACAACACGCGAGCCAGGAGGCGCAGGCCTCGCCTCACACAGGAGACCCCTGTGCCTTCAGGCTGGGAAGGCGGGTGGTTTCCATGGGAAGAGCTAGACATGCCTTTGGGGGAAGCGCCTCTTGTGCAAGAGCAGCAGCAGCAGCGCCCGGTTAGAGGCGGCAACGCCGAGAGCGCCCTCATCCCGCGTCCGGGCAGGCGCGCTGGGGCCGGACCGCCGGCCTCGTCCTGTTCTCCTGTAGCCTCGGACCCAGAGGAGACCACGGAGATGGCCGTGCTGCAGGTCGCCCGCCAGGCAGTGGCTCACGGTGTCCTCGAGGCTGAGCTCTGGGTGGGGACCCACTGGCCGCAGGGCAACCGGCGCAGGGACGGGCTGTCCACGCGGGATCGATCGCATCACGCCACGTGGGGAAGAGCTCGTCTGCTCACCCAGGTCTCCAAGGCCCGTCACCGCCTTTAATTCTGACTTTAAAACATACACCGACTCGAACGCTCTGACTCCCGCTGCCCTAGTCACAGGCCCTTCCCTGCCTCCCACCCAACCCCCAGCTTCTCATCCACGCGGTTGGCAGTTTCATCGGTTGCCATTTTGTTTGTCAAATATTGTGGTTGTTTTAACTAATGTTTTATCACCCTCTTTAAGAAAGCTGTCGTTGGGTTTCACAGACAGAGGAGAGGCTCGTGCAGTTTATACGTGACCAGAGCGTGGCCCTAACTCCCCCCCTTAAAGCAGCCCTGCCCCTGGCAGTAGTGGCGGCTGTTCTTGGTGCCGCCTCCCCCTCCTGAGTGACATGACTCCCTCGCTAGCCGATGGGGCCACTTGGCTTTTCTGTGCCCGCTCTCTGCTTTTCTGGGCGTTACCTGCTCCGCGGTGCAAGGGAACATTGTGAGTGTAGACAAGGGGCTCAGTAGCCCGGGGACACATGACGTCTGATTAGCAGCAGGTCCTGGGGGTGGAGGGGACGCCCAGCACAGAACCACTGTTGTGTGCAGGGCACAGAGTCTGGGCCCGACGCCTCCCCTGATTTCACAGCCGTGGTCACACCGGGCGCACCCCAGGTCACATTCGCCGGGAGAAGCGCAGCCCTTGCCTGGACGATGGCGCCCGTGGAGCTGCAAGGGGCCAGCTGCTCCTGGAACAGACCCCGGGAGGCCCCGCCCGGCACCAAGACGTCCAGATGTGAGGCAGCGAGGCTTTCTTTCATCGGACGCACAGGGCCCAGGACGGAAGGCGAGCGGGGACCCCAGGGCCGGGTGGTGCTGGGAGTTGGGAGGGGAATCCGAACCTCATCCTCCAGCCGGGGTCCGGTCTCAGCCGGGCACACACAGTGGTTGGGAGAGAAGGCGGCCACGTGAGAGAAAGACATGTCCCCCATGACCTTGGTTCCTCAAGGGCATTGCTTCGTGGAGCACGTGAGGGTGACACCAGGATGCGCCCCTAGCGCGTCCTGACAGTGACCCCGCTCAGGTACCCAAGCCGGACTCGGGACGCACAGCCGTGAAGGAAGCGGAGGGAACGATGGACAAAGGAAAGCAAACAGCCGGATGCAGGACGAGACTGACATTCCGCCTTTTCCTTTGTTTTTGTTGTTTTTTTAATCGTCGGAGGGTATTTTGTCCATTGACTTTTGGAGGGAGGGAGTGGGGGGGAGAAACATGGATGTGAGAGCGACACATCGATTGGTTGCCCCCCGTACATGCCTGGACCCTGCAATTGAGCACAAGCTCTTGACTGGGAATCGAACCCGTGACCCTTCCATCCTTGGGCCGAGGCTCTAGTCACTGAGTCGAACCGGCCGGGCAGGTGCAGCTCCCTCCCATACAAGGCTGTCGCGATTATGAAATAGGTTTCTTCGGTGCCTTAACGCTGCAGACACCTGCTGCCGTGGTGAGGACGCCACAGCTGCGGGTGCGGACTGGGGG
>NW_006286246.1:4180034-4183262 GCF_000327345.1 Myotis davidii | reverse complement strand
CTGCGCCTGCCCCTTCCCCTAAAGGCGGGTCCCTCCGCGGGGTTTTCCACTGGGGCTGTGCTCACGGTGCAACCTTCCTCTCCACTGACCGGGCCCTGGCGACGAGCGCGCTGGCAGCTTCCACAGAAGCCTCTGTGCGGCCGGCCCACCCCGGACACAATGAACAGTCAGGGCAGAGGCTGCTGCCGCTTTGTCGGTGGAAGTGAAGTCCTCCCTGGGGGCCGCCTTCCTGCCGCCCATCCGCGCTCAGGGCTGAAAGTGGTTTTGTAGCCGGAGGTAAAGGAAGGCTGATTAACTGCAGCTCTCTTGTTCCTCTTTGAACAGGGCCTGCCAGTCCCCAACCGCTCCCCAGCCACTAGTCGCTTAAATACCACCCACCTAAGCACCGAAGAGCCACGGTCACAGCCCCCAGATCCTGCCGAGGGGAGGTGGCTGCTGGGATCAATGAGAAGCGCCGAAGGTCGTGGAGTCCCGCGTGGAGGTCAGGAGCGGTGCACAGTCATGCGCCTTTTTGAGCCCGAAGAGGCAGCGAGGAGGCTTCCAGGCCCTCACCGTTCCCTGCATCCACTCCGCTGGCCCTTGTCTAGGGACTTCTTCCTTCCCGTCACCTGGTGTGGGATCCGGAGTTGCCCTGGTCCAGCGGGGAGGGGGCAAGACTGGGTTCAAGGTTGAAATTACGTCATCTCTGAAAACAGCCGGAGCAGCATGGTAGCCCATCCCAGTCCCAGAGCAACACTGAGTGACATTGTAACTATCGGGAGAACGCCATATTCTGAAGAGATTTATGTCCTAGTATGTTTAGGGGTAAAGTGTCGAGGCATATACAGCTATCAAATAGTTTGGCAAAGGTCCATGTGTCTGCATGTGTATATATAGATGCACACATATAATGTATATATTATGTATAAATATATTATGTGTGGATATGTATCTAGAGAGAGCAGACATTGCGAATTAGTAACAATTGGTTAGTCTAGGTGAAGAATACAGGGGTAGCCCTAACCGGTTTGGCTCAGTGGATAGAGTGTCGGCCTGTGGACTCAAGCGTCCCAGGTTCGATTCCAGTCAAGGGCATGTACCTTGGTTGCAGGCACATCCCCAGTGGGGAGTGTTCAGGAGGCAGCTGATCAATGTTTCTCTCTCTTCAATGTTTCTAACTCTCTATCCCTCTCCCTTCCTCTCTGTAAAAAATCAATAAACTATATTTTTTTAAAAAAGAATACAGGCGTATCCACTGTATTTATGTTTTACCTTTTCTATAGTTTTAAATATTTTCACAGTGCAAAGTTAGAGGAAAATTTATTATCTCTGATCTCAAGGAACTTACTATCTAGAGATCGATGTTTTTCCTAGTGTAAAGGAAGAGGGGAGGATTGGATTGAAGACACGGAACCAGAAGTCACTCCTAGAATGTGGACACCATTAGACCAGGTCTGGACGCCTTTGGTGAGGTCCTGGCAGCCGCATCGGCCACACCCACACCCATAGATCCCCCACAGGGAGGGAGCCTCGTGGCAGGAGTGTTGGGTGGAGGAGTGGGTGGGTGTGGGTGGAAGAGAGGATGGATGTTGGCCTCCAGGACAGGGAGGAAATACTTTTTGCTGTGTAAGCCCCGGTGTGTTTTTGCATCTTAGTGGGAAATGCAATAATAATCTGAGACTATTTTGCAATGAAGAAACTTTGCAGGATTCACGGAGTCCGGAGAGCGCTACCCACTCAGCAGTGTGACAGGCCCAAGGCCCAGGGTTGGTGGTCACAGCTTGGACCTGGAATCGGGGCCGTGGCGTCTGGACCGGCTCCTTCGAAGGAGCGGCCTGTCCCCTCTTTGCACACACTCCTGCCACGCCTCCCTCTGCGCCTCCGGAAAATGAAGAAATGCGCTTCTCTGAGGCCCCTTTCTGTGCTGAAATTCTGCGGTTTTGATTCGTAATGATGACTCGTCATGAATCAACAGAGAAAATGGAATTATGTTCTGCGTATTCCGGCTAAGAAAGCCGGCGAGGCTGTGCCCTCAGGTGCATTTCCATCACAGTCATTTGAGTGGGAAAACCGTTCTGTCATGTGAAGGCGTGAGGTCCGGTGCCGGGCGCCCGTGATGCTGCAGGGACCAGCCTGCCCTGTGGGCACGCTTCCTCCTCAGCGGGCGGGTGGGCTGCCGCTCCCAAGTCAGAGGGCCCTGGTCTGAAACAGCGCGGGGATGAGTGCGGTCACAGCGCTCCGCCGATCGCACGTCTCACTCCTGCTGCCTGCAGAGGAGGATTAGCCCCGCAAACAGAAACGGGGTCTTTATAACGCGGTTGGCTTCCTCCTTCCCCAGAAGCCGGCAGCCTTCGAATCTCAGTCATCTACAGGCGGTTTCCTGTGTCCGTCTTCAAACTACCTCACCGTTGGGATGATCTCAAAATTAAAACAAAGGGGTTTGCAGAGTGTCTCGCTGTCCCTTCTCTCTGAGCTACAGTTGCTTCTTCTTGGCTCATCATTTACCCGCTAACAGAGGTCGGAGCCAGGTCAGGGCCTGGAGGCGCCCCCCGGCAGGGAGTGAGGGGTGTCCAGGCGAGGAGATGCCTCTGCCCACGCCCGCGGCTCAAGCCTCATCTCCGGGACTTCTCTGTTCTCCCGTCTGTTGTGTTGGTTCCTATTCATCTGAGGGGAACACCCTCCCGGAGGGAGAGAGGCTCGCGGCCTGATGGGTTGGGACATGTTTCTACAGGACGGGCCCTCGCGGGCACCCCGCTGGCAGAGAGGCAGTGCCCGAGCTCCCCAGGCCCCGCACACTGAAGGGCAACCGGTGACCCTCCCTCAGTTCTCTCCCAAGAGAACAGGTGCTCATGTTCCCACGTCCTCGTCCACCCGCGTCCGTGGGAGGCCCGTCGCGTTTAGGTGGACGCATAGGGTGTGGGGTCCCAGGGACTCCATCCAATAACCTGAACCAATGGCTTCGTTTCGCAGCGAGAAGCCACAGCGCCAGCGCCTTCCTCGGTGACGGTGACATGGTGAGTCCCTCGCTCTGTCCGGAGGGGTGGAGTCACGGGCCTGACCAGGAGCGGGACGGAGCCTACAACCAAGGTATGTGCCCTTGACCGGAATGGAATCTGAGACCCCTCAGCCAGAGGGCCAGAGCGCTAACCACTGAGCGGCTGGCCAGGGCCTCCTCTCTGTCCTGGTCATTCACGTGGCAGGTCCCTACTCGCCCTCGGCGCTGCCTCCCTCCCCTCCCCTCTCCACCCC
>NW_006286246.1:4179340-4179971 GCF_000327345.1 Myotis davidii | reverse complement strand
CCTGCAGCCGGCGGCCAGGCTTCCGTGCGGCGAGCGTCGCTGGACGCTGTTTAAGAAGCTCCCTGTCCAAAGTCAGGAACACGGTTCTCCTCGGTCCCCAGCAGCAAAGGCTTGTTGTTTCCACATCCCCGCCCGCGGCCCCCATGGCTGCCCCCGTGAGGAGGGGGCCGTTGGCTCTCCCTGGGCGGCTCTCCCACGGGCGCCGCTCTGTTTTGCTTGTAACTGATGTTCTTTTCCCTCTGATGCCTCCGCACCATCCGTCAGGCTGGTGAGTCCATCGGCCTTTCCTGGGCTCTCCCCTCGGCCTCCTGGTCGACCAGGGCTCTGTGCTTGTCCGGCAGCTGCGAGCAGGTCCCTGGGCTGCGAGGAGGCCTCGCCTGGCTCCTGGCTCCGCTTCTGCTGAGGCGTGGGAATCCGCTTGCCAGCTGATGGCACAGAAGCCATAGACCAGCGGTTCTCAACCTGTGGGTCGCGACCCCTTTGGGGGCTGAATGACCCTTTCACAGGGGTTGCCTAAGACCATTGGAAAACACACATATAATTACATATTGTTTTTGTGATTAATCACTGTGCTTTAATTACGTTCAATTTGTAACAATGAAAATACATCCTGCATATCAGATATTTACAT
>NW_006286246.1:4178863-4179261 GCF_000327345.1 Myotis davidii | reverse complement strand
CCTCATTTCTCTCCCAAGAGAACAGGTGCTCATGTTCCCACGTCCTCGTCCACCCGCGTCCGTGGGAGGCCCGTCGCGTTTAGGTGGACGCATAGGGTGTGGGGTCCCAGGGACTCCATCCAATAACCTGAACCAATGGCTTCGTTTCGCAGCGAGAAGCCACAGCGCCAGCGCCTTCCTCGGTGACGGTGACATGGTGAGTCCCTCGCTCTGTCCGGAGGGGTGGAGTCACGGGCCTGACCAGGAGCGGGATGGAGCCTACAACCAAGGTATGTGCCCTTGACCGGAATGGAATCTGAGACCCCTCAGCCAGAGGGCCAGAGCGCTAACCACTGAGCGGCTGGCCAGGGCCTCCTCTCTGTCCTGGTCATTCACGTGGCAGGTCCCTACTCGCCCTC
>NW_006286246.1:4176440-4178524 GCF_000327345.1 Myotis davidii | reverse complement strand
CAATGAAAATACATCCTGCATATCAGATATTTACATGACGATTCATAACAGTAGCAACATTACAGTTAGGAAGTAGCAACGAAAGTAATTTTATGGCTGGGGGTCCCCACAACATGAGGACCTGTATTAAAGGGCCACGGCCTTAGGAAGGTTGAGAACCGCTGCCGTAGACGGTTCAGGGGAAATGGACATCTTTACAGAAACGTTTGCGTTTGTGCCCGTGGCTGTGCCCCCACCACGGGTCCTCATCTCTCACGTCTCTCAGCAGAGCTGTGTCATTTCTTGGGTTCAGGTCTTACGATCTCATTAGAGTCAGTCGTGGGCATTTGGGTTTTTAGGCGATCGGACCTGTTTTAGCATCTACCCTTCCCTTTTCGAACTGCGCATGGTGGGGTGTGCTTTGATGACCCAAACCTTCAGGACAAGCCATCCCAAGCGACATTGTAAAGTAACAGCCCTGTCGCTGTGCTCACGGCGCCCAAGGGGGAGCCACTGGCCAGGCACAGAGATGGCTCCCCTGGGCCCCAAGGGGACGGAGCAGCTGGGGGGCTCCAATGGCAGGGGACCCCTTCCTCTAACTTAGAGGAAGGCTCACACCTCCAGGCAGGGCGCCCTGTGTGGGACGAGGGTGGAGGGGGCAGGGCCACCTCGGGCATCCCACTCCCTTCCTCTGTCCTGCACCCCGAAGTCCCATGGGGGGAGGACGGGGTGCTCTCTCTTGGGAAAGGCCGCCCCGGCTACAACCGGATCCCTGTCCTCCGCAGGGTCCTGACCCACGTCTGCTTTTCTCCAACACCCAAACTCTGTCCGTGTCGGCCCCTCAACACGTAGAAGAAAACAAAAATTTTAAAATGGGGCCACTTTAAAATGGAGTCAGCGCTGCCATCCAGGCTGCCCTGCGCGTCCTGTGCCTCAAGCCTTTGGAATGTTCCAAGGGGACAAAATAGCCTCTGGACGGGCCCAGAGCGACACTGTGTCCCCACAACTGTTTGCAGAGATAACAAGAAAGCAGCTATTCTAACCTCCAGGCCGAGAATTAGAAACATTGTTTAGGATTTGAGTCACTGTGTCTCCTTATCTGCACCAATGGCAGCTCTTCCTTCTCCGGAGGTCTCTGCCGCCTCCTCTCTCATACCCCAACTCCCCCACCCTTCCCTCCTGCCCCCCACCTCCCCTCCTCAGAACACTGGGCTTCTGCCTGAATCGGTGCTTCCGGAATAGCTCATTGGTTTGTTTTTTGTTGTGTTTTTTTTTTAATCTCAAATAAATGCTATTGCCTTTCCCTTTGGCCATTTATGTATTTGTTTATTTATTTTGCCTTTTATGTGTAAGTTAACAAAAACAATGGAAAACATTTAATAAATGGCATGAGAGGATGGCAACTTGCTAATCATCTTAAACACCTTACACCGAAGATTAAAGATGAACTAAAAGAAATGTTAAATATAGAATGAGAGGGCAATGAGAGCAGGAAGAAAAGAATTGAGTGTTGCCCTAGCCACTTTGGCTCAGTGGATAGAGCCTCGGCCTGAGGACTGACGGGTCCCAGGTTCGATTCTAGTCGAGGGTGCATGCCCAGGTTGCGGGCTCGATTCCCAGGGTGGGGCGTGCAGGAGGCAGCCAATCCATGATTCTCTCTCATCATTGATGTTTCTCTCTCTCTCTTCCTCTCCCTTCCTCTCTGAAGTCAATAAAAATGTTTTTTAAAAAGACAGATTTGAAGCCTTGAGATCCTAGAAGAAACGACAGATACCAAGGCCGGGCTACGCAGCCAGCGCATGGGCACAGCTCTCACACAAAACCCCGCACATGATACAAAGAGGAAGAGACGCCGGAAGAGCTCGGACTGCACAGGTGACGCTCGCCAAGGAAGCTGGCGTCGCTTAAAGCTGTGACACGTGCAAAACACTTCTTAAGGCTTCAACCCACGATGCTGACGTGGACGTGAGCCCCGCGCCGGTGCGCTCGGAGGGGCTGTGGGGGCAGCGCCCAGAGGAGGAAGGGCTGCTCCGCGTTTGTAACGCAGAGGGGAGCGACAGGGTCTGTGCAGCGCCCCGCCCTGCCCCGGGGCTGCTGCCACCTCC
>NW_006286246.1:4167519-4176331 GCF_000327345.1 Myotis davidii | reverse complement strand
GTGGGACTGGGGACTGGGGACTGGCCCGCAGGGAGAAGCGCTATCGACCAGGCGGGCGTGAGCAAGGCTGTGCACAGACCGGGCTGTCTGGAAACCACCGAGAAGGTCATTATGACACGTCTGATAAGGAAATCCGTTAAGGGTGTGAAGTAAAAGATGGTGGAACTTTCTACGGACCGTGATTATAGTTAAAACTGCGCCTGCACAGGAGCGAAGGCTGGGAAAGACCCCGCCAACCACGCGAGGCGGCGATCTCACGGCGAGCTGAACGCTTCTTGCGCGTGTTTATAATAGATGAGCCCACGGCCAAGGCGGAGCCTGCACGAAGCCGCTGTGAGTGGGGAGTGGAAGCAGCTGCACGTGCCTGGCACAGGGGACGCAGCTGTCACGGTCACTCAGCGTTTGCAGAGCCCAGGCCACGCCAGGAAGACCCTGTCCTCACCAGCTACGGGGAATGGACGTATAAACACAGCTGATGTAATGCCATGTGCATCACTACCGCGTCAATACGGGCAGGTCCAGGCGCTCTCCCGGGAGAGGGCGAGGACCCTGCGGGAGGTGGCAGCGTCTCAAAGGCTGGGCAAGGCTAGGGAGCAGGAAGCGTGGCCTGGGCTTGTGGGCATTAACAAGAGCGGGCACGTGAGGGAGAGAGAAGAGAGGAGAGAGGCAGGGCCAGGGGACCAAGGGCCTCGGATGTCCCCCCAGAAGCTGAGTTTGTGCAGAAGCAGAAGCTGAAGAAGGGATCTTCCTGCAGTCAGCCCAGAGGGACAGGGGTGGGGCCTGGCCCAGGGCAGAGCAGCTCCAGGAGAAGAGGGAACATCACAGGGCGGGTGGGGAGGAGGAGCAGGAGGGACAGGGACATCGGAGGGACGCCAGGGCGTGGGCGGTGCTGAGCCAACAGGTCCGCCCCTTCGGGTCACCTTCTCCCCATGAAGACACTCATCAGGCCGCTGGGGGAGGATCTGAGGCTCAGGACAGGGGTGCCCCGGGAGCAGTTCGGAGCCGCGTGCTTCCATGGCTGGGGTCGGGGAGGAGAGAAAGGTCACGGAGGGCCCCGCAGGGGTTGAGCACATGCAGCCCAGGAACCAAGAGGTCACAGTTCCGTCCTCATCAGACCACAGGCCTGGGCAGTGGCTCGGCCGCGGCTCGGCCCCCAGCAGGGGGCGTGCAGGAGGCAGCCAATCCATGTCTCTCTCTCATCAATGTTTCTCCCTCTCCCTGCCTCTCCCTCAAAAATCAATAAAAACAAATGAAGAAAAAGGAATGGCCACGTGTCGAGGTTCTGCCCTGTGGGCGTCACACGTGCACCTCACCGAACGTCTCAGCATCGGGACCTCACGCCTGAGCAGCGGGCCCAGGGCCGGGAGGACCTCACGCCTCTGGCAGCCCTGCGCGAAGCAGCTTCACGGAACTGGACGGAATTGGACGCGGCTTTGGCTCCAAACAAGACAAACTGCTGATCGTGGAGAAGAGACGTCATTTGCTTGTTGCCGACTTTGGTCTGACAGTTGCCAACGTCCAAGATGACTCTTCCTTGGGGACAAGCTCTGAAAAGGCGAGGGCGCGAGCGCGGGTGGACCTCGGGCAGCCAGCGGCGCGGGCAGCGCTCGCTCTTGAAGGTCTTCATGCTGTGGGTGTCCCTGGGGCGCAGGGGCCTCGGGAGCGGGAAGCCGGGCTCCGCTTCACTGCATCGCGGGCACTGACCGGCCCGGGCTCTGATGCGCCGCCTGCAGAAGGAGAGGTTTGGGTGGGAGCAGGGGCTCCTCCAGCTTCCCTGCGGCAGGACTCGGGGCGCCCCCAGCGCCTGGCCTCGCTGTCAGGTGACCCTCACGTGTCCTGGGCTCTGAGCCGGCCTGGTGGCCAAACAACGCAGAGCATGTGTCGGCGACTGCTAACAAGAAGTGTGTGTGCAGGGGCTGGACGGCGTCCGATGGGCTGCCACTCAGAGTGGGGGCAGGGGGCCCCGGGGGCTGGGTCATGCTTCTGGGTCCCCTCACCTCCCCAGACTGGGCAGCGGGGCCGGGGTGGCACGTTGCCTCCCACCCGTCAGGCACTGATGGATGTGACAGTTGTCCATCCTATCGGGGTGGGGTTGTCCGGTGCCCCATGACCTCCAGTGGCCCAAGGCCTGGGCGTGGGAGGAAGCCGTGAATGACTCTCCAGGGCCGCCACTGCCAGGCAGCGTGACCCTGAGGAGAAGCAGAAGAGAGAGGAGCTAAGTGAATACCGAGAACTATTTTTAACTGGGCTGAAAACAAAAGTTAGAGGCACGGAGAGCTGGCCCGTGTGCCTCAGTGGTTGAGCATCGTCCCTGCACCAAGAGGTGGCCGGTTCCCCGTCAGGCACGTGCCTGGGTTGTGGGCTGGATCCCAGGTCGGGGTGGGTGCAGGAGGCAGCTGATTGGTGTTTCTCTCTCCCATCGATGTTCCTCTCTCTCTTCCCTTTCCCTTCCTTTCTCTTTAAAATCAATAAAAAAAATACTAAAAAAGAAAGAGAGGGTTTTGCATCCACATTAATGTTGGGGAGTGAGCCCTCGCCTGCTTCCTCTGCACTTGCCTCCCTGATCACGGGAGCAGCTGAGGGAGCGGAATGACTGCAGTGCTAACAGCCTATTGCCGTGGTTCTCACCTTCCTAAGGCCACGACCCTTTAATACAGGTCCTCGTGTTGTGGTGACCCCCAACCATAAAATTATTTTCGTGGCTACTTTGTAACTGTAATGTTGCTACTGTTATGAATCGTCATGTAAATATCTGATATGCAGGATGTATTTTCATGGTTACAAATTGAACATAATTAAAGCATAGTGATTAATCACAAAATCAATATGTAATTATATATCTGTTTTCCGATGGTCTTAGGCGACCCTTGTGAAAGGGTCATTCGACCCCCAAAGGGGTCGCGACCCACAGGTTGAGAACCGCTGCCCTATCTGTAAGGGCCTGCTGGTCATGGAGACAAACGTATGACACCTTTTAAAGGCTCAGGTAGAGCTGGTTGAAATACACAACTAGTTAATACAGGATTAGAGCCCAAATATCAAATCAGCTTTATTATTTACACGTTTCCGTCGTCTCCTCGAAGCAGCCCCGAGTCCTACCGTGTCCCCGCTTCCTGGGACCAGCCAGCAAGGAGACGGCACTGCACGGCGCCCCCTGGACCGGGATGGTGCAGCTTTCAGGCTGCCTGGCCAGTGGAAAGGCAGAGACGCGCCCTCTCCACTGTTCTGCTGGTGCTGGTGTGTGAGGTCACGTGTTCGTTGTGGTTATTTAATTGGCTCTTTGTGTCTCCTTTCATGTTACCGGCCTGGCCTCTTATCTCCTCTTAAATCTCTTCAGTTATGAGCTTTCATTTCTTGCCATCTCCCCGCAGTTTGCTGTGAGCTCAGGACTATGTGGACAGAGCCCGCACTTCCTCCTCCCCACTCCTCAGACCACCTCCCAACTTCCTACAGACTTCAGGGTTCCCTCCTGCAGCAGACCTCCCAGCCTGCAGGTGGGTCTCCTGAGCCTTTTTTTTTAATTTCTTTATTGGTTAAGGTATTACAAATGTGTCCTCATTTCCCATTAATCCCCAACCTCCGCCCCGCCCCCCTCCCCACTCATGCTCTCATTTCCCTGTTGTCCGTGTCCATTTCTCCTGAGCCTTTGAGCGCCCTTCCCGTCTTCAGCCGCTAGTACGGATTCTCAAATACCAGTATTTGTTGAACTGAATTGTAAGAATTGTCCACAGCTCCTTGTTTAAGAAGGAACAGCTAAGTAAGGGCATCTAAAATGCAGTTCGATGCTAAATGGCACGCTGATCAAAGTCTGCAGACGTTAACCCGTGAATGGGGTACTTGCACTTTAAATTTTTAGAAGTAGTCATTCTTTCCTCCCAGATCTCTCGGCTGCATTTCCGAGATAGCGGAGACTGTGAGCCACATCATCTGCACAGGCGAAGCGCTACTGTAGCAATGACAATGCAACAATAATTACAACCAGAATGGAATAAAGACACAGCATTGAGATGGGAATAAGACTTGCAGTTGTCAGCAATTTCAGTATCAGATTGTTTCCACTGAAATCATGGACGGTAGTTGTAATAAATAGAGCACAAATGTAAGTGACTTGTGGATTCTGAAGAAAGTTTCCATTCAAAATTCAAACGCACAGCGATCAGTCTAACTCTTTTGAGAGGGACTTTGAGACACCTCTGCACTGGCTTTTTGGTGTTTTGGTGGTGTTTGGGGTGTTGCACTTTTGCAGCTCTAACAGCTCTGCAAGGTGTCCTAGCTGTTTGGGGCACTTAATTCCCCCCCTGGAAACTGTAAGCATCTATAGAACAAAGGTGAACACAGAGAGGCATGCTCGCACTCAGGCATCATTTGGGACCCTGGCTGCCACGGTGAACATTTGACGGGCGCACACCTGGACTATCTGGAGATGGAAATTACTTTTAAGGAGCTTTAGCGGCCTGGCATTTCCGGAGTTTCAGAGCCCTGGAGTCACTGTTTTGCTGTCAAGGCCCACGGGACCCTCTCTAACAGGGGCCCTGCCTGGGAGGGACGCGTGCGCTCTGCAGGGAGAGGCGCGTCTCCGAGCCTCTCGCCCCGGTTCTTCCACCCACAGCTCAGTTTTCCGCGGAGTTTGGCGGACGGTGTCTGGTTGGCTCTTCGGAGTGGAGCGCAGCCTCCGTGCAGCCCGGCGCCGAGGGGAGGGCATGGCCAGCGCGGGCGTTCCCCGCACACCGGTCCCGTCCAGGCTGCGTGCACCGGGGCGGTCTGGGGCCGCTCTCCGGCCGGCGTCCGTCGGGGCTGAGCTCGGGGGCGCCCTGCGGGGCCGGGGTGCCACAGGATCGGGGAGCCGGGCCGGAAAAGGAAGGCCACCTCGCGCGCTTTGTCTCGGGTTCTGGCAGCTTCTCCGGCCTGCGATTCAAACGCGAGCCGAGGGGCCCCCGCGCCCTCATTGGAAGCGGCCGGTGACTCACGCTTCCCGGCGCCTCCCTCCGAAGCGGCGCGATTGTAGCTTTAAAAGGAAGTGACATGGGTGGGGAGAGACGTCAGCGAGGACCACTTTCCCCCGAAGGGCCCACCCCGGGGGTGGAGCCTCGCCTTTCTGGGCATCCGTAGCCCGTCCCCTTGCTGCCCTGGCCCCACTGTAACAGCGCATGTTGTAGAAAGTTTGTGCGTGAGGCAATTTGTAGCCGCGGGTCTTAGCGCAGCCCTCCCCGCTCCCCCCGACACCCTTTGTCCCTGCTGCGATTCTGGAGCGGGGAGAGGGCTCCCGGTACAGAGGGGTCTCTTTTGTGTCCCGCCACACGTTCTGCCCTCCCTGGCGTTCCTATGGCAACCACAAAAATACTACCCGAGCGCCCTGCAGTGATTGATGCGCGTTTCCCGGTGCGCGCGGCTGGCGGGCCTCTGGGCCCCGCGCCCCTCCTCGCTGGCTTTGGTTTTTCCCTGTCACCGCGGGCGGGGGAGGGGAGTTGTCAGGGAGACCGTGCGAGCCGCCGCTTTATTTACGTGGTTGTGGCTGTGCGTCCTGTCGAGGAATGGAAGGGCCGCTCTGGGCTGGGCAGGCTCCCCTCCCGGGTCCCTGTAGGAAGGGAGCGGGTCTCAGGACCCGGCCGCGCTGTGATCAGCCCTGGGCGGGGAGACGCGCTTCCTCATGGGGTGGGGGGTGGGCCTGGAGGAACTTTCAGGAGGCGGTGGGATCAGCCCTGGACACCTACCCTCTGCTCAGCGGCCCAGAGCCTCAGTCTCCAGAGGAGCTCTTTGCTCCAGGCCGAACCTATTAGCATCAAGTCCAAGTTCAACCACCTGAGCGGAACAGGGAGCAGTCGCCTGCGCCCTGGGCGGGTCCCCCACCCCCACCCCCGCCTCCCACTCCCAAGTGAGGGTGCAGGCCTGTGCCTTCGCCTTCAGCGCTGGGAGAGGGTACCCCCCACCCTGCGGTGCTGGTCCAGCTCCTCCTGGAAAGAAAGTGTGGTGAGGGGAGGGCCCAGGTGCGGCGGTGCGTTTCAAAGTGTGTGTGTGTGTGTATAGGTGAGTGGGTCTGTGTATAGGTGTGTGTGTGGGCATGTGTACAGGTGTGTGTGTGGGCACGTGTATGGGTGTGTGTAGATGTGTGTGTGTGTGTGTGTAGGTGTTTATGGGTGTCTGGGGTGGTGTAGGTGTGTGTGTGTATAGGTGAGTGGGTATGTGTATAGCTGTGTGTGTAGGTGTGTGTGTAGATGTGTATAGGCGTGTGTATAAGTGTGTGTAGGTGTGTGTGTCAGGTGGTGTAGGTGTGTGTGTGTGTAAGTGTGTAGGGACAACAGGGGCAAATCGGGAATCCTGTTAAAACTACTGAACCTTGTTAATACCCTCAATGGGGAGATAAAGAATTGATTTGCAGGAAAAATATGAAACATGAGGGAGAGTCTCGTCGAGTAATAAGCAGCGTTGATGTGATTAGAATGAAATTACGTGTGCGTTGGAAAGACAGGCCGCTGGGCCTGCTGCAGGTGGGGAGAGGAATTGGCGTTTTATTCCCACATCCAGAACGTCCATGAAGAGAGCGCTGCCCATTACCAGGCATTTCCACAGCCCAGAGCAGCCCCCAGCTCGCCCTGGGCTCTGACAGTTAGCTGTGGTTGGGGAAAGATCAGTGCAGGCCGTGTGCCCTCACAGGGCTCCCTGCTCATGGAGGCGAAGCACCACGAGGGCCTCACAGCGACCCTCACGGGGCAGCCGGGCTCCAGGAGGGTCTCGTGCCCAGAGCCTGTCTAACCTGTCGTCATTCGGGATTTCAAACTGGTCAGCGCGCCCGCGGCCGGGAGCCCTTCAGATGCAGAAGTTACCTGAATGGGGCTGACCAGCCTGGCGGGGCTGAGCGGGACGAAAGGGGGGCGGGGGAGGCAGGGAACGAGTTAGAGGGAGAAAGCACACAGCGTGCACAGGACTAACCTCGCTCTGAGGGCGCGTGCCAGGGCCGGCGGGTCTCGGATGCCCACAGCCGTGTGCCCATCACTGGTCCTCGGGAGACGCACGCACCCGCGGCGCTCACAGGTGGGCAGTGTTGGGGTGGAAGCCCAGAGGGGGGCGCTCTTGGGTGTCCAGACCCCGGAAGGGAGCTAACAAGAGCCGTGGGACGGAGCCCTGGGGGAGAGTCAGGGATCCTCTGGAAGCACAGCCAGGCATAGAAATGACATCCGTCCTGGAGCCGCCGAGCAGAGGCTAACAGTGCTCCTCGGCCTTGACCTGGGGCAGGCAGGGGCTGCAGAGGCACACCCAGGCTCGCCCGGAGAGGCCGCTGGAGGGGCCGCCACGGACACTGCTTCTGCAGTGGGGCCGGTCTCCCTAGCAGCGGGTCCCACTGCCTGCGGGCTCGGACCGGGTGCGGTGACCTTTGTGAAGCAAATAGAAGCTGGGTCTGTGCTCTCACATTTAAATTCACCAGCCAGGCCTGAGGACACCCGTACATGCGCACAGAGGGGAGGAGGAGGAGGCTAGGGACTGGGGAGATGCCGGAAGCCAGTTCCAGCAGGTCATAATTGCAAGAGTTTCATCGAAAGGTTGATGGAACTTGAGGACTCAACAAGGACTGAGTCACATATGTTGTCACCTGTTGGGAATGGCTGAGGACATTTCCCAAACCTGAAAAGGGATGACTGCTGCCAGACAGCTCAGGGCATCTTAATCTACATGTTATTGCCTCCTACTGGCCAAACACCGGAACAGCCGTAGGCTAATTCCCTCATTCTGACAATGGACTCTGTATAGGAAACCTGACCCTTTGAAGTGTATATCTCCACCTCGCCTCAGGACAAGTTGTGTTAATAAAAAGCATGGGGTCCTGAGAGGAGGAGAACTTAGTTCCTTTTAGCTAGCCTCCTCTGACCCCCAATGCCTTTCGAAATTATATTTCGTCTCCGGACTCTTTAAGTTACGCGCGGCCCCTTCTCCAGATTCCTGAACCCTTCTAGATGCTGGGACAAGAACCCCGGCATTAATGGCGTCCTGAATTGGGGCTTCCTGAACCCTGGCAGCACCAAGAGGGAGAGGAGTGGGACGGGGAGATGCTGCAGGTCTGAAGGGGAGGAGGCGGACGCTCCAGGGAAGAAGGCGGAGGGGCCCCAGGGGCAGGGCTGGGTGCTAAGAGATGGACGGTGGTCCAGGTTCAAGGGGAAGGCTGTCTTTCGTGTGGGAATAGGGTGGAACGCTGTCTGCTGGTGGGAAGGACTAGGAGATACAGATTCAGGGACAGAAGGTTGTTTGAAGCCGAACAAGCCGGGTCGGTGGGAGAAAGACGTGTGAGCAGGAGGCACAGCCCTTCCTGACCCAGATCGAGCGGGAGCTCACGAAGTGAAGGCTGTGCTCAGGTCAGACTCGAATTGAGGAAGGAATCTGGGAGAGGGAACCCCACACGCGCCCACAGCTCATTCTGATCACACGGACGTCGCCGTCGCGGGGGATTGTGGGGGCTCCGATGAGCGAGCGGCAAACCTGTTGTGTTTTGTGGGATTCCGCTGTGCTCTGAAAAGAAGGTCTGATGGGTAAGGAAGATGTGTGTTCACGGTTCTGAATGGTTTCTGACACCGAAATGTTTAGAGAAATGTGATCAAGCCTCCCTCAGAGTCATTGCCACTACCCGGAGCCTGGCACTCCGATTCCGTCATCTGCCCAGCACGGAACCCGTGGGAACCCGTGGGAACCCGTGGGATCTGAAACTTGGCTTCAAGTGCGGACAGGGGGAAGAGGAGGCTTAAGACTTACGGTGCATTTGTGACTTGCCAGGTGCTGTGGCCACACTGTGAGCACAACCAGATACAGTGCAAATAGCTACTGTTTG
>NW_006286246.1:4149648-4167391 GCF_000327345.1 Myotis davidii | reverse complement strand
ACAACAAATCAATCTCTCTCTCTCTCTCTCTCTCTCTCGTCCTTCCTCTCTCTCTTAAATCAATCAATAAAAAATAAATAGCAACTGTTTTCAACTAACTGAAAGATTTTAAGGGGGAAACCGTGACTGGCTGATCTTTGTTTTAATGACTGAATAAGAGGAAATGTTTTAAAATAAGAACCATTTCTGGTGAACATTGTCATGGAACAATCTATCCAACCCTCCTTCCTCTACTTTTCAAGACGTACTCTTGCTCCATAAAGATTTCCTACGTGTTTTCGTTTGGGCTTCATTCCGTTACCCCCACCTGGTTTGCTCTACTTCCGCTAACCCTCAGTCCTACCTTTCAGTCACACTCATTCATTCATTCATTCATTCAAAAATACATGCAGCCATACATACACTCATCGTCTGTCCACCATTCATTTTTTCACTCAAAATACGTTGTGTGTCATGTGTCGGGCACTATATGTTATGGATGTAGAAACAAGTGGGAGGGAAACCACTTCTTCCCTAGAAGAGCCCCGGGCCCTAGCAGGCAGACACAGGCCCTTAGGTCGGGGAGCTATTTTTGACAGAGGTGCTATGGCTGATGGCCCTGGGTGCTTGTTGTATTTTGGAGCAATTCGGCACCTGGATTGTGCTGGGCAGAGAGGGAGAGAGTGGTTAGCAGTTGACTTGTGTGTCTTGTAATTTTCTTGTATCTTCCCCGTTGGCTGAGTTTCTGGCCGGCGTCAGTAAACATTTGCGGATGAAAGAAGGGAAGAAGTGGGGTTTCTGGCGCTGGGGACAGAGGGCAAGAGTGTGCAGAGGCTTGTGCAGACCGCGCGGGGGGGTCTCTCCTGGCGAGTCCCTTGTGGACTCCCCTCCCGCTGACCTCCAGGTGCAGCCTCTCAAAGGGCAACCCCCCCTGCATCCGGCCCGTGGGCTCCCTAGACATCCTCCTGCCGCTTAGAGCCGGAGTTCCCATCACCCCTCCCGGCGATGCCTCATTCCCACAAAACCAAGGCGCTTTCCACACTCTCAGTGAATGACCCCGAATCCCGAAGGTCGTGCCTTGCTGCCCTACTTCCTGCTTGTGTTTCCTGAGGTCCGGGCGCCTCTGGGTGCGAGTGTTTGCCCACATCACGTCGCCTTCCGTGTTTCTCCTTCTCCTCCTCCTCCTCCTCCTCCTCCTCCTCCTCCGTCATTTGGCTCTCAGAGGAGATGGCTGCTCCCTGAGGCAGGAAGCTGCCCAGAGACTCGGGGTGACCAGATCTCCCCTCTGAGCTGGAGTCCTGCCTCGCAGCGACTTCACGGTCACTTCTGTGTCGGGTCCGAGAAAGAAGAGGCGGTTTTTGACTTTGTGGTAGTTTGAAGCCGGACGCCGGGATTCCTGCAGGAGTTCTTCCGGGGTCTGGGCCATGACAGGTCACCTGCCGGAGCCACGGAGTCAGGTGACCGGCCGCCCCCGAGGGACATGAGGTCGAGCACCGGCCCCGCTCGCCGAGGGCCTTCTGGGTGCCAGGCTGAGACTGGGCATCGACTCATTCACTCCGTCCCTACAAACGGAGCAGGCACAGGAGATGGTCACGTTACATCACAGATAAAGGGAGTAAAGATTAGAGAAGGGTCCACCCCCCGCCCCCGCCCCTGTGTCACCATGAGGACCAGGGCTGACATCTGAACCCAGACGTCCCTTCATCCGTCCATCCCCAGGGCCCGCACAGGCCTGCACACAGCAGACGTGCAGTACGTGTCTCTGGACTGACAGCAGCTACTGCCATGTAGATCGCCCCTTAACGCCGCCTCTCCCCAGCCTCTAACGTGCAGGAACACTGGCTGAGAGAGCAGCGCCCGGGACTCGGGGAGACAGAGCAGAGCTGGGGAGCCCGCCGCTATGCTCGGGGCTGTTTCCCTGGGGACGTGGCGGGCAGGGAAAGGCCTGGGGTGAGACAACCCGTCTATTACATGTGACCTGGCCGCTGAATGGCCTTGACCCGAGGGTTGAACTTACCTGAGAGGTTGCTCTTGGGGACCCCGCTCTCAGGGTCCCGACGGCTGGTGGAGGCTCAGGGGCTTTCTTTCCTGTTGATGGTCGTCAGCATCTACTTCCAGGTTAAAGGCAGAGGTTGTCTGGGCAGAGGGCCAGGGCTCACCTTAGATTAGACCAACGCTGGTGGGCGAACGGGAGCGAGGATGGACCGGGCTGTGTGTGATCTTTCCCACCCTCACCAGCTCCCTCGAGCCGGCACCTCTCTGCAGCCAGAGGTTACCAGGCTGGTGAAATGTTAGAGTCGGCCCAGACCCCGTGCCCCACCCCACCCTGCGCTGCCCTGGTCCACACACAGTCACTGCATCACCGAAACCCTCCTCCTTCCAGGTGTCAGAGGTCCTGGCTCCTCCCTCCGCTTCCCTCTCTGGCCCCAGGAGGGAGGCAGCCAGGAGAGGTGGCCGGGGCCTTCCCCGGATGTGCATAACCCTGGTGCCGCCCCCGAATGCCTGGCCCGGTCCTGACCTCTCCCTCCGTCCCAGTCATCCTCCATAAGCATCCCTCTCTCTAGGTGCCGTCTGCCTCGCTCCATCTTAACGACTGCCCTGGCGCGGGCTGAGGACAGGGCCCTCCTCGCACTGTGGCCGCGCCTGGCCTGCCCCGGCCCTGAAAGGAGAGAGGTCACGGTCAGATCTGCCTCTGGGGCCTCCCGCCAGGCCCTCCCCGGTGACGTTCTTGTCGGGCAAATTCTCAGTCTTGACCCTGTTGACATTTGGGGCCAAATAATCATTCGTGGCCAGCGCTGCCCTGTGCATTGTGGGATATTTAGCAGCGTCCTTGCCTCTCTCTGCCAGACGCCAGGAGCGTCCCCCCAGGCCCCCATGCTGCAGACATTGCCAAATGCCCCCTGGAGGGCCCCCCTCCCACCCCCCAACCTCTGCCTTAGGGACTCCTGCTGCCCTGCAATCCGGCAGGTCCGCCCCCTCCCCACCCCAATCCCAGCAGACCCATCCCAGGATGGGCGTGCCCTCACCAGGGTTACAGAGACCCGTCCAACCAAAGGGGCAAGTCATGCATTTTCACTCGTAAAGAGACAGGAGCTGGAAGTCATGGAACAAGCAAAGGGCAGCTACGCAAGCAGAAGTGCTGGGACTTGGGGCCAAACCTGCCTGGGGAGTCACCTTGTAACCCAGGTCGCCTGGAGCCCGCTGGGCAGGGCGGGGTGGTGGCACCGCACCCACCCGCCATCCAGAACTCCAAGGCCCGCCTGCCCCTCCTCCTCTCCCAGGAGGACCGCCCCTCCCTCCGTGGAAGGAATTAGCATCTACAGAAAGAGGTGAGAGCCCACACCCCCAAGGCCAGCCTCTGCTGGCTGGCGAATGGAGCCCACACCCGGGCTCCACACCCAGCTCCCACTAGGGACTCCCTGGCCTCAGCTCTCACCTTCCCTGACTCCAGCGCTTCTCACTGGGAGGAGACGGCGCTTCCCTGCAGGTCCTGGGACCAGCCTGGGCCCCAGCTAAGGTAAGGCCCCTCCCAGCCCAAGGCTGGTTCACTCCAGGTGTCCCTGTGCCAGGTGGCTGGGCAGCCCGGTGGCAGGTGGCCAGCTCTTGTCTGCTGGCTTCTCCCCTCCAGGGCCAGCGTGTGGGCGTGAGCCAGGCAGGCCTGTGCTTCCAACTTCCCTGCAGTTCCAGAACCCTCACCGCACGTCCTCCCGAATCCCACACCAGCCTGCGGTGGGCCACGCCCCGGGCACAGAGATGAGCCAGGCCGTTCCGCTGGGGATGAGACAGACCCCACTGGAGCATTTTAAGAGTTTGGGGAGGAGCGAGCTGACCTGGGCGGGGGACCTGAGAACTGAACTGGGAGCTGGAGCGCAGCATCAGGTCACTGGTCACGAGGCCGCTGGCCGCCTGGGGTACTTTCCTGTGACGCTCTCCTTGCGGCTCGCTCACTGGCATTCGATTTGGAGTGAAATCGTTTATGCCTTCAGCGCTAACTGTGCCTTTCCCTCAGCACCGCCCGTGCTGAGAGCTCAGCTGGCTTATCTCATTGGTCTTATCTCATTTCGTGGGGACTCCAGCCCACTGGGACGTGAATTATCTTATTATCTGACCTGAAACTGAGGCACAGATTGGCTTATCTGGAAACCAGACAACCGATGGGTCTGAGCCACCTGTCACTCCTTCAGCCAATTCAGCAGAGACAGGGTTGAGTCACCTCTGAGCGTTTGTTTATTCCAGCCCTGCTGGCAGCGTGGGGGAGCAGCGGGTCACCCACAGACATCTGCTCTGCATCCCCAGAAGCGGCTGCTCCTGTTGGGTAGAAGGACAGAGACTACATGGGAAAGTCGGCAAAAGGAGTTAGAATGGGTTTAATGGTTACAGGTTGCAGGCGATGTAGGCGGGACTCCTTTGTATGGGCAACAGGGTTGTTAGACCGCCCTTCCTTTAATCAGAACAAAACAATGCGGTTAGCAGCGTGGTTAGCATTTCTTGTAGCTGATGGCTGCCCCCCACATTCTGTTCTGCCCCTGACAAGTTCTCACGCAGCCACTGGGCCAGGAATACCTGCTCCAAGCCCAGACTGGGCCTCTGATCTGTAAAGAGCTAGACTCTCACCGAACCAGTGTGGCTCAGTGGGTAGAGCGTCGGCCTGCGGACTGAAGGGTCCCAGGTTCGATTCTGGTCAAGGGCATGTACTTTGGTTGCAGGCACATCCCCACTGGGGGGTGTGCAGGAGGCGGCTGATCAATCTCTCTCATCGATGTTTCTGGCTCTCTATCCCTCTCCCTTCTTCTTTGTAAAAAATCAATAAAATATATTTTTTTAAAAAAAGAAAAATAATCTATTTTTAAAAAAGAGCTAGACTCTCGCCTTCTGGTGCAACACATTCCTTCCCGAATTTTCTCCAGGCCCTTCAGGGAGAAAGGACCTTGGAAGAGGTTACGGAGACCCGACAATGTACTGGAAGTCTCGCTGTCACTAAAATCCTCATTTGGCCTCCATTTCTAGAGAAATAATAGGTTTAAAGTCCAAGTCGGGAAACAGAGAGAGAGACTTTAAATGTGCCTGATTATTTCAATTATTCATACGGCTTCCATTTTAGCCCGTTCCCGCCACTGGTCTCCCAAACGCCGGACTGCCACTTGTCTTGAAGGCGGTCGGGTCTGGAGCAGCTCTGCTCCCGCTCCTGGGTCCCGGGCTAGGCTCTGGGCTGGGATCGGGGTGCAGGGCCCCGGGCTGGGCTCCGGGCTAGGCTCTGGGCTGGGATCGGGGTGCAGGGCCCCGGGCTGGGCACTTAGGGAAGGATTAGTAGAATATTCATCAGTTTTATGCTGATGTTCCAAAATGAGATTTATTCTCTTAATCTGTCCTGGGCGGCGGCACTATAGGCACTGACTGGACTTCTGCTGTCTGTCTCCGGAGGCGGGTGTTTAAGCGACTTTCCCTCTGGCTGGGGAGGAGAAGAGCAAACCATTTACTCCCAAGTGTCCTTGGTTTAGGGAAGATGGGGTTACTAGGTGGCTGCAAACTGCTGTTTCACTGCCTGCCTCGGTTTCCCTATTCCTTGTCCTGGGATTTCCCTAGTGTCTTACTATGCTACACTAGTAACGGGTTGAACGCCTGTCTTGCTGGCTCGTTTGTTTTACACTCAGGAAACGTGAACATTCTGATGTTGCCAAACCAATGGACCCATTGCTTTTCCTTCAATTATTTATCTCCCCGCTGATTTCATTAACTAAATGAGGCTTCTGGCCGGCCACCAGCTTTCATTCACAAACTCCCTCCGTCAGCGTCTGCTGCGTGCGGGCTCGCTGGCCCCTGGGGTGCGGGCGGCACAGATGCCCCCCCGCTGGGCACAGCTCTGCTCCCGTGGCCATCGAGGGGCGGCTGCTTCTGCAACTCCCGGGTCATTTCTCCTGCGCCTTTGAGTCCTGAAATGTCACCTGAACATCCCCCCTGGGGGGCTGCAGGGGCCAGTGTGGCCCCACACCCTCTGTGGGTGCCTCGGGAGACGTGAGCAGAAGCAAGCAGTCGCGCTCAGGGCCCGAGAGGAATGAAACACCAGTAGACTCGCTTTCTTTTTCTTTTTTCGTATTTTTTATTGATTTCAAAGAGGAAGGGGGAGGGAGAGAGAGAGAAACATCAATGATGAGAGAGAATCATTGATCGGCTGCCTCCTGCGCTCCCCCTACTGGGGATTGAGCCCGCAACCCAGGCATGTGCCCTTGACCGGAATCGAACCCGGGACCCTTCAGTCCTCGGGCTGACGCTCTATCCACTGAGCCACACCGGCGAGGGCTAGACTCACTTTCTTGGAAACTAGGAAGTCCCGGAAGAGGGTGGTCTGGAACCACAGGCCGCCTCTGTGAAGGGAGACACGCCTGGTCCCCCAGGTTTCCTCTGGTCATCGGCGCAGGGCCTGGTCATCCCAGGTGGCGGCGTGGATGCCAGCTGCTTTCCCTCGGCTCCTCGGGCTCCCCGCCCAGTATCCCAGAGCCTTTGTCCACAGGCTGCTCTCGGGGCCCCTCCTGCCCAGGCCCCAGTCCCAGGAAGGTCAGACCAGCAGCTGGAGGCCCCACAGCGTCCTGGTGGCCCTGGCGTCACCGCAGACACTGCTGTCACCGCAGACACTGCGGTCCCACTCGGCTCCCGGCTGGCGAGGGAAGAGGGCCTGCTCCTGCGCTGACAGCCCGCGGTCTCCCCCGTCGCGGGGCCTCGGCCATTCCCAGGGGCGGTGCCGGTGTGTGGGGTCCAGCCCCGGGGACTGCCAGCCGGCCCTGCTCACACTTGATCGTCTGTCGGCCCACGACTTGGTTTTTTAAAACAATGTTATGAGGTATAATCACACACCATAAAGTTCTCCCACTGAAAGTATACAGTTTAGTGACTTGTAATATGTTCCTATTCAGAGCTGTGCAAGCACCTCCACTTTCTACTTTCAGGATATTTTCCTGACCCCAAAAGAAACCCGCCCTTCCAGGCCGTCAGCGCCCCACCCTGCCCCTCCCAGGGGACAGCGCCACTCTGCTCCCTCTAGGTGGGCCCCTCCTGGCATTCCAGTCTGCCGGGGCACACAGGGGGCCTCCGGGCCTGGCTTCTCTCACTCGGTGTCTTGTTTCCCCCAGGTCCTGTGTGGCTCAGGGCTCAGGATCTGGAAGAGGGGGTGCACGCAAATGAAAGAGACAAGAAATAATTTGGAAATATTGGGGGGCCAGGCGAGAGCCCTTCCCAAGAGGATGGACTCCACTTGTGCTCAGGCCTCGCCGTCCTCTTACTGAGTTTGGGATCCACCCATAGCCCTTAGGCAGCTCCAGTAACAGGCAGACTGTCTTATCAGTGAGGATGGACATGACTATCTGGTGGGGAAGTTGCTTCAGCTTCCATTGTCTCCCCTAAACAGTGGGTGCCTAGCTCTGACCTTTGCCGGGGCTCAAGGGTCACCAGCCTTCCGGGTTCCTTGTCCACACCTCTCTGCTAGAGAAGGCACTGAGGCAGCTTCCCATGTTGTAGAATGTACAGTAATTCATGCTTCTTTGTGGCTGAGTAATATCCCAGGTATGGAAAGTTATCGGACATGGGCTGTTCTGCATCTCTCAGCGGCTATGAATAATGCAGCTGTCCGCATTCACGTACAAGGGTGAGCGTGGACTTCCGTTTTCGTGTCTTTGGGGCTTGATCTCGGGCACTGGGGGAGCCCGAGGCTCCTGACCTCGTCCGTGTGCCCGTGGCTTAGCGTGTGCAGCAGGGGCGGGCCTGTCCCTCCCTCCGGACGGGGAGACGTGGTCTGCCAGCGAGTGCCTGCTTCTGAGCAGCTCTGGGCACTGGCTTTTTTGAAGCATGTGTTTCCAGAACTCTCCACTCTGCCGGATTTGCTTTCTTAGAAACCAGGAAGTCCTGTGCAGGGTGTTACCTGATCCAAAACGCATGTGCTTTTGGCAATGAGCCCGTTTCTTGTTCTCTGAGTCGAGTCAGTACTTACTGACCTTTGAGAATGAACTTACTGTTGGGCTAAAGCTTAGATCAAGGGGTAAAAGGGTACGTCTCCCAGCGGTGAACCGCCTGCTAAGCTATACTTCTCACCTCGAGGTTTTGGAAGGATGGGTGCTCCCCATATTCCCTGACACTTAGTTACTTCTTACTGTGAACAGAAGGGGGGCAGGGGTGTAGCGAGCAAAGCCAGGGGAAAAGACAGCCAGTGAATTGACCTACATACCTGTCACTTTAATTTCCTCATGGGTAGTATTTCACATCAGTTGTCCTATTTTTCACCCTTAGTTTTGTGAGGCAGGGCTGATGGCAACGCTAGACGAGCAAACAGGCTCAGAGAAGGACGGACCAAACAGATTAGCAGCCAAACCATTCGAGTCACAGAGCTTCCCCGAGCTGCCATTCATTCTTCACCTGTAAAATGGGTTCACTAATACATCAGAGGACTGTCAGTATCAAGTCCTATATGTCCACATGCTTAAGTAACCGGAAACACTATAAAAATTTGAACTTTTTTTTTAAAAAACTTAATATATTACCCAAGTGGTACACACTTGGTAGAATAAAAGCTCCATGAGTCAGCATCCAGGATACTTCCTGAGCACAGAGAACCACTCACTGTTTTGTCTTGTAAAAGTGGGCTCTTACCGGACACGTTTTTGGTGACTGTGTGACAAGCATCCGTCTGTCACTGCACAGACTTCCCCGTCGCTAGCCCTCCTGGCCCTCCTACGCCTTTCTCTTCCAATTTGAATGTCGACTCCGAGAAGAATTTTTAGAAGGAGCAAAATTGCCCAGGCTTCCTTTTAATATTTCATAGTCATTTCCTACGTGTTCACTTGTAATGACTCCGAACTTTCTAATTCATGTAGGATACGCTCGCCTCCAACACGGATGCAGCTCCTAACCTAAAAGCAGAGGCAAAACGACGGTCTGGTTGAGTCAAGACACACAGACCCATGGAGTGTAAAGGAAGTCCTCCATGCCGGGAACCCTCCAGGTGGACTGTTGACTGTCGCCAATAGCAACCACCAAACAAACCTGGTGGGGAGGGGAATCCTCCGGCCCCCCAGCACTGGGCCCTGCCTGCTGCCCCTCGGGCCTCGGTGTCCCGTGTCCGGGCCTCCTGGGTCTGCGTCCTGTCCTGTGGGTCCTGCGGGAGCTCTGGCCCCGGACCCTCAGATGCACCCTAGGAAGGCGGCCGAGGCCCCCTGCCAGCCCCAGGCTTTGTGCCCTGCTCTCTAGTCCATAATATGCGCCCCCCTTTCTTACAGTGTAACATTTTCATATTTAGAATTAGGCAGCTGGCCTCAGTGTACATGGTCCCAATTCTGTGGGCAACATCCACAGCGTCATCGTCGGGGGCAGGCGAACATACGCCTTCTTCTCGCCATCAGGCCTGACCAGGGTGGTGACCTTGGCCGTGGTCACCTCAAGGTCACAGAGCTTCTTCACAGCCTGTTTGACCTGGTGCCGTGGTCGGCAAACTGCGGCTCCCGAGCCACCTGCGGCTCTTTGGCCCCTTGAGTGTGGCTCTTCCTAAGCCTTAGGAGTTCCCTAATTAAGTTAATAACAGTGTACCTGCCTATATAGTTTCAGTTTAAAATATTTGGCTCTCAAAAGAAATTACAGTCGTTGTCCTGTTGCTATTTGGTTCTGTTGACTCTTGAGTTTTCCGACCGCTGACCTGGTGCTTGTTGGCCTTGACACCACAAGGAGCACGGCGTCGTGCTGTCTCCTGTCCCCTCCCGGCTGACCTGGGGGCCGGGGATTTGGTGGCGGGTGGTCAGGCCTGTTTCTCCTGGGGGCACTCTTCCGGGAGGTGTGGGCCGCCGGGAGGTGTGGCGTGCGGATCTGTGTTCTGTGGCTGGGCCCCCTCAGCGCCGCCTTCTTTCCTTCGAGCCTCGGCTTTGGCTTCGGCTCTGGGCGGGCGGGGGCTTCCTTCTTGGCTTTCGGCGCCATCCTCCTGAAAGTCGGAACTTCTGCCCCTCTGCTTGCTTCCCCCGCGGGGCCATCCTCTGGGTCGATTTCTGCAGGAGAGTCAGAGCTCGCGAGGCCCTCGAGTGTGGGGACGCGTGAGAGGGAGAGCGGCCCCTCTCGCTGCCCGGGTCCCGCAGCGCTGGGCTCCGTGGGCGCTGGGCTCCGTGGGCGCTGGGCTCCGTGGCCAGGCTGGGAAGGGCCGGTGTGTAACGCAGGCGAACCCTTCGCTGCCGCAGAGGAGCCGGGCAGGGGGCGCCGAGGAGGGCGAGCCCAGCGCTCTCGGGCAGCTTGCCTTGTCCCTCATCACGGCACGAAGGGGCTGGCCCCCCTGCGCCCGGACGCCGGTGTTTCATTGATAAAATGCGCAGCTAAAGTGCGCGGGTTGGTACTGACTGTGCGAAATTGTAGTGTGAACTGATGGAGTCGGGAAGGGTTTTTCAGTAAATGTCTCGGATACAGCTGGGTGAGTTTTTAGAAATAAATCCATTTTGATTCCCCTGAAGCATCAGAGCCAAAATTAATGCCAGGCGGACCACATAGTTACGTATGGAAAGACTGGACGCGAGACGTGGAAGAAGCAACAAGGGTAGAAAGAAGACCTTCCTAAACTTTATAAATGAAATCACAGTTCTGCATACGGATCCAAAACTCCAATAAGCTAAACATAAAAGTAAACCAGATGCAAAAGGTGGTTACTCTAAATCAGCGGTTCTCAACCTGTGGGTCACGACCCCTTTGGGGGCCGAACGACCCTTTCACAGGGGTCGCCTAAGACCATCGGAAAACACATATAGAATTACATATTGGTTTTGTGATTAATCACTATGCTCTAATTATGTTCAATTCGTAACAATGAAAATACATTCTGCGTATCAGATATTTACATTATGATTCATAACAGTAGCAACATTACAGTTATGAAGTAGCAAGGAAAATAATTTTATGGTTGGGTCACCACAACACGAGGAACTGTGTTCAAGGGTCGCGGCATTAGGAAGGTTGAGAGCCACTGCTCTAAATGAACAGGAATGAAAATCTGTAGGCAAGAGATAGTGAAGGACAGATAAAAGATAGGTCTTTTATAGATAAATAACTACTTATAAAGAGAGAGAAGATTCGGAAAAAGCTGTAGTTCAATGACTGTTTAAAAACTATCCAGCTTCACCCACCACCCCAAAAATGCAAAATCAAGCAACGAGACACGACTTCTGACATATGAAGTTATCCTGGTTTCTGTGCTGTTAATGTGAATTCTGGCCTGCTTGTGCTGCGAGGGGTATTTCTGTAGATTGCAGGTGAGGCGTAAAGAGCTACAGGCCTTTGGAGAGCGAGTTGGCAGCATTTACCAGGTGCCTTAAAATGTTTGTCCCTTGAACCCAGGAATCCTGTATCTGGGAATTTATTCTAAAGGCATAACCCGAATATCGGAAAGAAAAACAAAGCTTTATGCCTCAAATAGTTACTCATTGCATTACTTATATTAAAAAAGAAAAAAAGCCGAAATATACTGTGATGCGGCAGTGATGTAATGACTGTGGCACACCAGCGTGACGGCTCGGGTGTTTACATTGTGGTGTGGACGTGGAAGAGGCTCTCGCTGAAGGTTGAGAAAGGACGTTGACATTGATCTCATATAAGAGCTCACCTATATTTAAAAGTAAAAAGTCCGCAGTGGCTTTGCTGATGAAAAAGAAAAAGCCGTGCACTCACCAGGGACCGAGAAGACAACCCAATGTCACTGGCTGTTACAGGCACTGACATTGCTACATTTTAGAACCTTCCAACCTTCTCCCTCCCAAAAATTTGTTTTTATTAATTTCAGAGAGAGAAAGGGTGAGGGAGAGAGAGAGAGCTAGAACATCAATTGGCTGCCTCCTGCACGCCCCCTACTGGGGATCAAGTGTCTCCTATCATTAAAAAAAAACCCAGGCATGTGCCCTGGCCAGAATCGAACCGTGACCTCCTGGTTCACAGGTCGGCTCACCCACTGAGCCACACCAGCGGGGGTAGGAACCTTACAGCTTTTATATAATGAACATGAAATGCTGTTATAATGGGGAAATTACCTTTAAAAATATCCGTGGCTTAGTGAGTATCGTTTCCTTTACTTCTACCAGATTTGTATTTTAATAGGAAATGCTTTGTGTTAAAGCAGCGCTTCTCAACCTGTGGGTCGCGACCCCTTTGGGGGTCGAACGACCCTTTCACAGGGGTCACCTAAGACCATCGGAAAACACATATATAATCACATGTTTTGTGATTAATCACTATGCTTTAATTATGTTCTATTTGTCACAATGAAATCGGGGGTCACCACAACATGAGGAACTGTATTCAAGGGTCTCGGCATTAGGAAGGTTGAGAACCACTGTGTTAAAGGGGAAGAAAATGTTGACTCCATCTCCGGACCGACGTCGGAGCTCCGCTGCTGGGGTTTAAGTGGGAATCTGCTTTTGTTTTAGTTGTTTCCCTGTCCGTCGGTGCACTGCCTCCTGCAGTTTCCGTGTTGGTGGGCGAGGGCTCGGGGCTGGGCCACGCCGTGTGGCGGGTTAGAGGGGTCGTGCGGGCTGATTGGCATGGCCTTCGCCGGGAGAAGAACGGTCACCTCCTCTGCCCCGTGCGTACTGTAGTGGAGGAAACCCGGGATGCTGTCAGCTCGCGCGGTCACTTCTGTAGACTGTTCCTGACAACTGAGAGTTACTGGTGTGGAAATGACATACATCAGGGGATCTAGAGATTCAGCTTGAATCAGTGTTTATCGGGCACCGATTTATCTCGGAAGAAGTGGGAGGAGTTCTGGGGCCTGGAAATACTTCTTGGGAAGGGCTGTGGTTCAGGGGCCGTGGTGCTCCCCACATCACTAGCGGCTCTGAGCATCCCGGGGTCCCTTTCAGAAGTCCACTGCAATGGGGTGAGTCAAGCTGCAGCAGTAAGTAAGAGCCAATGACTTTTTTTTTTTTTTAATGATAGGAGACACGCAGCGGCCTTTCCTTCTCTCCCGTGTCTGCCCCAGCGACTGGGCTCTCCACGCGCCGGGTCCCTCGCCATCCTCCTCCCACTGACCCTGGAGTTCTGAGAGCCTGCTGCTGCCAGCCCCGGCTTCCTGGGAGGGTGTGGGGATGCTGGGCGATCGATATGGCCAGATTTTAAATCTTTCATTTCTTTGATTTTCATAAAGGATGCCAATGGGCCCGGGCCATTTCCCCGACTTGATTCATGCCTAATGGACGCGGAGAGTTATTAGAAAACAAATGCTTTGGATATTTTTTTTAATGATTTGGATCTTTTTAAAAATATATTTTTTTATTGATTCCAGAGAGGAAAGGAGAGGGAGAGAGAGAAAGAAACATCAATGATGAGAGGGGAATCATTGATCGGCTGCCTCCTGTTCACCCCCAACTGGGATTGAGCCTGCAACCCGGGCATGTGCCCTGACCAGGATTTGAACCAGTGGCCTCTTGGTTCCTAGGTCGCTGTGCAACCACTGAGCCACACCGGCTGGGCCCAATGAATTTTTAACTGAATGGCCGACCGGGTAGGTTCGTGGACAGGTGATGGATGAATACAGTCACGGTGAATTAATGCGCGCTCGCATGAGTCCCAGAATAGCTGTCCCTGCGGCTGCGGCAGAAGCCGAGGCCCGCTGCTCAGACCGGCCCCTCTCCCTGAGCTCGGATTGAAGTCGGGACGCAGGCGCGCGGCCTGCCTGGTCCCAGCACTGCTGTCATTATGGAACTTTTCAGGAACAGCCAGTCCTGGTGACCCCAGCAGCATCCTTCATCCCCGAGCGCTGCCGCGTCTGCGGTCCGCTCCCCGCCCCCCCGAAACGAGGGTACTGGAAGTCAGCTTGTTTTGGGCCTCACCCCAGTAGCCCTGGCCTCCATCAATGATTCATGCCCGGAAAGCATTTAAGTGCATTTGTTTTCTAATAACTCTCTCTCCGCGTCCATTAGGCATGAATCAAGTCGGGGAAATGGCCCGGGCCCATTGGCATCCCTTTATGAAAATCAAAGAAATGAAAGATTTAAAATCTGGCCGTATCGATCGCCCAGCGTCCCCACACCCTCCCAGGAAGCCGGGGCTGGCAGCAGGAGGCTCTCAGAACTCCAGGGTCAGTGGGAGGAGGATGGAGAGGGACCCGGCGCGTGGAGAGCCCAGTCGCTGGGGCAGACACGGGAGAGAAGGAAAGGCCGCTGCGTGTCCCCCTCATTGGCTGCTCTGAGTGGACCCTCGGGCACCACCCATTCAGTGGGCTCTGCGGAGTGCCGCCTCCAAGCTCCAGTCCCTGGCATGCATGCACCCCAGGGGTGGGTGCCATGTGCCTGCCCATGGGTCAGAGGTCAGCATCTGCCCAGCAGGGCCTGTGGGTACCCTGACCACTCTGAACTCTCCCACCACCTCTAGGGGGCGGACTGTTGTCAGGGGCTCCTGCGACAGAGGAGGGGCTGTCAGGGGCCTGCCTGAGGCCAGAACTCCTACAGTACATGCCCGAGCGGGTCTCAGGCCCCTTCCCCACCTGATAGACCTATGGGGACAGCGACCTCCATGGGTTTCCAGCCTTCACGGGTGTGTCGGAGCGGAGGGCCACTGCCCTGCATGACAGTAATGGTGACGAAGATCATAGCGATGATTTTGATTCACGTCCACCCTGTCTCCTCCCGCACGTGAAGGCCTCGCTCCCTGGATGCGCTCCTGGCAGCGGACATGTGGGCGCTTCCCCCTGGAAGGTGAATTGTCCTCGCAGCATCCCAGGTTCCGGTTCTGTGCTGGTGGGTTTGTGTCAGGACTTGAGAAAAGTTTTGGGAAACTTCCACGCTTGAACGTAACTGAAACATGTCTTCCCACCGAGCGTCTTATGAAATAGTTCACGCGCTCTTGTCTGGTGGGAATGCAGCAGCGGGGGCTCCCCGAGATTGCAGACGCGCACACTGAGGCAGCTCTCTGCACCCCGGGACCCCCGGACTGTGGGGGAGCTGGCCTGGGGTTGGGAGAGGGGGCCGTCTCCCCTGAAGGAGGGCGTGATGGGGGAGCAGGACAGTCGCTCGGGAACAGTGAGAATTGGGCCATGAGTTGGTAAACCAAGGCCAAGCTCCGTGAAGCCTGGCTGCCTCGCGTCCGTGTCACCAACAGCGTCATGGTGGCCGAGTGATGAGCTTGGGTCCCAGACGTCCACTCACCATTTGACCTTGGCATGTGACCTTGTCTGAACCTCGGTTTCCCCGTCTACGAAACGGGTAACCATCCCCCAACCACCGTGGGGTCGGGCAGGTCGTGAGGTCACGTGTGTAAATCACTCCGTGTCTGATCCGGCCACATGGTGACCATTCGGATCATGTGGTGTCTAGCGCTTTCCATCCTGTAGATGCGGGAGCCGCCCCGGCCTCAGAGCCCCCTGTCCAGCCCCCCCCCGCCCCGCTTCCTCCCCGCGGGGAAAGGGTGCGGGCTGTCCCTGTGTCCGTCCGTTTTCCTCCGAGGTCTCCCCCATGAGGCAGAAGAGCCCTTTAGAATCGGTTTTCTCTAGACGCTGCTCAGAACCAAGTCCTCCATAGAAACGCAGACGCCTCCGTTCTCGTCCTGAAATTAGAGCGAGATGCAGGGTGGTTGCTCGAGGACAGAATGAAGAAGCCGAGTGTAATTTAAGGCTCGTGCGGAGTGGGGCTGCTTTAATGGCATCTTGTACTGTCCGGGGCGTCGGACAGACGCTGCTCCATAAGACGTGGAATCAGCTAATGGCATACGGGCTCCGGCCAGGCCAGCGGAGGGCGATTTTTAACTGGGGACGACTCAGTTAGAGCTGGTCCCTGAGACGGTGAGGGGTGAGGACTGAGGACACGTCCTCCTATTTGTTTGGGGCCGTGGTCATTCTGCCTTCCTTCCAGAACGCCAACACCAAAACGCACCTGGCTGCCAGGGCTAAGGGCTAAGCGGCCTGCCTTTGTGGGGAAGGAAACGCCAAACCTCCAGAGAGGCTGGGCGGGCTTCTGAGGGGCCCAGCGGTGGGGCTGGTCCCAGGGCAAGCTCTCCCGGGGCTGAGCACACGCTCAGCTTACTTCCTACCTCAGACTCCGAGGAGAGCGTGTGCCCAGAGCTGGGGAGACCCCCTGGTCCTCCAGATAACCATGTGCTTGGAGCGTGACAGCGGGTGGGGGTGAACGGTGGAGGGTGCGCAGTGCACCCTAGTCCAAGGGCGTGGGGAGGTAGAGTCCCCAGGGTCACCCCGTGACCTCACCCAGAGCCGGTGTGAGCTCAGGGAGGTCTTGCCAGGAGGAGCTGAGAGCTGGGCGTGAGGTGAGAGCTGGGAGGTGAGGGTGTACGGAGAGTGCTAGTCAGGCAGAGATGGCAGCTGGGGGGGCCCCAGAGATGTGGGCACGGCTGTGAGTGCCCCACTGGCGAGGGAGCTGGCGGGGCTGAGGGCAGGGAGCCCAGCGGCCAGGCCACTGCTCGGTGGTGGAGCTGTGGACCCGCCACGTGGCTCAGCCTCTTGGGGCCTCCATCCCCTCCCAGGTGACAGCCGTGCCCACCGCTCAGGGTGTCGGGGCAGCTCAAGGGGCTCTGGTTCTGAGAGGCTGCGGCTGTGCCCACGCTAAGACGCTAAACAAGGACAAGTTAGCTGACGCACAAGGCATTTCATCACCAGAGTCTGTTTTTTAAGAGGCTTTTTTCTCTTTTTTTCTCCCCTTGACTATAACAGCACACAGCGCCCAGCGGGTGTGGCTCAGTGGCTACGCATGGGCCCAGGAACCAGGAGTCCCTGGTTCGATTCCTGGTCCGGGTACCTGCCGGGGTGCGGGCTCACTCCCCGGAGGGGGTGCATCGATATGGGTCTCTCCCCGGTTCCTCTCCCCTCCTTCCTAAGAATCCCTAAAAACGCGCCTTAGAACAGAAAAGCACGTACACTGCCCCTGACGTCTCCACTGGCTTGTCTCTAGACGCTCCGGAGGCCCGGCCCTGCTCGCCTTCTGGGAGGACCCCGCGGGCCGGCTGTTCCGGGAGGCGCCTCCGCCATGGACCTCGTGGGGCTGCTGAAGTCGCAGTTCCTGTGCCACCTGGTCTTCTGCTACGTGTTCATCGCCTCGGGGCTCATCGTCAACACCCTGCAGCTCTGCACGCTCGTGCTCTGGCCCATCGACAAGCAGCTCTTCCGCCGGCTCAACTGCCGGCTGTCCTACTGCGTCTCCAGCCGTAAGCGCTCGCTCCTCTCCCTGCCTCTCTCCTCTCCCGTCCTCTCTCTGCCTCTCTCTGCGGCCGGCTGGGCGAATTGGGCTCTTACAGGCTCCCCGAGCTCGCACTGCGCACTACGCTACGTATATATTTGTTTCTGTTTGTTTGGATGTGGCTTGAAGTTGTCTATTTTGTCCTCGCTCTTAACATATTAGTTTTGAATGAGCGACGCCAATAGCACACCATGCAGCAGGCGCAGAGGTACCCTACGAAGAGTCAAGGTGCGTTCTGTGTTTCTTCAGATTTCCTCCTCAGGAGGCATCGGTGTTGATGATTCCTTAGTTGTCCTCACAGAAATGCATGTATGTGGAAACCCATGGGTCTTGTATGTGTATGTGGGTGCAGGCGAGTGTCTGCTGTGTGTAGATAGATGATGCAAACACATATTTGAAAAGCTAAATGGCAGTTTAATATATTGTTCTCTTTCTCCTTTTCTTTAATTTTATATTTTGAAACTAGAGGCCCGGTGCACGAAATTCATGCACAGATAGGGTGCCTAGGCCTGGCCAGCGAACAGGGCCGATCAGGGCCTTCCAGCTGCTGGCTGGGGCCTCCCTTCCCCAGCTGCCAGCCAGCA
>NW_006286246.1:4146073-4149046 GCF_000327345.1 Myotis davidii | reverse complement strand
GTAGAGGCCTGGTGCATGGGTGGGGCCGGCTGGTTTGCCCTGAAGGGTGTCCTGCATCACAGGTAGGGGTCCCGCTTGGGTGCCTGGCCAACCTGGGTGAGGGGATGATGGCTGTTTGCAGCTGGTTGCACCCCCTTCAGGGTGGAGGTCCCCACTGGGGTGCCTGGCCAGTCTGGGTGAGGGGCTGAGGGCCCTGTGTGCCCTTCAGCCACTTTCCCCAATGATAACGTCTTCAATACCACAGTATAGTATCACAACAAGAAAATTAGCAGTGACACAATCCACCAACTGTATTCAGATTTCCCGTTTTATATGGATTCATGTGTGTGTGTGTGTGTGGGGGGGCGTGCGCCCGTGCTTGTGCTTGATTATACTGGACTATTAAAACATGACTAATTCAAGTAGCCTGAATTTCAAAAATGAACATGAAAAAGATGGATCAGAATAATGGGGAGTCAATCGATGGGTTTTATAGTTGATGGACCTTAAATCTCTACCTGTTCTCCAAGGTAGAAAATGCAGTGCATCGGTAGCAACTACATATATGGGTGTGTATGTATTTGAAAATATGAGCTCTTTCAAATAAAGCCACTTAACAATCTCTGCGATCTTAGATTATGCCAAGAATTGCTGTCATTCTGAAACCCTTTGGACCAGTGGTTCTCAACCTTCTGGCCCTTTAAATACAGTTCCTCATGTTGTGACCCAACCATAAAATTATTTTCGTTGCTACTTCATAACTGTAATGTTGCTACTGTTATGAATCGTCATGTAAATATCTGATATGCAGGATGGCCTTAGGCGACCCCTGTGAAAGGGTCGTTCAATCACCAAAGAGGTCACGACCCACAGGTTGAGAACCGCTGCTTTAGATGAAGCAGTCCAATCTGAATTTGAATGAAGACAATAAAAGCTGTGTACAGTTGTCCAGATGGATTAATGTGGATCCAATCCATTATTTTTGAACCTCAAATCGCTCACTTGTGAGGGGGAAGAATGATAGGAACATCCTTATTCTTTTTAAAAAGTATATATTTTTATTGATTTCAGAGAGGAAGGGGGAGGGAGAGAGAGATAGGAACATCACTGATGAAAGAGGATGCCCTAGCCGACTTGGCTCAGTGGATAGAGCACCGGCCTGTGGACTGAAGGGTCCTGGTTCGATTCTGGCCAAAGGCATGTGCCCAGGTTGCGGGCTCCATCCCCACAGGGTGGTGCAGGAGGCAGCCAATCAATGATTCTCTCTCACCATTAAGGATTCTCTCCCTTTCCCTCTGCCTTCCTCTCTGAAATCAAGAAAAATATAACAGAAAAAAAATCACCCATTCGGTCACAGGTCCCTGTCGCAGGCTTCCCTCTGCCACGGCCTCCGGTACTCGGTGTCTGCTGTGGAGTAGAAAAGGGACACCGGTCAGAGCAGGGCCGAGGCGGCAACGGCTGCTCCCGAATTGTCCCGGAAGCGGGAAGGGTTGGCATAATCAGGGGAAGGAGGCGGTTGTCTCTCACCTTGTAATTTCAGTGTCTCCTCGCGCTCCGGCTGTAGGCGTCTGTTTAAATGAAGGTAAACCCACAAAGCGGAGCCGACTGCACCGTCGTCGGCGAACCTGCACTCATGCCGTGCGCACGCCCCTCGAAGACTCCCAGTCCGCCGTGGGAAAGGCTCTTTGCACTGTCACAGCCCCCCAGATCTCAAACACGTGGTTAAAGCCGGGGTCCTGTCTGCAGTCAGGCCGCAAGAGGCGGGGTTCCGGCCAGGAGTGCCCGGGTGTGAGCTGTGCTGCTTCGGGGAGGGAGTGGGTACACACCAGGCCACCCGGACACCAGGCAGGGCATGTCTGTGTTCTGGGGGCGCTCTGGCCCCCCTGCTCCTGCTGGGAGTTGAGATGGGTAACAAATCCAGAAAACAAAGTGTGGTTCATCCGTCGCACAGTAAATGACTCATCGGCCCAAATGCAACTCCAGGACTCACCCTCCAAGACTTCCCTGTGCAGAGGGCGATGGAGGGCCACAGTCCTTCTGCCCAGAGGCCGGAGCATGCCCCTCACACATCCATTGGGGACCTGCCTCAGTGCTATGCCCGCTGCCCGGAGGGCCGCTGCCGCTGGTGGGCTGAGCTGAGCAGCGCCCTTCTCTCGCCTCCTGAGGAGGGAAGGGAAGGCCCCGGGGAAAGGCATGGCTAGAAGTGGGGGTGATGCATCCGGGGCTGACGTAGGGGTGCCTCACTGCAATGAGTCCCTCCCATTGGGAGCTCGCCCCCTGCTTTCCCGGGTCCTCCCTTGCGGGTGCCCCAGCCTGTGTGAGACGGCGGGACCCCCTCCCCTCTCTCCTCTCTCTGTGTCCCCGGAGCGTCCCATTACGACCACGAGACGGACTGGGTGGGAAGCAGGGCTGGGCGCTGACCCTCATGAGATGCGCGCTGTGAGCCCGGAGTCCCGGGAGTCGGAGCAGCGGCCCTTCTGTTGCTCCCACTCTCCGCCTCCCTCCAAGTTCAGGTGAAAACTCCGCTGGGGTCTGTCTTCCGGGGTCTGAACGGTGCGAACACTGGACAGTCAGCAGCGCTCCTCGTCTGCAGTGATGTCCTCGGGAGTGAGGCCGAGCAGACCTGAAGACACGGGCCGCACACCCCGGCCCTTGGCCCTCGGAGCCGGGTCAGCATCCTTTCGCGGCAGATGTTTGTGAGGAGCCTGTTGCTGTGCCAGGTGCATCCGAGGCCGGCGCGCGCCCCGGGGGTGGAAAGCAGAGGCCAGGGCCCTGAGGACAGCCTGGTTCCAGCACGACCCAAGCAGGGAGCGCTTTCCGTCTAAAGGCGAGACCCCGAACATGCACGGCAATGTGAAAGCTCATTTGAGCCGGACGGCTAGGTGGTTGAAGGGTTGCTTCATTCCATCCTGCCTGGACGTGTGGGCAGAAAGGCTGGCAGGCTGGCTCAGCGTGAAGGAGGCGGGCAGGGCAGCCGGCCTCGGGGAGGAGGAG
>NW_006286246.1:4140668-4146003 GCF_000327345.1 Myotis davidii | reverse complement strand
GAGGAGTCCATTACCTCTCCCTCGGGCAGAGGTGCTTTCTAATCTCCAGGGAAAGGCGGCAGCACTGGCCTGATTGCTCCCCTTCCCCTCTGACACTGTGGGCTTAAAAAAATATCGGCCCGGCCAGTGTGGCTCAGTGGTTAAGCGTTGACCTATGAATGAGGAGGTCATGGTCTGGTCTCTCTCTCCCTTCTTCTCTGAAATCAATGAAAAAAATATATATATATGCACATATATATATGAAATACCAGGAAGATTAGCAGCAATTAGAATCTGGCATTTTTAGAATTTAATTAGAATCTGGCATTTTCTTTGCGGCCTCTTCCACACGAAGCTTGTTACAAATTCACCCTTCAGTCCAGCTGGTGTGGCTCAGTGGTTGAGCATCAATCTATGAACCAGGAGGTCATGGGTTCGATTCCTGGTCAGGGCTTGATCCCCAGTAGGAGGTGTGCAGGTGGCAGCCAGTCAACGATTCTCTCTCATTGATGTTTCTCTATCTCCCTCTCCCTTCCTCTGTGAAATCAATAAAAATGTATATATTTAAAACACACACACACACACACACACACACACACGCACAATCCCCCCAAAACAAATTCGCCTTTTGTGCCCACACTCTGTTGTGTGTTTAGGGGAGAAAAGTCCTGGGATTGAGGCCTGATCACATCAGTGTGCTTCGCTCCGCTCATCCAGAGACGTGCTGGCCGTGTGGCTGGTGGGCCTGGGGTGGGAAGCACATTCATGTCCACGCGGCCTCATCAGTTGCAGCTGATTCAGTGAGAGCGACAGGTGAGGGCACTGGGCCTTGTAAATGTGACAAGAGTAACAGGTGTGGCACAACCTGCTTGTTTATTGTGAATAAGAACCGATTTGTGCTTCTTAAATCCCTGTGTATATACATATATATGCAAGTAAATGCTTGACTCGTAGTCGAAGGAAATGTGGGATCCTTCATGCAAGGAAGGGCCTTATCGTTGACAAGGGAGCCTAACCACTGACCTTCAAGTGCTGTGGGCGCAGCGAAGCCGCAGCGGGCTCAGGGAACGCTGTCTGAGGGGGACCTGCCTTGCACAGGGCACCTTAGCTGTTGGCAAGGTTTATAAATAAATTACTTCTCAGCCAAGGTGCCCATTTGTTTTTTTAAGCATTAAATTTCATCTGTGACTTGAGTTACGACTTTCAAGTCAGGTTATAAGTTTGACTTTGGTGTCTTGTGACTTCCTAAGACAATTGTGTGTGGTTTTCAGAGCCGGGAAGGCGGGGGAAGGTGCCCCCAGGAGGCAAACAAGAGGGGCCGTTAGGGTATCGGAAGGTGAAGTTCTCATTTATGTTTCTTTTATCACACAGATGGTACGATAAAGGACACCGGATATAGTTTATAAGTTACATAAAACAAATTTTTACGTGTGCAAAATTTGCATGTGCTAAAGGTGCATATTTTATTTTTTTTATTTAAATAACCAAAAAACATTTGGGCCCTGGCCGGGTAGCCCAATTGGTTAGAGCATCCACCTGATACACAAGGTTGTAGGTTCGATCCTCAGTCAGGGCACGTACAAGAATCAACCGTGAATGCATCAATAAGTGGAACAAAAATTCCCTCTCTCTCTCTCCCTCTCTCTGTCATCCATTGTGAAATGCATTTGAGGCCTTCTCCTTCGCCCGGGGTTTGGGTGCTGGACGCGGGAGCTAGAACTCAGGGAGCACCGTTTGGAGCGAGGGAGGCCAGGTTCCGTAGAACCACGGAACGGCACAGATGTCCCCCTTCCCTGTGCACAGGTTCTCTCGGGTCCAGCGGGACCGAGGGTGACGCACGCTGTGAGGTGTTCCTTCTCGGCCTCCCAGGCCAGAGGGAGGCAGAGGGTGGGTGGGCAGTCTGCCCCAGGCCCCAGGGAAGCAAACCCCAGCAGGGCCTTGGTGCCTCGCCTGGTGACCACGTTGCCTGTGGGTTCGGAGAGCAGGCGGTGGGTGCTGGGGGGCAGGGGGAGTTTGTGACAGACTGTAAGGCGACCTGTTCACTTGCACGCCCTCTGAGCGAACGCCACATCCGAGCACCCATGTGTGTCAGTGTGGCCTCCGTGGCTGCTGGTTCTCAGTGGAAAGAAGGAGCAGTTGGTGTCGAGTCAACAGTAATTTCTCCGGGAGGTTTTGTTCAGAGCAGTGGTTCCAGCCTGTTGTGGCCACGCCCCGTAGCATCTCTAGATGGGTGTGCCTGGCCAGCGTCGCATTTGAAGGTCATTTTCTTTTAATGAAAATGTTTTTGACTTCAGAGAGGAAGGGAGAGGGAGAGAGATGGAAACATCAATGATGAGAGAGAATCATTGATCGGCTGCCTCCTGCCTGCCCCCTGCTGGGGATCTGGCTCACAACCCGGCATGTGCCCTGAACGGGAATTCAACTGTGACCTCCTGGTTCATAGGTCGACCCTCAACTGCTGAGCCACGCGGCTGGGCTGGAGGTCACGGTCATGCCCCCACATAATCATGTGGGTGGCAGCCAGCCAGCGAAGGCATCGCGGGCAGGTGGGAATGTGGGAACGCCTGTCACTGTGTCCAGATAATGGGAGTGAGGCTTACGGTCATTTTCGTGGAATGAAGAGGGGATCGTCCCTTCAGCGTAGACCTCTGATGAGCTGTGCTGGGGACCCGATGTCCGTGACGATGGGCCTTCGCCGTTTATAAGGCCGGGCTTGCTCCTGCGCTCCAGCCCCGCAGAGCTCTGCCCCTCCCGCCCTGCGCCCTGCGGCCTGGCATTGGTCTCTGGCAGGACTGGCATCGGTCTCTGCCAGGAACACAAACTCCCCGGGCAGCGCCGTTTCATTAGGGCCACCCTCGTGCAGCCAGCAGCCAGCAGCCAGCTCTGTCCCCGGGGAGCGGGCGCCTCTCTCTAATGGTCGGATGAATGAAAGCATGAGGCCACCGCTACCAGGAACGAGCCACGTGGGAGCAGGGGCCTCGCCGGGAGCGGGCAGTTGACCTTGCCCTGACGGGGGGAGTGGCAGGCGCGGGGAGGGAGGCAGCAGGCTGGACTGTCATCCCCGCCAGGGGCCAGGCTGAGTCATTTCCCACTGGAAGCTTCATTTGTCCCTCCGGCCGCAGTGGGATGCCCGTGGGCGTGTGGCTGTTCCTGTGCCGTGGGTCCCAGCAGCCCAGCCCCCCTCTTTAACCGATCGGACCCGATTCTGCTCCCATATCTCCAGCCAGAGGCGGATTAGCGACAGGACAGGTCGGAGGCAGCAGGCACCTTCGTGTTGGGTTAACACAGGCCTGGCTGGGCCTCCATCCAGGCAGGTGCTGGCAAAGGCTTCCATCCTGGGTGTGGGGGGTGTTTGGAGCCACCCTGGTGCCTCCTCACCGGCACCCCAACATCATGAAAAGCACATTCCAACAGTGCAAGGCTCTTCGGTTCCACTCAGCCCCAGGCATTGTTCTCAGTGAATGTTCACTGAACCGCATGTCCCTGCAGGCACTGGCACCCCAGTCTCCCCTCAGCGGCTTTCCCCACCCTCCGTGCCTTCCGCTCAGCGGGCCTCCGGGGGAGGGAGCTCAGCTCAGGGTAGATTTCCACCTGGATGAGGAATGCCTCTCCTTGGCCTCATCACCAGGCTTCAAGCTGATGGATGGGCTGCCCGTTGTCTCCATCGGCGTGCATCTCTGTTTCCTAGGCGATGCCGGCCTTCCCTGCGTGGGGGTGGGGGGGTGTCTCCCAGGAAAGGGCACCGAGGTCACGGGGTGATGCAGTGGCCTTCGCTTGTGTTCCCAGGGGCGGCTCTGATGACAGCGTTTCGTCTGATGATTAATTCTTGCTGTGGGGCCGCCACACATTTAATCCCGGCCTCTGTTTGAATTGTTGCAAAGTATCAATTGGTGGAATTCTTTTTTTTTTTTTTTTGAGTCTATCCTTTATTTATTTATTTATTTATTTATTTATTCATTGCTTAAAGTATAATTGGTGGAATTCTAATTACTATTTGATCCTCTTGTAACATCTGGCAAAGCATTCTTTACCTAACCAGTCAGCACCAAGTAGGTTCGTGTGGAGCACATAGAATTGTTTCCCAGCTTTTCTCGTTTGTTTGTTTGTTTTCTCGCTGTAGCTATGAATCGTTAAAGTCAGAGAGGAACTCTCCCAGCCAAGGGGCCCATGGCAAGTGCTTTTTGTCAGTGTTGGTTTAAGCGATCTCAGATGTGGCCTGTGACGGTAGGAGTTGTACACTTACTGGATTTTGTCTTAAGTTTTTGAGAGTTGGGGGGGAAAAAGCCCTTAAATCTGCAGATGCTGACACTGTTGACATGTGCGTGCCCATGTGTGTACAGCAGTGTGTGTGTGCGTGTGTGTGTGCGTGTGTGTGTGTGTGTTGCGGGGGCGGGGTGGGGGGCACCCAGCTGCGGAGGACAGAGGAGTTCAGGGCAGAGGGAGGGAAGTCACCAGAGCCACAGAGATGAAATCCCTGGACACGTGTGAGGGCCGTCCCAGGGGCACCTGCAGGGATTTGTCTGAATATCGAGGAATCCACATTTTAGTCCAGGGTGGGTGTTTGTTTGGTTTGCTTTGTGGCTAATATTCACATGCAAGAGAAAGGCTGAGCTATAAACTGTGTGCTTAGTTTTCAGAAGATCTGTTTCGCAACTGATTCTGACAGTTTCTTACTCGAGTTGGGACCCAATTCACAGTGAACAAACGACTGGGATTGGGCGGGGGCGAGGGTACAGCCAGGAAGCGATGATTGGGCTCCATTCTCGTTCCTCTCCTTCTTGTCTGGTTCAGAAGAGGGGACCCCTCAGGGCACCCCTGGATGAGAAATCCAGGTATCAGTCCGCAGCCCCCGACCAAGACCCAGACTGGCTCTGTCACCCTCAACCCCGTGCTCTGGTCCATGCCTGCCCCTCACCCCTGCTGCGAGGCTCCCCACTCTCCCAGTGGGTCCCCATCTTTTCTCTCGGTGACTCTCCGCCTCCCGTGCCCCACATTTGACCCTGCCCTCTCCCCGCCCCTTCACTCTCTACCTGCTCTTTTGACCAGCGGACGATCACTTTCTAACGCACTAACTTATCTGCTAGTAAAGTCCATGTTGGTTGTTTATGGTCACCTCTCCACCCCCCTCCCCCCCAGCCCTGGACGTGAGCCGGTTCCGGGGCTCCTGTGTGGAGTTCACACGCGTGTCAGCGGGCCGAGCAGAGCCGTGCGGTGCTGCGCGCGGGCCTCTGTGTGAAGAAGGAGTTGGTCGCTGAGCCGTCGCCTCTTCCCGCTGGAGGTGCTGGCCGGGTCCCAGCACGGCCCGGCGCGGCCTGGTGCCTGAGGGGCAATGGGAGGGAAGAAGCCTGGCAGGCGG
>NW_006286246.1:4133837-4140091 GCF_000327345.1 Myotis davidii | reverse complement strand
GGGCACTGGGTCGGTGGCAGTGCCAGCTCCCCAGTCAGCCCTCTCAGACCCGCCCAGTGGGGAGGGCAGGCCGGGTGCCTCCCTGCAGCCGAGGGTGTGTCCTCACCAGCTTCTGCTGGCGGGGAGCGGGTGGGGCGGGAGTCGGCCCTTCGTGTCTGAAAGTTGTCTGTCTGTCTAGCCTCCCACCGCCCCCAAGTCCTTCAGCCAAAGACAGCAGGTGCTTTCTCTGCAGCCCTCAGGGTCTGTCCGCACCCTGGGCGTCTTTCCGCACCCTCGGGGTCTGTCCGCACCCTGGGCGTCTTTCCGCACCCTCGGGGTCTGTCCGCACGATCAGTGGGCAGTGTCGACAGCACCGGGTCTGGGGTGTGAAGTGCCTGTGAAACCTGGGGCCTCACCCACGGCGTTCCTCCCTCCACCCTTCCGATCCCGGCCGCCTCCCTTCTCTCAGCTGTCAGTCTCCCTCCTCCCTGTGTGTGCATACTGTCCGGAAGTCAGCCCCAGCATCGCCCCATGAGTTAGAAATACACCGGGTCGGGCTCATTGCCACCCCAACCACCCCCCATCAGTGTGAGAGAGAACCATTGATCGGCTCCGTCCTGCTCACCTCCTACTGGGGATCCAGCCTGTAACCTGGAATTGAACCCGGGACCCTTCAGGCCACAGGCCGGCACTTTATCCACTGAGCCAGACCGGCTAGGGCTACTTACCCCCTTTCAAAATTAGGAATAAGTAACCCAAAACTCTTCTGCATCAGTGTGCAGGGTAGAAATGCATTCGTGCCCTTCCACTGCCCCTCCCCCAGCCAGGGCCAGCCACCTCCCCACATGCCCCTGCCACCCTGCACCAGTGCTGGGCTCCCAGCCCCTGCGTCCACCTCAGGCACCGTAGTTAGCCGTGTGGGGATTACCGAGGACACCACACAGATGCCAGAGCCGCGGCATTCTTGGCCTCGGTGTTCCCGGCTGCCAAGCCCTCGGGGTTCGGTGACCAGTCCTGTGCCCACTCACTGGCTTCACTCCTCATCCGAGCTCAGCAACCCCCAGGAAGATGGCTTCCCAGGGGCCTTTGAAAGGGTGAGATATGCCCCAGCTAGTGTGGCTCAGTGGATAGAGCATCAGCCTGCGGACTGAAGGGTCCCAGGTTCGATTCTGGTTCAGGGCACATGCCTGGTTGCAGGATCAATCCCCAGTAAGGGGTGTGCTGGAGGCAGCCGATCAATGATTGTCTCTGATCATTGATGTTTCTGTCTCTCTCTCTCCCTCTCCCTTCCTCTCTGAAATCAATGAAAATATATTAAAAGAAAGACTGGGATGTAGCTGAGGCACGGGCCTGTTACTGAACCTTTGCCAGGGTTCTGAGACACGGGCCCTGCACATTCATGAGGCTGGCAGGGCACAGAGCGGGGGCGCCAACAACACATTCCAGGTGGCGGCGGCTCAGCCCGTAAACCTGCTCGCGGGGTCGGAGTGACCGTGGGAGAGCCACTCGCTTCCGTTTGGTCATCTGCGGAATGGGGAGGAAGCGCCCCTCCTCCAGATGGCTGTCGGGGTCACAGGAGGTGACGGTGCGAGGGACCCGCAGGCCTGCCCTCCCTGCTCAGCCTTGACTCAGAGTCCAGCCCTTCCCCTTCCCGCTGCCTTCCTAGAGCCACAGTGGTGTCTGTTGCCATGGCGACGGCCAGTCGATGAGGACTCAGACTGCCAGGCTCAGCCAACAAAAATCCAGGACTCCCAGTTACATTGGATTTCACACAAGCAGCCAGTAGATTTTGGGGAGGTGCGTGTCGGAAATGCACCGTGCCTGCTTTAGCGAGTCTTTCACTTGGTGCCGGGTGAGGCAGACTTGGGCCAAGGAATGATTTGCAGTTTATCCGACATTCAGATGCCACCCGGCCCCTCGTATTCTCTCCGGCAACTCAAGGGGCACAGGGTGTTACCTTGTGGGAAACACGAGTAAGAAGTTGCGCTTGAACCAGCTGGTGTTGGGGAGTTTCAGACCCATCGGGTGACCTCGCTCATCCCAAGTCCCAACAGAGTAAACCGTGTGTGTGTACATCACCCTCGACAAGTGAGAGGTGCTCTGGTGGAGACGTCCGCCTGGTTCTGGAGCAGCCCGTGGGCTCGGGGCTGAGGGAAGGAAGCCAGGTCTCATGTCAAGAAAAGGTTTTTAAAAACACAATCCAAAAAACAAACAAACAAAAAACAACAAAAAAACCCACAATCCCAGGACCGTTGCTCCTGCACATTCCTGGCCCTCAGTTACTCTGGGAGTTGTGTGTGTGTGAGCATCTTACTGCTCCCATCCTTTTCACACTCACACTGTATGTATTTCTCCGAGTCATGAGTTTGAATTACAATTATATTCCAATGAGGGGAAGATGAGAGAAGACATTAAATAGATGAAAAGTTAGAGCCAGTATTTATATTAAGTAGATTTTAAACTTTGCTTTAAATGTTCCTAAAGCGACTAGTAATTTCTTAATGTTGCTTTAAAAATAAAATTTAAAAAATGTAATGGGCCCTGACTGGTTTGGCGCAGTGGATAGAGCATCAGCCTGGGGACTGAAGGGTCCCAGGTTTGATTCTGGTCAAGGGCATGTACCTTGGTTGCAGGCACATCCCCAATAGGAGCGAGGTTCAGGGCCCAGCCTCTGGGTGCTACCGGACTAAAGGAGTCCATTTGCCAGCGTGCGTCAGAGCCCGCGAAGACTCAGACGGGGCTTTGCAGTGACGAACGTTAGGTTGACTTTTAGGAAGGGCCCACGCCCAGGCAGGGATGGTTTCACAGGGGGAAACCGTTAGTCATGGGACCAAGGGAGTTGGATCCAGGTCAGGCTGTGGTCTCTGGTGGGTCAGCGCTGGGGAAGGGGTAGCGGATCAGTGCGGCTGGTCCGGAGGCAGCCAGGCCGGCTTCTCTGGTTTTGCCACTTTTCTGGGCCTGGAGCTGAAAGGCACCGAGGCCCAGATGGTGCCTCTCTTTGGCCAACGCTGTCTCTGGGGCCAGCAGAGCCCAGGCTTCCTTCTCTGATGCTGACCAGGCCCTCGTCTTCCTGAGGCCCGTGGTCCGGAGGGCTGATGGTGGGGCCAGTCCAGGCGAACAGGAGGAGGGCTTTCCACGCTCTCCCACTCGGGCCTCCGGAGCCTTTGTAGACGTGTCCCGGGTGGCCATGACATGGTAACTGCACAGATGTCCACGTGTCGGGCCCTGGGCTCCCTGCTCAGTGTCGGCGGGTGCCCGGGCAGTGAGTGGGGACGCTGGGAGGACTCTGGTGGGTGGAGTGTTGCCCTACAACTGGGTGTCAGAAAGAAAGCGCCAAAGCCGGGTTGTGGCCAAAAGGCACGGGCCGGTGAAGTAAGGAGAAAGCGCCCAGAATACAGGACAGGCCAGTGCCCGCGTGCGCACAGCGCAGTCAGGAGGCGAGGAAGCGTTGTACCCGCCCTGGGATCTAAGATTTCATGGAACTGGGCTGGTATGGCGCCTGGAAGACGGGCGTGGTCGGAAGGTGGGCGTGGGGAATGGAGAAGTGAGAAGCGCTTGGCCTGGCCAGTCGGGGCGGGCGCAGAGGACCCCCCCAGCCAAGGCAGGGGGCCTGGCTGCCTCCACATCCCCGAGGTGGGGGCCAGCGGGCAGCGGGTCTGGGTCAGGATCCCCAGACTCCGCACGAGCGCTGGAACGGCAGAGATGCAGCTGGTTATTTAACTCCACGCCCTGTAGTGTCTCCCAGGCTCCTGGGCGCGGCCCTGGAGACACCAGCTGGGGGCAGAGCTGCCACGAAGTGTCCGATGTCCGGTTATTATTCCGATTTCTGTGCCGGCCAGGTGGGCGCTTGGGTCTGGGAACGGCCTGCAGGTGCAGGACCAGTGCAGGCAGAGGCCGTGTTCCTGAGCCAGAAACTTCCTTATTGTTGCATTTAGGAGTGTTTTGAGGACGAGATTTAATTGTTAACCTAAATAATTATGGGTGGAAAGTTACATTATAAAAAGCTATTATAAATACATAATTATATATACTTATGCTAGAGAGACATCATTATATATGTGATCATGTAATTATTAAAGTAGATAAAGTTAATTATGAAAACACCATTTTCTTTTGTTGCATCTCTGCAGCTGGGGAGCCTGGCAGCTGGCACGTGTTTACACACAGGGCATCCAGGTCTTTTCTGCAGGAACCTGGTCTCCCCACCTGACCCGAGTTCTCCTCGCAGGCGCTCCTGCCCGAAGGGCCCAGAGGGAGCGGGGTCCGCAGTCCTGTCCGCTGTGAGGAGCCGACACTTGGGGGAAGGTTTGGTGGGAAGGAGGGGTGCCGGGCCCCGGGTGGGTCTTGGCTGTGGTCTGAGGTCTTGCTGGGTGTTGAGGGAGCGTGGACCCTGGGATCTAGGCCAGAATGGAGCCCAGCTTCCCATTCGCTGCGCCTGGAGAAGTCGGGGCGAGGACAGGGCAGGCGTCGGGGGGACAAGAGGTGTTGCCAGAAGTGGACTCACCAGGGTGTCTCTTAGTTCTTTCCTGGCTGTGCCTCTCTGTCCCTTAAGCATTTCTTGTGCTGTCACAGCTGTGTTAGCAGCAGCAGTCGTGTCGGGAGCAGAAAAGCGCTGGGTCCAAGCCAGGCATGTGTTTAAACACTTGGAATAGTTTACACATTGAATAGTTACAACAAACCTTTGAGTGTCTTTATCTTCCAGGGGAGGGCCTGGGCTTGGGTCCACCTGTGTGATTCCTCCTCTCCCTCCTCCCTCCCAATGCCCTCCCCCCGCCCCCCATAGAATTGTGGTTCTTAGTGTCTTTATAACTTTGAAGCTCGCTTGTGGGCTCAAGTGTCCCCTGTCTGGGTTCAGGGCCCAGCACACCTGCTTCCCAGTGATGGGGCCGCCGCGGCCTCAGTGTGACCACGTCCTCATCTGTAAAATGGGGATGGACAGCTGCTCTCCCAGCTGTGAGCGAGCTCAGTGGATGCTAGATGTTACCATTTCCTCCTCCTCTACAAACAGGAGTAGGTGTGCCTCTCCTGCCCCCACCCCAGTGTCCCTTTTGGATCACTGATTTGTGTTTGCTGTGTGTAATTGTCTTAGCTGACCAGCACAGCAGGATGCCACCAAGACTAATCTCTACATCAGACCTGGTCTTCCAGCCACCGGGGTTTGGTCCTTCGTTGCCCTGGAATGTAGCAGCAGCTGGGACTGTGCCCACTTGCCCTCCCTGGCCTTGACCTGAAACAACTGGGAACCGCCATGGAGTGTCAAAGGAGGCAGCAGCCAGGGAGGCTGAGTGGGGAGAACCCCTCTGCTGGCTCCTGGCCTCCTCCTCGGGGAGCAGCCGCATGGGCACAATCTGAGCATTTTTCAACGGGACAAAGGGTTTCAAACTCGCTGTGTTATATGGAGGAGATGTTGGCCACAAGTCTTGTCTGTTGGGAAGGGCTCACTGCACACACACCTCTGGGGAAACAGCGCGGCCCTGGCCTGGGTGCAGGCTGGGGCTGGGGCTGGGGCTGGAGCGGGTGGAGGGAGCAGGTAAGTTAGGGGTCAGGGCTGCAGGGAGGGGAGGGGAGGAGGATGGGAGGAACCGGTTTCTGTGAGGTTCTCGCCAGATCTGATGTGGGGCGGACGCAGGGGGTGTGCTCTCTGCCTCCTTTAAACCCTGAGATTTCACAGCCAAGTGGGAAGAGGGGCAGCCACTCCCTCTCTCCTGTGTCCCCAGCAACTCCGTCCTCTGCTGTGAACAAATGCTGACACGTCCATTTAGATTTATTCTGGGGTCGGAATATAATGGCGACGGGGGGGTGGGGGCGGTAAAACCGAGGGTGCCCGCCCTGCCTGCCTTTGTGGTCACGGGAATGTCCATGAGCGCGGACAGGCATTGAAAGGCCGCCGAAGCCTGGGAGTGGGATTGGCAACCACGTGTGAGCCTGAGCACAGGATTGTCCCTGCAGTCCCCCTTACCCGGAACCGAACACAGGGGATTCTGGGAAATGTAGTTCTGCGTTCCCTAAGGAACAGGAAGCAAAGTCATCAAGGGGAATTTCACCTTTTCCTCTATATCAGCGGTTCTCAACCTGTGGGTTGCGACCCCTTTGGGGGTCCAACGACCCTTTCACAGGGGTCGCCTAAGACCATCGGAAAACACATATATAATTACATATTGTTTTTGTGATTAATCACTATGCTTTAATTATGTTCAATTTGTAACAATGAAATTGGGGGTCACCACAACATGAGGAACTGTATTAAAGGGTCGCGGCATTAGGAAGGTTGAGAC
>NW_006286246.1:4130072-4133710 GCF_000327345.1 Myotis davidii | reverse complement strand
AGCGGAGCTCAACCTGTGGGTCATGACCCCTTTGGGGGTCAAACGACCCTTTCACAGGTGTCGCCTAAGACCATTGGAAACATATATGTAATTACATATTGTTTTTGTGAGTAATCACTATGCTTTAGTTATGTTCAATTTGTAACAATGAAAATATATTCTGCATATTAGATATTTACATTATGATTCATAACAGTAGCAAAATTACAGTTATGAAGTAGCAACAAAAATAATTCTATGGTTGGGGGCCACCACAACATGAGGAACTGTATTAAAGGGCCGCGGCCTTAGGAAGGTTGAGAACCACTGCTCTATATAGTTCCGGACAGTGTGACTCTGTGTGTGTTTGTGTGTGTGTGTGTGTGTGTGTGTGTGTGTGTAAAAAATTGGTGAAAAAACAGTTAAAACCTTGTGTTGAGGGGGCCGCCCAAAGCCAGGCCCTCCACCGTCTCCTGGTCTCAGTAAAATCCCTGCGTCCAGGGCCCTGCAGTGCCTCCCCAGGGACCTCCCTGCTTCTGCCCAGCTCCTCCCATCTGTGCGTTAATCCCCCCCCCACACACACACACCCCTTCAGCCAGAGAGGCCTTTCCAGAAGCCACACTGTGCTGTGGGCACAAGGACAGCTCTCTGGTTTCATTGGGAAGCCACCCCTCCCTCTGCCGCAGAAGCCGCCCTGTGCCTCTGTCTGTCCGTCTCTCCACCCTCCCCGGCCCCTTTGGGACCACAGCCTTCGGTGCTATGAACCCCAGGCGGCTGCTCAGTGGCCGCCTGCTGCGGGCAGCGTCTCTACACAACCCCCTCTAACACCCACGGCATCTCTCCAAGCTCCCGACCCTACTTACAGGCAAGGATGGGCGCGGAGGGGACAGGGAAACGTGCCGAAGGTCTCCGGCCAGCGAGCGACACGGCCGGGCTGCAGCCGGCATGTGTCTGACACTCAGCACCCATCCGTCCTGGGACAGGCGTCTCCTGACCCTGCACAGCAGCCCAGGAGGGTAGGAGCCTGACGTTTCATCTGCTGTCACTCCCAGTCCCTGGGTGTGTGTTTGTGTGTGTTAGGTCCCCGCCTGCACACAGTAGGTCCCCGCCTGCGCACAGTAGATCCTGGGTGTGTTGAGAGCACCGTGCTGCATCCTGGCATTGGGCTGGATAGGGGACCATGCAGCACAGTCCTCGCCTGCTGGGATTATCCACAGCAGGGACACACTCTCAGGCCGCATCCCGGGCTGGGACAGGCGCTACGAAGGGCCCTGGGGAGCGTGTGACGCAGGGGCATGGCCTGGCCTGGGCCGGGAGAAAGCTTGGGTGCTCCGTGTTCTCTGATGGCGTTTATAAGGATCCCATTAGTCCTCTCCTGGCATATTAAGAATTCCGTACATCATTTCAGGCTGCCTCTCAGACCTCTGTAAACAGGCATGAATTCTGATGGGGTTGGGCTTTCTGATTTACTTTTCCCCAAGGAACTTAATCAAGACATGCAAGTGCCTTGTCTTCCCGACGCTCCTCTCCTGCCCTGGAGACTGTCCGGAGCCATCCTCGGTCTTCCTTCTGCTTCTGGGCCCTCCCGGGGGCGTGGCTCCGGCCCAGCCCGCTCCCAGGGGCCCGCAGAGCGGCCTGGGCCAGGGAGGTGCGTGGGGTCAGCGCCTGCCTTGTGGTTTGTTGCAGAGCTGGTGATGCTGCTGGAGTGGTGGTCGGGCACGGAGTGCGTCATCTACACGGACCCCCGGGCCTACCCCACGTTCGGGAAGGAGAACGCCATCGTGGTTCTGAACCACAAATTTGAGATCGACTTCCTCTGCGGCTGGAGCCTGGCCGAGCGCTTCGGGGTTCTGGGGGTAAGTTGGACGCCCGTTTGCCTTTCTGACACGTCGCTCGGTCGCACCCTGACTTGCCTTGGCTCTCGGTCGTGCAGAATTTGCAGCAGCATTAACGGGTTCAGCTGGAGGCGCTGCTTTTAACCGAAGGTTTTTCCTTCTGGACGAAGAGGCGCCTCCTCCTGTAATATTGATCCGGGATGACTGTGTGGTAGGCCGTGGACTCAGTCTGTGGATTTAAGCCTCCAGACACAGGCATGAGTGGGCAGGGCACGCCCACCTTCCTGCAGCGCCAAGTTCAGCTCTCCGGCTCAGGCTCACACGGCCGCTCAGCGGATTTGGGGTTGAAGTCCTCTGGTTTGATGCCACTTCATAGTCTTTATTTTTAAAATATGTTTTTATTGATTTGAGAGAGAGAAAAAAAAAAAAAGTCAATCCGCTGCCTCCTGCACACCCCACACCGGGATCAAGCCTGAACCCGGCATGTGCCCTGAACAGGAATCGAACCAGCAACCTCCTGTTTCACGGGACAGCACGCAACCAACTGAGCCACACCAGCCAGAGAAACATTTTATAGTCTTTTTAAAATATATTTTTATTGATGTCAGAGAGGAAGGGAGAGGGAGAGAGAGAGAGAATCATCAATGATGAGAGAACCATTGATCGTCTGCCTCCTGCACGCCCTCCACGAGGGATGGAGCCCACACCTGGGCATCATCTTTGTATTCAGTGCTCAGCAGTGCCTCTGTCTCAGGTGACCTTCAAATAATCACCTGACTTACCTCCTGTAGGACTAGCACGTGAGGCTGCGATTCTCCGATTCTCAGATTCTCCGCAGCCGGGAGTGGGGGGGACTTCTTTTCCTTTCCGAGGAGGTGGAGGCCCCTGACAGGCCTTCTTTGCCTCCCAGGGAGTGGCTGAGAGGGAGGGGTTTCCAGGAAGCAACTGGCATTTGCAGACACTCTTGGGCGTGGGCTATGCTCTAAGCACCCAGGGCCGCGTGGGCCTGGCGGTCTGTCCCCTGGGCATTTCACGGTGGGACCAGGGTTCGGCCATGATCTCTGAGAAAACACCGACTGCTCCCTCCTGTCGGTGCGATGACCTGTGGGCTCTGGGAGCGGGTCAGGGAAGTGCCCAGCAAATGTCACGCGTGAGCAGAGGGTCCAGGTTTTGGAAGCTGAGCGGCCCGCTTGCCGGTCTTTCTGCCCCAGTAACATGCCTGAGGCCCAGAAGGTCCCTGCAGATCCTGTTCGCCGGGCCTCTGAGGGGCGCGGGGCCCGTGAGTGGTGAGCACTCCACACGGTAGCTTCTCTTCAGTGTTTCCCCGGGAGGTGTGGCGGGTTCACCCGGGGCCGCTGGGCTGTTTAAGATCTTGGGAGAAGCCACCAGGATCCCTTAGCAGTGGCTGCAGGGCAAGCCCCAAACCTTGGCCTGACTCCAGGCCCGGCCCGGGGTCCTGGCAGGTGTCTCACTGTTGAGTCCGGCCGCCTCCCTCAACCTGCGGCTCACCGGGCGTGGGTGCTGCCCCCAGGCTCGCCCATGGACCTGTGGGGACCTGTGCATCTGCCCTCAAACCTGGCCCTCCTGGCATCCCTGGTCCTGGCGTCCAGCTCCCTCTGGGGCAGGAGAGAGGAGGAAGCACTTAGGGCCCACCCCACGGCCGCGGGTGACCGACGGGCCTCATTCTGCGTGAGGATGCGTGTGAGCCACATGTGCGCCCACGGCGTGAGTGCCCGCAGGCAGGCCCCGGCCAGCGTGGAGGCCCCGGCCACATCCCGGCTGCCTGTGGGGCCTCACGCCTTCAAAGTCTCCCTAGGGTCCCCA
>NW_006286246.1:4128401-4129648 GCF_000327345.1 Myotis davidii | reverse complement strand
GCTCCGTGCCTCCCTGCTCTGGGCTGTCCCCTTCGGCCTTTGGGGCGAATGGCCACGCCTCCTCCTCTAGTCGGTCCCCTCCCTGACCCGGCCCTCGGTTTCAGGGCTCCAAGGTGCTGGCCAAGAAGGAGCTGGCCTACGTGCCCATCATCGGCTGGATGTGGTACTTCACCGAGATGGTCTTCTGCACGCGCAAGTGGGAGCAGGACCGCAAGACCGTCTCGCAGAGCCTGTCGCCCAGCAGCCTGAGCAGCCTGGCGTGTGCCCCCCCTGCCTGGCTGCCTGCCTGCTGCCCGCCCCACTGTGCGCACGCTGCCCGCCCCACTGTGTGCACACCACCTCTGTCCTCCTTCATCTGAACTTACTGTGTGGCAAGAAACCCCGGGATGCTGTTGTCACACACACTCAGGATTCTCTCTCTCTCTCTCTCTCTCACACACACACACACACACACACACACACACACACACCGGCAGCCAGGTGTCCTGCCCTGAGCTGTCAGCGGAGGGTGGCTGACTCTGGGTTCACCCTGAGGACAGGTGGAGACAGTTGCCAGACCACCCCCTCTGGCCATGCCCAAAGCCTTCTGGGTCCCTGCGTGTGACTCTGCGTGGGATGGGGTGGGAGGTGGGCCTGCGGGACAGGTGTGACCTGGGTCCCTGCATGTGACTCTGCATGGGACGGGGCGTGGGCCTGCGGATGGGTGTGACCTGGGTCTCTGCGTGTGACCGTGTGGGACAGGGTGTGGGCCTGCGGATGGGTGTGACCTGGGTCCCTGCGTGTGACCACGTGGGACGGGGCGTGGGCCTGCGGACGGGAGTGACCGGCCGTGTGCGCTGTCCCCTCAGTTCCTGATCCACTGCGAGGGCACGCGCTTCACGGAGACGAAGCGCCGGGTCAGCATGCAGGTGGCCCAGGCCAAGGGGCTGCCCAGCCTCAAGCACCACCTGCTGCCGCGCACCAAGGGCTTCGCCGTCACCGTGCGGAGCCTGAGAGATGTAGGTAAGGACGCTCTGGCCCCGCTCCCCCGCCCTCATCCCCCATCTCCCATCCCCCATCCCCCCGCGAGGGAACCACCTGCTCCCCACACACACAGCCGTGCCCTTGGCCGGGCCTCCAGCTCACGGTGGCAGCGGGTGGGAGGGGAGGGGACAAGGAAGGCACCTCCCTGGTGGCCAGGGACCAGGCACCTGGTGTGGGCAGTGTGGCCGCTGCCTGCATGCCTGAGCACAGACACTCTCCCTCTC
>NW_006286246.1:4126475-4128343 GCF_000327345.1 Myotis davidii | reverse complement strand
CACACACACACTCTGAGGCAACACTGCCCTCCACTGCTGGGCACCAGTACTGCAAGGCTGTGGCCATGGGGTGTCCTGGGTCCGCCCTTGGGTCCGGTGTGGCCCACACCCTGTCTGCCTGGTTAGAGCAGGTGGTGGTTTTGGGGGGGGTTTCCTTTTTTTTTAATTTCAGAGAGGAAGGGAAAGGGGAAGAGAGAGAGAAACATCCATGATGAGGGGGAATCATTGATCGGCTGCCTCCTGCACATCCCCTACTGGGGGTTGAGCCCGCAACCCGGGCATGTGCCCTTGACTGGAATCAAACCCGGGACCCTTCAGTCTGCAGGCCAATGCTCTATCCACTGAGCCACACCAGCTGGGGCCCAAGTGGTTGTTTTGCTTTGCGTTTCCTGCTCCTCTGCCGGTACCTGCTGCCCCGAGGACGCATGGTGACTGGTCACCTGAGTTTGGGCCTCGGCCCCGCTGGGTGAGAATAAGAGGGAAGTAGAAGTGACGGCCCCAGCCTTTTGTCACAACTTCCTGCCTCCTGCTCAACCCACCCCTCAAGTTAGAAACCCCATTCTTTCCTGCCATGCGCTAGCCACCCCTCGTCCCCCCCCCAAAAAAACCCTGCCCCTCGCCTCCGCGGGGATCTGGGCCGCTTGGCTGTGTGCCGGGTCAGGCTGGGCACTGACCGGAGGGAGAGACACGGCCAGTCGAACGTGGCTCTGTCCACACGGCCTCGCTCTTTGGCCTGGTCCTCAGGCCTCCTCTGCACCCCGTGACGCCCCCAGCTGCTCAGGGTCAGGCGGCGGGGTGTGGACAGCGAGGGCTCTGCGGGGTGGCCCGCCCCAGGCAGGGCATTTAAAACCCCATTCTTGTTTGCTTCTCAGCCCAGTGTCGAGGGACCGCAGTTCAATTCCTTCAGAATCCCGGTGTCTTAGTGCAGCGCAGAGCTGCCTGCCTTCCCGGGGAGACGCCCTGGGGGCCGAGCTGCCATCGCCCAGGGCTCAGCACACCCACACGAGTCCCCTCGCTGGTTCCTCTCACGCTGCCACGTGCAGGGTCGGTGGGGGCGTGCCTCCGGGCGGGTTACGGCTCGGCGCTCGTCCGACCCCCGGGAGCCTTCTGGTTTCCATCGCTGAGTCTCAGGGTGCCTTTCTGGGTCCAACATGTGACACGCAGTCACACTGAGCTGTGGCCGGGACAGGAAGGCGAAGAGGAGCCGCGGCCCGCACCCCCGATAACCGCTCCCGCTCCGATCACTGTTTCCCGTGTGTGTGTCTGCGAAACAAACCTGGGCTCACACGCTATATACTGCTCTGTATTTGTTTTATTTTTTATAGTTTCAGCTGTATATGACTGTACACTCAATTTCAGAAACAATGAAAACCCCACCCTGCTGGGCGTCCTGAACGGCAGGAAATACCACGCAGACATGTATGTCAGGTAAGTGGCCACGCCCCTTCCAGGGAAGACCACACCCACCTGAGGCGAGCGGATCACAGCCTGTGCTGGACCAAACGTGTCCCCGGCCGCAGTCACACAATGCCCTCACGGGACACCCCCTGTCCCGCTGTCAGGACCGGCCAGGGCTCCCCTCTGGTCCTCCCTTGCCAGCCCTGGCGTGGAGCTCAGGCCGGACAAATGGACACCAGGATTCACAGCCGCTGGGAGACGAGTGTGAGGGCTGTTTTGTGGAGCCCCTCCTGGAGGATGTGTCCACTGCGCACACAGACACACACGCGTACACATGCCTTGGCCTCACGTGTGTGCGGAGCCCAGGGTGTTAGACCAGGGTGTTAGCAGCTTACAGAGGGGCCGGCCGCGCCTATCACCTCGTCAGGATTAGCGGAAACAATGGAAGAGCTTGAGCCCTTCCCCGCCCT
>NW_006286246.1:4121596-4126366 GCF_000327345.1 Myotis davidii | reverse complement strand
TGCAGAGAAAGCTCCAGCTTTCCTGGTGGACCCACAGCCTCAGTTAAACCGTTTTCTATCTCAGAGCAACTCCAGTTCCCCCTTAAATGGGGAAGAAATGTCACCATTAGGACTGGTTCCTTTGTAAACCCTGCAGGGGACCGCCCCCCTTATCACCCAGTGGGAAGCCCTAGGAGGGGGAGGGGGCGAGCAGCAAGCCCCCCCCCTCCACCCAGAGGAGGCCTCCCAGTGTTGAGGCGAGGCCTGTCCCCCTATTCCAGTGATGGCGAACCTTTTGAGCTCGGCGTGTCAGCATTTTGAAAAACCCTAACTTAACTCTGATGCCGTGTCACATATAGACATTTTTTGATATTTGCAACCATAGTAAAACACAGACTTATATTTTTAATATTTATTTTATATATTTAAATGCCATTTAACAAAGAAAAATCAACCAAAAAATGAGTTTGCGTGTCACCTCTGACACGTGTGTCATGGGTTCGCCATCACTGTGCTAGTCCCTTCAGCACCTGCACTTGGGTCAGCGGGGCCGGGGCTGGGGGAACCCGCTGCAGGATGTGAGCCATCTCGGAGGGGAGCGCAGGAGTGAGGGGGAAGCAGCTCCCTTCGCACCATCCGCCCTCTGGGAAGGCCCTCGTGTGTGAACACTCACCTCCTTGCTCTGCAGGCCCCTTAGTTAGAAATGATGGAGTGAGTCCGCACTGCAACCAGCCCCTGCCAGCACCAGCGGGGGGGTGGGAAGTGGGGGGTCGGGGGGTGGAGAGGCCCCGTCCCCTGGTCATCCTCCCAAGGCCATGACTGCCTTCTGGCCGGTGTGTCCCCAGAATGGATGTGGATGCCCTTCCCATTTCCCAGCAGCTGGGGGACCCCTTCCCGGCCTCGGCTCCCTGTGTGGGAGCCCAGGGACACCCCGTCACTGCAGCCGTGCGGGCGCGGGCCCAGCTCTCCTCTCCTCCTTGCAGGCGGATCCCCCTGGAGCAGGTCCCGGAGGACGAGGACCAGTGCTCGGCCTGGCTGCACAGGCTGTACCAGGAAAAGGTCAGTGCTGCGGGGCTCAGCCCCCGTTTCTAGCTGTGCTGTGGGTGCACGGGGGTGCTCAGTGGGTGCCCCGTGGGTGCACAGGGTCCCCTGGGAGTTGGTGGTGGTGGCGAGCTTTGCCATTGGCTGAGGTCTTGGCCCTCGGCTTAGCAGCAGGGACGGAGCACAGCAGACACTTGTTCGGGGGGCGTCACGGACAGAAGGGAGCATGTCCTGGGTGCAGTGGACAGGAAGGGACGTACTGGCCCCGACGGCCCTTGTCTGTTGTCCTGGGGGCGAGGTGTCCCGTGAGCAGTGCACACGATCCCGGGGCGCCCGGGCCCACAGTCTGGTCTCCCAGCACCGCCGCATAAACAGGAAGCACCGGGGTTCCCTGTGGCGGGTGTGATCTCTGCAGCATCCCCCATCGTGCTCCAGATCCCCAGGGCCCCCCACTTTCCTTCCTTCCACGGCTCTCTTTCCGAGCACAGGGCAGAGGGAGTCTGATCATTCTTGTCCAAACTGCTCCGACTCACGGGAGGTGAAGAGTCAGCTTCTACCTGGTGAGGAAGGCAGATATGTTTTTTACAATAAAATCCATTGGTTTCTTGTCAAACAAGATTTTTGGTGTTTTTTTAAAATGTATTTTTTTTTTATCTCAGAGAAGAAGGGAGAGGGAGAGAGAGATAGAAACATCAATGATGAAAATCATTGATCAGCTGCCTCCTGCACACCCCACACTGGGGATCGAGCCCGCGACCTGAGCATGTGCCCTGGCCGGGAATTGAACCGTGACCTCCTGGTTCATAGATGGATGCTCAACCACTGAGCCACGCTGGCTGGATGAGGGAGACATTTTTATGACCAAGTCTCACCACCCAGCAAACCCTTAGTTCTGATCCATCATACACTTTCAGCCCAAACCAGCTCACTACCTAGAATCCCGTGGATTCGGGCGTCCTCACTCTAGGAATGCAGGCCCGGCGCCTGCTGCCTTTCCCCCCGCTCCTCATGAGAAGACATCGCGTGGGGCTCCGGGGCCGCCGCCACCGGAGATGAGAACTGCCATCCTGGGCGGAGCGTGCCGTAGGGTGTGGGTCCAGGTTGCGCCACCAGGTTCCGCAGACACGTGTAGCTCCGGTTTGGAATGAAGGTCCCAACCATCTCTGCATGAAGTCGCTTCCGTGTGCCCCAAGGGCGTGACTTTCCCAGGTGCCTTTCAGCCGCCGGTCCCAGCTCTCACCCTGTTGGTCTCTTCTCCGCTTGGGGTCTGGGCACACCTGTCACCAGCATGGCACCCGGGCACCGGGGCCTCGAGCTCAGAGTCCTCCAGGGGGGTCTGAGGGGTGACTTGGAGTCGCATTTCCAGGGCAGCGGCTTCAGACCAGAGGGTGAGGGCCAGGTTTTAACACGACTCCAAGGCCCGCCTGGGTCCGAGAGGAGCGGGGTAGCCATCCTTCCCCTCTGGCTCCCACACGGGGCAGTGTGTTCCTGCTGCTGTTTTCCAGTTGAATCAGTTGGCGGTAGAGAAAATGTCACTGTTAGAGAAATGCGCTCAGAAAAGGCCCAAGAAATGAATCCTTTTGTAAAAAGCCACAAATACAAACGCACGGCAGATGCAGCCCCAACACCATCGGGCAAAGGGGACTGTTCTCCGGCGCACACCTGTGCTGAGGCGGGAGAGGGCTCTCCATCAGCCCACCGATATCAAGGCATTTCCTGAGATGACACCTCAAGGTTTAGCCCTGGCCCCAACCATAACCCTAACCCTAACCCTAGTCCTAGCCCTAAACCTAACCCTAATCCTAACCCTAACCATAATGCTAGTTCTAACCCTAACCCTAACCCTAACCCTAACCCTAACCCTAGACCTAACGTTAAACCTAGCCCTAACCCTAAACCTAACCCTAGCACTAACCGTATCCTAACCCTAGTCCTAGACCTAACCCTAACCCTAGTCCTATTCCCTAACCCTAGCCCTAGCTCTAAACCTAACCCTAACCTTCGTCTTATCCCTAAGTCTAACCCTAGCCCTAACCCTAGTCCTAGTCCTAAGCCTAACCCTAGCCCTAGTCCTAACCCTAACCCTAACCTGCACATTCTCTCCTTTGCTGCCTGAGACGAGTGACTGATCATGCAGGTATCAGCATAAAAGGGCTGTTGGATCAAGAACTGAAGTTCTGTTTGACAACCGAGACATTTTCCCATGAATCACTTGGTTGAGAACGTAACTTTTTGAGAAGGGAGGCATTCCAGAATGGAGGTTTGACTACTGGTTGGCATTTGGGGCTCCTGCTGGCTGTGGGGGGTGGGCTCTAAGAAGCCGTTCACACCCCGACGTGATCCTTAGGGACCAAAGCCATTCCCAGGTCAGCACCTGGGAACCTGTAAACCGAGACCCACCTGGGGACGGAGAAGGGTTCTGTGGCGCTACCTCAGGGTGGCCTCACAAATCCTAATGGGCAGGTCGTGGCGGTCGCGCCCAAACCTCCGACTCTAGTGCAAGGCCATCGGGCCGTAAGCAAGCCCGTTCATTGTTTCTGTGCGTCTAGGTCACCACGCCTTTGGAATAAACCGCCCTGAGAGCACCTGATCCTGTTAACTATCCCGTAATCCATCCCCACCTGCCTCCGCCTCCAGGCCGTCCTCCTGCTCCCCCCTCGAGCTCCTGCTTCCGGCACGTCCTCCGTTTGGCTCAAATACCTGTTCATAAACGTTCCCTGCAGCCTCGGTGTCCTTAGCCGCACACCTTCCCCCAGAGCCTTCCCAGTTCCGTCTCCTTTCTGACCGCACTTCCTGGGCTGCCGGCTGGCTTGCGAAGGGAGTGGAAAGGAGCCGCTAATGGTGAAAATGACCAAGTGGGTGAAGGCCCGCTCCGGCTGCCTTGGGGTGTGTGGAGTGGCTCTAGGAGGGGTGCAGGGCGGGGCCGGGGGTCAGAGGCGTGTCCACTGGAATTTACTGCTCAGCGTGTGGAGCTGGGTGGGCAGGAGTCCGCGCTCAGGGTGCCGTCAGCCACCGTCAGACTCTGGCCCTGGCCCTCATCCTCACAGAGGGAGGGAGGGAGCTCCCTGGGTCTCCTTGATAAGGGCGCTAGCCCCAATCATACGGGTGCACCCCCAAAGGTCCCACCTCCTAAAACCATCACCTCAGGGGTTAGGCTTCAGCTTATGAGCTCTAGGGGGACACCTCAGCCCTTTGTACCCTCCACCTAGTTACCAGGCTCCTGGGCGCCCCTCCCCTGGGCTGAGGAAAACCCCCGCGTTTTGGCAGGGCAGTGGCATGAGGGGCCTCCCACACCTGTCACCGCCTGGTAAGGTCTGTAGGAAGCCAGTCCTGGGGGGGGAGGGGCACTCGGCACAGGAGCCCCTTGTCCGATAACTGCTTGATGATTTGATTTCCCGAGGAATCCCCACTTCCCACGGCTGCTCTTGGGGAGGAGGCAGGCCGGGGCCGGGCTAGGAAGGCATGGAAGGAGGCCCTGATCCCCCCGGGGAGAGGGCAGGGGTTGCCCCACAATGACGCTGAGTAGTGAAGGACACATTACCCCTGATGCCGCACCCCGACTGGGAAAGGAGAGAGTCCCGTACACCTCAGCCATCTCTGTCTCAAGTCGTTAAAGGAAACACCCAAGTCCTGAAGTCGAGGGAAGCGTTTCCCAGAAGCCTCGGCTCTTAGAGAACCGGGACTTCCAGGGCAGGCGGGCGCGGGCACCCACCGTGCCAGCCCGGGGCCCCGAGGACAGTGAACGAGCGC
>NW_006286246.1:4120986-4121348 GCF_000327345.1 Myotis davidii | reverse complement strand
GCTCTCCCGGGCTGCGGGCACCCTGGGTGGCGGCGCCCGGACCCTCAGTGCTCTCAGCTGTGGCTCTGGGTGCGCTGCTCGCTCACCTGCAGACACAGCCGGTGGGGCCACCCCTCTCACTGGCGGGCCCGCCATCCTCAGGGGCTCCGCTGGGCCCGCTCCATGCTGCACGCACAGCGGGGCACTGGGACGCGGACGCGCGGAACTCCTGGCGTTGGTCCCGGGGGGCCGTCCGATGGGCATCTGCTCAAGGCCCGCAGGAGCCAGTGGGCCTTTGTGGCGTCTGGAGTCACAGAGTCTCTAGACGCGGAGGGAGGAGGGAGGCCCAGCAGCACAGCCGCGGTGCCGGCCTGGGCGCAGCC
>NW_006286246.1:4117285-4120753 GCF_000327345.1 Myotis davidii | reverse complement strand
GGAGGGGTAGGCAGCAGGGAGCAGAGCAGGGCGGGCGTGGGCCGGCCTGGACTCGGTGACGAGCTCCAGGTGGCACCGTGGGGAGGGACAGCCCATTAGGTGCCTGCAGGAGCCTTCTGGGGGGTGCTGACCCCAGCCCGTGCGTCCGCGGGCCCCTGGGAGCGGGCCTCGGGGGCCTGCAGGAGCCGGAGGTGTCAGTAGAGCACTCAGGTCCCTCTCTGTCCCCAGGACGCCTTCCAGGAGGAGTACTACCGGACGGGCACCTTCCCCGAGACGCCCATGGTGCCCTCGAGGCGGCCCTGGACGCTGCTCAACTGGCTCTTCTGGGCCTCGCTGCTGCTCTACCCCTTCTTCCGCTTCCTCGTCAGCATGGCCAGCAGCGGGTCCTCCCTGACGCTGGCCGGCTTTGTCCTCGTCTTCTTTGTGGGTAAGTGGCTGGCGGTGCAGGTTGAGGGGGGACCGCTCAGTGGGTGTGGGGTGCTTGAGGGGCACAGCCTGCAGGCTGCCAGGAAAAACGCGACTCCAGGCCCCATCCACCGAGCCCCGGGGTTAGGGAGGCGTGGCTGCCTCAGGCGCAGGGACACGGCCTCTAGGCAGGACAGCCTGGTCCCAGCTCCCAGCTCCCTTGGACACAGGCTCCCCTGGGCTCCTCCACTTCCTCTGTGGGCCAGGTCCTGCAGCCGAGGAAAAGCTTTGGGGGAGGGGAGTGGAACTCTGCCTGTTCATGGCTCTAATACTTGCCCCCAGGCAATGGGGAGGTGCCGGGCACTACGTGTAAGCTCCCATTCTCCAGGCTCCCCTGAAGGGTGCCCCCAAGTCCTACCCTGAGTCACCAGACTCTTGTGCCTTCCGTAAGCCCACGTGCAGTGGGCCAGGCTTGCCATTCTGATATCATGTGGAGGCTCAGACCCTCGGCCAACACAGCCCGGCCGTCCCTTTGTGGCACTTGGTCCAGCCGGCGCCGTGCCCGCGCTCCTGGAGAACCAGTCAGCTCTGCTGGTGCCAACAGGTGGGCGGACAGCGGCAGCGTCCCCACAGCCTCCTCACACCCTGCCCTTCCCCTGCAGCTTCCATGGGGGTCCGATGGATGATCGGTGTGACGGAGATCGACAAAGGCTCCGCCTACGGCAACATGGACAGCAAGCAGAAACAGAGGGACTGACTCAGGACACGCTCCGTCCAGAGCGGACCTTGGGGAGCGGGTGGGCGCTGTCCCTCCCGGTGTGACCCAGTGAGGGCACCGGGGGAGTCCCTGCTGGGAGGCAGGGCCTGTTCTCACGCCGCTGGGTGGGGCAGAAGACGTGCTCTGACCCGTCCTTCCCCGTGTGCAGTAGTGGGTTCCGGTTCTTTCCCTGTGCGTGCGTGCGTGCCGAAGAACACGAGGTGAGGGTGCGAGGCTGCCTGCCGGCCGTCCTGTGATCATGCCGCGGTGTCTGGTGCAGGGGGAGGGCAGGGAGGGGAGTCCCTTTCATCCTTTGGTGCTGTTTTCTGTAGCCGATTGCCAGGTAGAGCCAAGGCGCTGTAGGGAAGATGATTAAATTATGCCTCCAAAACAGCTTTCCAGTGTTTGGCTCCTCTGTGGTGCGTACACAGACCCCTCCATCCTTCCACGCAGTCAGGCAGACACAGTGTCTAACCGTTTCTCAGCTCAGGTCAGCCAGCGAGGCAGAGACCAGCACACAGTCGGAGCTGTGCAGCTTGGGGGCAGGGTTCCAGGCACTTCCTCTAGTGACTTCATTCAAAACACCAGCCACCTGAGACGGGCAAGCGTCCGCCTGGGAGCACGGGGCTGCGCACCTGTGGGCTAGTCCAGTGGTCGGCAAACTGCGGCTCGCGAGCCACATGCGGCTCTTTGGCCCCTTGAGTGTGGCAGTTTCAATTGCACTGTACGTGCGCGCCCACACGTGGTATTTTGTGGAAGAGCCACACTCAAGGATCGCAGTTTGCCAACCACTGGGCTAGTCTATCCCCTGGTTTACGTCTGTAGAGAGGACACACCTGTTCATAAGAGCAGTCATGCTGGAACAGCTCTTGGCCGCTATATTCTCTAAACAAATGCATGCAAAACCTTGTAAAAGTAGCTACGGATGTTTCAAAAATTAAAAAAACACATTAAACACATTAGTGTGTTTCAAATACAGTCATAAGTGGATCTGAAAACAGGGACTTGGACGTAAAATCCTGGGACAATTGTGCAGCCGGTCCAGCAGCAGGTGATGTAATGGACACACAAAGGGCCTGGCAGCCCTGGCTTCTCCTGGCTGGTCCCCAAGCAAATCAGACTGCGGGTGCGGGGCTTCCCAATCACTCAGCTGTGTGAGATGAGGGAGGAGGGGCAGAGGCACCGCTCCACACCCGGCAGGTGAGCCCCGCTTCTCCGAGGTGCCGGCTGGACTCCCCACATGCGAGGCGCAGCTCGCGGTGGATGTAAGATGGTCTCAGACCCGCTCCCTCTCCGCCCCTGGCGCTGCACGGCCCTCCCCTGCACCGAGGGCTTGGAGCCTGCAGGACCCCGCGGTGCCCACCGCCCGCCCAGGGACACGGGCAGAGCGAGCCCTGTGCCAGGGCTCACTGGCCCTGAGGCTGACAAGCTTAGAAAAGATAAGGCAGCTGCGCTTTCCTAAAATAAACCATTTATTGAAAAAAGAGCCTTTTTCTTCAATTTCATTCATCAGCCTTTTGCTGACAGACCTGTGGCCGCCGCCGCCCATAGGGCAGGTTCACAGTCAGTGCACTCGACAGGCGAGAACAGGCCAGGACCGGGGACCACGACCTGCTCGGAACCAGGGCGGTCAGCGCACTACAGACGTCCGGGTCCGTCCCGAAGAGCGGGGACGAGGCGGCGGTCCGTGTACAGTAGAAATGGCACTTAACATGGAGCTTCTTTCCTCGTGGACACTGTCACTCAGGAGGCCCCGCGCCAGGTCGACGCCGCAGGGGCAGCCCAGCCCGGAGGTGGGAGGCCGCGCTCTCCCAGCACAGCCTTCATGTAAATGTTACATACAGTAGCGATGACGTCTTCCGAGCGCATACCAGCCACGGCGGCTTCGCGTCATTCCTCATCGGTGCAAACCTGCAGGAAGGCAGGAGAGAGCTGAGCCCAGCGCGCTCCGAGACCACAGGCAGACGCGCCCCGTGCCCTGCAGCACCTGGTGAGGGGGGCTCCGGACACAGGGACCGGGGTGCTGTCACTGCTCCAGGACTGACACTGACCACTCCGAAGGACGCGCTTACAGCAGCAGGTCAGCCGGGCGGTTCTACACGTCTCAGTGCAGCAGCACATTCTTTAGTTACAAAGCCCAACAGCAGGCCCCGCTCCGGTTCCGTAGCCTCGCTCACCCCCAGGAGGGCACCTGTGGGTCCTTAGCCTTGTGCACCGGGCACCCATGGGTCTGTAGCCTCGCTCACCCCCAGGAGGGCACCTGTGGGTCTGTAGCCTCACTCACCCGGAGGAGGAGGAGGGCACCG
>NW_006286246.1:4110468-4116806 GCF_000327345.1 Myotis davidii | reverse complement strand
CGCCCGCCCAGGGACACGGGCAGAGCGAGCCCTGTGCCAGGGCTCACTGGCCCTGAGGCTGACAAGCTTAGAAAAGATAAGGCAGCTGCGCTTTCCTAAAATAAACCATTTATTGAAAAAAGAGCCTTTTTCTTCAATTTCATTCATCAGCCTTTTGCTGACAGACCTGTGGCCGCCGCCGCCCATAGGGCAGGTTCACAGTCAGTGCACTCGACAGGCGAGAACAGGCCAGGACCGGGGACCACGACCTGCTCGGAACCAGGGCGGTCAGCGCACTACAGACGTCCGGGTCCGTCCCGAAGAGCGGGGACGAGGCGGCGGTCCGTGTACAGTAGAAATGGCACTTAACATGGAGCTTCTTTCCTCGTGGACACTGTCACTCAGGAGGCCCCGCGCCAGGTCGACGCCGCAGGGGCAGCCCAGCCCGGAGGTGGGAGGCCGCGCTCTCCCAGCACAGCCTTCATGTAAATGTTACATACAGTAGCGATGACGTCTTCCGAGCGCACACCAGCCACGGCGGCTTCGCGTCATTCCTCATCGGTGCAAACCTGCAGGAAGGCAGGAGAGAGCTGAGCCCAGCGCGCTCCGAGACCACAGGCAGACGCGCCCCGTGCCCTGCAGCACCTGGTGAGGGGGGCTCCGGACACAGGGACCGGGGTGCTGTCACTGCTCCAGGACTGACACTGACCACTCCGAAGGACGCGCTTACAGCAGCAGGTCAGCCGGGCGGTTCTACACGTCTCAGTGCAGCAGCACATTCTTTAGTTACAAAGCCCAACAGCAGGCCCCGCTCCGGTTCCGTAGCCTCGCTCACCCCCAGGAGGGCACCTGTGGGTCCTTAGCCTTGTGCACCGGGCACCCATGGGTCTGTAGCCTCGCTCACCCCCAGGAGGGCACCTGTGGGTCTGTAGCCTCACTCACCCCGAGGAGGAGGAGGGCACCGAGGCACCTCCCTCTGCATCAGAAGCTCCCTGGCGGGCAGGCCCTCCCAGGCTTCCTCCTGGGCTCCCTCCCGCCCTCAGCGCCCTCCCAGCACCATCTGTCCCCCTTCTCTCGGGTGCCAGCTCCGAATACCCGAGGCCGCACTGAACCCCAAGCAGGTGCTCCCACACACCCCAAACCTCATCTCCCAAGAGCAGCCATCACCTCCCTGACCTCAGCAGCAGCCTCTGTGCTGTCCATCAGCATCATCGAGTAAGAAATGCAATAAAGTGAAACGAAGATGTCAATAAACCAGGATTCAACACTTATCGTTAGGGGTGTTTTTAATATGCTGCCTTGCTGAATAATGAGCCTCGGGTAATGCTATTACTGCAAAGCTTGTTTTATTACGGTCTCAGGAAAAATGAGATTCAGGGGAGAAACGATTAAGCCTGTTATGTCATCCCTATTTGTGTCACACCGTTGATTGTGACATGTGAGAACTCCCTTTTTCTCTGATGTATGGCTGGACTAACGTAACAGGTATCATGGCCATATTTCTTTTCCTTATTTTTTTAAAAATGTATTTTATTGATTTTTTACAGAGAAGAAGGGAGAGGGATAGAGAGTTAGAAACATCGATGAGAGAGAAACATCGATCAGCTGCCTCCTGCACACTCCCTACTGGGGATGTGCCCGCAGGGTACATGCCCTTGACCGGAATCGAACCTGGGACCCTTGAGTCGCAGGCTGATGCTCTATCCACTGAGCCAAACCGGTTAGGGCTTTTCTTTATTTTTTAACATTTATTTTAAATTGACTTCAGAGAGGAAGGGAGAGACAGAATCATTGTTGAGAGAAATATCAATCAGCTGCCTCCTGCACGCCCCCTACTGGGACTCAGGCCCATAACTCGGGCATGTGGCCTGATCGGGAAGCAACTGATGACCTCCTGGTTCATGGGACAACGCACAATCCACCGTGCTCAATCCACTGAGCACACTGGCCGGGCACGGCCATCTTTTATGTTAAAGATAACAGAAGTAATATCAGCGAATATTTATTAAGCATTTTGTGTGGTCTTTTTCAGCAGCTGCAAGGTATAGCTGTACAGTGATTTAATTTCCTATTAACACTTAAGAGGTCTCTAACTTTTTTGTTTTACAAATAATGCCACACACACACACTATCTTTATACATTTGTGAATGCTCATTAACGTATCTTCCCGAGAAGATGGGTTTTCAGATACAGTACCACGCAGGAGTCCCACTGCCCTCGCCACCTGCGCCCACACACCCTGGTTCCTGCCTGGGAGGTGCGGCCTTGGCCTTCGTGGTGGCCGCCTGCACCACCAGCCGCTATGGAGGCTCCACAGCGCGACCGGGCATTTGTACCGCTGCATTGCATTCCGCTGCACAACCACCAGTGTGTTTATACACTTACCTGCTGGCGGGGCCTTGGCTGCTTCTAAGCCTGGGCGGCTATGAATAAAGTTGATTTATGTGCCAGCTTTGTGCGGACAGGAGTTTTCCACTTGGTGTTTCTTTTTGTATTTGCTTACTTCTCCATGTTCTAACTCAGGTTTTATGCTTTTGTTCACTTCTAAGAGTTCTCTAAGTGATAGACCTTGTATTTGATTCCTGGCCGTCACCTGTCTTAACCTTACTCTACTCGACCAGAGCAGTATTTCTAATGATAACATAACAAGGTGCCCCGCAGTTTCCCCTCCAGGGGGCTCTGCTTACCTTGCCAGTCACCATCTCTATGACGACACACCCGAGGCTCCAGATGTCGGCCGCACGCCCGTGACCTTCTCCCTTCGCACGAGTGATGACTTCAGGAGCCATGTACGCTGTGAAAGTCACAGACATGATGATAGGAATGGCTTATCAACCAGGCAACCTCATACATTCCACATGGAAAAAACAACAGTATGTGGAGGGGGAACTTCCCCCAGTTACATACTAGGAAACGGAAACTTGAAAATAGGTATTTCACACCAATTTCTTGAATAGACATTTTTAGGGGATGAATTATCTTCTGAAAGAGTTTTTGAATGCATACATTTTCAGATAAATTGTATTCACAATGAAAATATAAAATTTAACCTGCAACAGAGGATGCAGAAGTTTGTGATACTAAATGATTAAAACAAGTAATTACCATTGAAATGCAATGTTGTTTTGACTAGAATACTTTTAATACGCCCGTGTGAAGGGGCAAAAGGCCCCCTCCTCTGACTCCCGGGAACCGTGGCTTCTCCGCCTGACAGTGCTTTCAGGAGGCCGGTGTCTGCGGGCGGGGTCCGGCGGGTTAGCACGACCTGCTGTCCAGGTCAGTGCGGACCAGAGGCAACGGAAGGCCCGGTGCCCAAGCACCAGGCGGGAGGAGTCTGCAGAGACAACAGCCAGGCCCACCTGCGGTCCCCAGCGTGCTGTTCACTTCCCCGGGCATGGTCTGGGCGTTGTTTTTAAGCTTCACCGAGCACCCGAAGTCTCCCAGCTTGATCAGCCCCGAGGAGGTAAGGAAGATGTTGGCACCTAAGGAGAATAATTTTACAGGTGATACGGTACCTAGACTGCCAACTAAGTGAGAGAAGGTTAGGAAACGATGAACAGAATGGAAGCCTACAAGGGTTTTAAGCTTTATTCACAAACATCATCAACACAAAGGAAAGCAGTTTTAACACCAGTGCAGATTCTGTGACCAATACTTTCTGAGCTGAAATACGTGCACAGATCCCAACACTAAAACCCAGAGCTACTTGGAGACGTTACTGAGAGAACACAGGCCTGAGGTGGCAGCCCTGAAAGTGAGAGTTGTACACAAGCAGCAGCTCCTGGATCGGGTAACCATGTGCAGACAAGAGCTGCACCCACACTGTCCTCATGGCCTGACGCAGCCACACTGCACGGGTCTTAGCCGGTGACGGAAAAGATCGTGTGTAACTGTCTCCCGTTGGGCCCCCCATCCTGAGGCCGCTGGGCCTTTGCTACAAGGTCTCACCGCTCCACTCGGGCCTGCATCTCTGCTCTCCGGGTCCTGGGGCACCACCTTGGCAAAGCAACGCAGCCACTTGGGTTAGACAAGCAGCCGTGCGAGGAGCTGCGGTCTCAGCCAATCCTCGTGGCCTGGGTGCTCCCCGTGCAGGTGGCCCCGTGGGGGATGACCCCCGCCCCGTGCTGATGCGGTCATTGCGGAGCTGGTCCATTCGGCACATGGCCATTGCCAATGGCATGAAGGTCCTACTTCCTGACAGTGGGCAAAGGCTGAGGATATTTATGGCGCGACTGGAAACGGGTAATGCCGGGACCTGGCACAGAGCCAGGTGGAGACCGCGTGTGCAGGGAGCAGGGAGAGCAGCACCATAGCGTGGGTGCCTCACCCACACCAGGGGGGGAGTCAGCCAGCGCTGGAGTGAGCGTGTTCACACTGGCCTCAGACTATGCCACCCTCAGTCAAGGGCCATTAGAGACAGAAGCGATTTGTTGCTTTATTATCCCCAAGATGCCCAGACACACAGGTCAGGGCCACGATGTGCCAGGCACATGCCCTGAGGCAGATGCATGGCTGCCCTGCGCCCGGGAACGCATTACATCCACCAGTGTGAGCGGTCAGCCCTCCCAGCGCTCCCTGGACGAAGCCGGGACGAGCTGCCCGAGTCAGCAAGTAGCCACACACGGGGCTGCTCATCACGACCGGCTCAGCGTTTCTGACTCACGGCCACGCTGCACTCGCGACATTCAAATACCAAGCCAGGCCGGCATGGCACCAGGATTACCTTTGATGTCGCGGTGCACTATGCCGTGCTCGTGCAGCACGTTGATGGCCACGGTGATCTGCTTGGAGTAGAGCCGGATGACGTGCTCCTGCAGGCCGAGCCGGGACACCTCCTCCAGCGTGCCCTCGTCGCAGTACTCCATGAAGATGTACATCTCCTCCTGCGGCAACGAACGCAGCGCGTGGGCACACGCCCAGCACAGGCCGGACAGTGCCACAGGCATGTCTGTCTAATAGACTGCACGCTCGTCGTCCTGCCCCTAACTCGTCCCCGACAGCAGTGCCTGCGCCTGTCTGGAATCGCACGGCCCTTCGGGAGAAGCGCACCTCCAAGTCACAGGGATACACGTCCACGTCCCCCAAAATGAAGCCGCCATGTAATCTCAGACAGGAGCCAGCAGGGCGGCCGATCCTACATGAGCAAGTACTGAAATGCATCCTCTTCAAACAGGAATCTAAGTGTGAAACCTCAAAAATCACCAACATCCAACTTCCCTGCCGGCTCCTCATCCACCCGATGCTCCACTCCTCCCTCAGTGTTGTTTCTAAACACGGAGGAAACCACACCGCGGCTGCAACTTCTCTCACTTCACGCGGCTCCTGAGCACACACACAGGACGAAGTGCTGCCGCCTAACGACGCCCTGAGTGCTGCAGCCGGAGGAGGAGAGGAAGGAGCGGGGAGGCCTTTCGGAGAACCTGCGCTGTCTACTGTGGGGTGCACTACAGGCTACAACTTACACTTCGGGAAGAACTCCTCTCGTGTCAGAGAGAAGGCAGCCATGGTAACGCATGAGATTTCCTGGCAACTAGGAAAGCGACTCTGCAATGAGAAGGCCTGTGATGTAGACAGGCCTCCCAGCCCCCCTGGCTGCGCCACGCTGTGCTCGAAGCCGCCTACCCTGTGCAGCTCCACTCCAAAGTAGCGCACCAGGTTGGGGTGCTTGATGCCCTCGAATATCTTCAACTCGTCCGCGGTTTCCTTGATCGTCTTGTGGTCGTTGGGCTGAAACCGGATCTGTGAGAGGCAAGCTGCCGATTACTGAGGGTGCGGTCGCAAACGAGCACAGGCAACATTAAGCATGGGCAACGCTGAGCACGGGGCTGTAGACACGCTCAGTGTCCAGACCCCAGAACCATGCTGGGGTCTGTGACTTCACTCCCAGGCTTTCTCTCCGAGGTTTCCCAAAGGAATTAAGCGCACCCACTTCAGAATATCTGGTGAGGCGACAGCTAATGGAACCGTTTCACAACGGCAGACTGAATGCACAAAACCCTGAACAGCCAGCGAGCAATCACCGGTGTCAGGTTGCGGGCAAGATGCAAAACTAAGGCAGATTCTGCCCTTCAATGTTGGCACCAGGAGGCTGGAAGGAGGCTACAAGCACAGTGGGAGGTGCCAGGCTGGGCAGAGAAGTGCATTAGGCGCCCCAGAGAGGGGGTGTCAATGGGCAGGATGCCCCAGCCTCTTCTGCCACTGCCCCCACTTCTGAGCGATGAGGCCTCCCCTCGGTAACAACAGCCTTGGTTTCCCCGAGGGCCCATCCTCAGGTTTCCCGTTCGTCCCCCTTAACCCCCAGCTGAGAAGATGCTGTCATTTCTGAAGGTGATCACAAATGTTATCTTCTCCCCAAAGA
>NW_006286246.1:4101907-4110252 GCF_000327345.1 Myotis davidii | reverse complement strand
GTGGGGAGACCTGCCGCACTCCTGCTCACTCCCTGGCCCGACCTCCTCGCTCTGTCACCTCAGTGCGCGGCCCACGGCCCCCACAGCACAAGCGCTAAACGACTCAGCGCCCCAGTGAAGTCAGCGCTACGCACGAACCTCAGAAACACACGCTTTTTACCAAACCTTCACCCAGAGGCGTCAGACAAGCAGGCCGAGGGCCACTCACCTCCTTCATGGCCATCAGCTCGCCCGTGTCAACGCTGATGCAGGTGTAGACCTTCCCATACTGCCCTTCTCCTGTGAAGGGAACACACAGGCAGCTCTCGGTGACGCCAGGCCACGTTCGCGCGCCAACGGGACTCACCTTCCCCAAATCGGAGCTGTTCATAGCCCCTAACTGTGCTCACTGAAGCGACGACTGCAAGACCCCCTCGAGGTGTGCACGTCCCTAGTAACCGAGGTCCCAGGCCAGCCCTTCACGGCTTCCCTGTAAATGTCTGTAGACAGACTGCAACTGCCTTTGGCAAATCCCGCAGAGGCCTGCAGGCGAGCGCCACGCACCCTGGTCGCAGCCCCGCAGGAGGCCTGGCCGGGAGGGGTTCTGGCTGCCTGAGGCTGGGAGTCCTGGACCACAGATGCTCGGCAGGTAAACGCAGGGAAGTGGGAGGACCTGAGGGACGGGCAGGCTCCTTCTCTCCCACCACCACCACTTCTCCCCAGGAAACGAGTCAGGCCGTTTTAGAAAAGGCTGTCCTGTCCGTATTGGATCCCGTTTCTCTCCAATCATGTGTGCGTGGGGTAAGAGAGAACACAGACGACGGCAAATGGGCACAGCTATGCCGCTCCCCACTGGCACCTTCGGGAGCACAAGCAAAACTAGCCATTTAATGAAGCGTTTAACGTCTTCCTAAACCGCAGTTTGTACTGCTCTCAGGGCACATTTAACAAACGAAGGGAAAAAAGCCCCCGGCGCCCTCCGTGAAAGGCACACTGCACCTGCCACATGTGTGAGAAAAGGGCCGCAACACGCGTCCTGCCCTGAAGAAGTGTGGCTCCTGCTATTTCTAACGGAGCAAACGTGTCATGTTCTTTAGTGTCCTTACCAATTTTGTTTCCTCTTTGCCACTTGAAGGTCACCTTCCTCAGGCCAACATGCATGACGTTATCGTACGATTTGGGGGTATCACACACTTGACCAATGATGTTCTTCCTCCTCATCTCTCGGTACCGCTTTTCTTCAAACAGCCGGACGGACTTCTGGATGGCTTCCATGGGCCCTTGTTTAGAAGCGGTATCTGCAGGGAGAGCCGCCCACTCAGGGTCACAGTCACTATCATCAAGTCCACTTCCAGCAAATCACCAGAATATGAGAGCCATGTGCACTGGCACTGCTCACAGCACAGCTCGGTCTAACAGCCCCGAGCAACCCCCCCGCCCTCGCACACGAGACACAGCCCATCAAGACAAGCCACCTCCCGAGGCTGGTGGTCAGACTACTGCCGTGACCATCTCCTGCCTCAGTCTCTCTTCTCTCCAATCCACTCTTGTTGGCCACAATGATCTTACCAAAAAATAAAATCCGATCATGTGACCTTCCTACAAAAACTTACTTCCCGGGTCATCACACCTGTTGATCACAAGTACAAAGCCCTCCAATGGACTCCAGTCTGCACAATGTGGACCCGGCCTCTGCCCAGCTCACTGGGTTGGGCCACTGCCCTTTCTCCGGCCACAGCCTCCGAGTCACACTACAGACCCTCAGGGAGCACCCAGCCGCTTCTCGCCCAGGCCTCTGCTCATGCTTTCCTGTTTGTCCTCCACCCAGGGCCTGGGGAGCCCGCAGCGCCGCTCAGCAGTGCCGCACCTCCCTCAGAAGCCCCCTCGGATGAGGGGGTTCGTCCTCTCCTTTGGGAGGGGCAGACACAGGAATAGGGCCCCGCCTCCCGTGTGCTCGGGGTCTGACAGAGGGCAACTCACTGGACCTCTCTACATGTCAAATTCCTGATCCGTGAACTGAAGGGATCGATACTAATGTAATCACGCATGGAAAGCACTGGCCCACGGACAGAAATTCAGGAAAACGCAGTAAATTCTGGCTCCTGTGATTCTCCATTTCCCCATCAGGCTCCACACCTCTATTTCTGCAACTTATTTTATCACAACTTACAGCGAGACGTCTTTCACACACGTGGAATCTGAAACAGCAGCTTCATAAACGTCACCACTGTTACTCCAGGCTATTTTTCACTCTGACTTCACATCCCACTGGTGGGTGACACCCACAGTGTGGAAAGCACTGCTTCTGCTCATCTCCTTGCAGCATTTCTCGTGCTGCTGCTCACTAGCTAGGAGCCTGGTGGTGGCAGAAAGACAGGTCCCTGAGGACTGGGACGAGAGGGTCCATTTGGGGTGGGAAATCCCCGAGTATTTGTATGCTCAATTACAGTGTCTCAACACCATCATCCCCTAAAATCACAGGTCCTGGCCCTTTATCTCCCGGCAACGAACGAGCTTTCCCAGCTGCGGCAGGGACTCTGCCGTCAGGCAGTTCTGGGAAAGGCTTTTCTTTAGAGTAAAACATTTCTCAAGATTCTCAGTCGTGAATATGTCAACGTGAACGGAAACTCTCTCAAGAGTTTCCAAGTTCACTTGACCTCCAAGTATTTGAAAATCATCACGAAGACCTGGTAACCGTGGGAACTACTGCAGCCACTGTACGTGAGCCACTGCAGAGACCTCCGCCCCGCCGCCTGCTCCCGCCATGCCCGCCCCCCATCTCCCCCACGCCCTCTACACCCACCCGACCTGCCCAGGCCTGTCGCTGTTGCACCACAGTTGCTTCTTGTTTCCATTCCTTTTCTAAGTCCCACCTTAGTCCTATCTTACGTCTTACACTGCGTCACTGCAATTACTCTCACCAGTCTCCCTCTCCCCCAAGCTCAGGTGAACCTCCCTCCGCGTCTTCCTTCTCCCACCTTCCCACTCCCCATCACACAAGCGGTTCTAGAGGCTTCCACCCCCGCTGCATCAGGCCGAGCCCACAATGACCGGACCTCCCCTCGCCTTCAATTTCACCTCCACTGACAGCTACGCCCGAGCCCCCTCGGGTGGCCTCCAGGTGTGTTTCTCCTTTGTACTTCTCTGGCTTGGTGCGGACTGGCCAGTCCTTCAGGGGCAGCTCGGGCCTCCAGGAACCCTCCTGGCTGCTCTGGCCGTGGGTGGTGGACAGCTACTCTCTGACCAGCCACCCACTTTCAAAGGGGTGCTGCGCGCAGTGTGCCCTGCTCCCTGCCACTCACACCCTGACCTCTCAGAACCTCTGGTCACTTATGGGGAGCAAGCAGGTGCATGCTGCCTGTTGCTCACACTGCTGTGACAACGACTCGTGAAAGCTCTCTGTGGGCCATCAAGTGACAGAGCAGTGATGTTTCTGCTACTTATTCTTTTGGTGAATTCGGACTGATTACCACTTGGTAAGATAAAAGTTTCCCTCAACTTCTTAGCCTAAAAAGTGAACAGTTCTATTCTAGTCAAAGGCACATGCCTGGGATGATCCCTAGTAAGGGATATTCGGGAGGCAACCAGTCGATGATTCTTCTCATCATTGATGTTTCTCTCTCTCTCCCTCTCTCTTTCGCTCTAAAGTCAATAAAATATATATACTAGAGGCCCGGTGCACGACATTCGTGCACTGGGCGGGTAGAGGAGGAGGGTGTCCCTCAGCCCGGCCTGCGCCCTCTCGCAGTCCAGGAACCCTCGGGAAATGCCTGGCTTGCGCCCTCTAGCAGTCCGGGACCCCCTCGGGGAGCAGGCCTAAGCTGGCAGGCAGACACCCCCCAAGGGGTCTTTAGGGCTGATGCAGAGGTGGGAGAGGCTCCTGCCACTGCTGCTGCACTCACCAGCCGTGAGCCTGGCTTCTGGCTGAGCGGTGCTCCCCCTGTGGGGGTGCACTGACCACAAGAGGGCACCTCCTGCATTTTGCATCTGCCTCCTGGTGGTCAATGCACGTCATAGCAACTGGTCATTCTGCTGTTGGGTCGATTTGCATATTAGGGTTTTATTATATAGGATAAAAAAAAAAAGAAACAGGAAATGGTGGAGTTAGCTGTAGACAGAGACCCCAAATACTAACACATGGGCCCAACGACCCGGAAGCTAAAGCACTGCCTCGGAAACCACTCCCTGTGCAGAAACATTTACAGTTTGACATTCTTTCTCTTACCTTTCGTCTGGCTGATCAGCGTCCGAAGTTCCCAACTTCTTCGGGTTGACCCACTTGAATCACCTTTTGGATATGCTGGTTCTGCAGAAAGCATTTTTCATACAAATGAAGACTCAGAACAAATCCGCTTACTAACTGACAGCAAGGCTGAGCGGTGAGTGTGGTGAGTCACCACCAGCCTGTCCTCTCTGCTGATTAACTAGTTTGGTGTGAGTGTGAGAAGCTGTCTCTACAATCAATCCTAGAAAATCGCACCAAACTAAGAAGTGGTTAATGGGTTACAACTTCAGCTCCATAAACCTTCCACAAGTAACGGCAGCATAACACTGAGCAGACACTGCTCAGGAGCCCAGCAGCGGTCCGCGTGAGCCACCACGGGCCTGGGGCAGATGCCTCGGTCTGTGTTATAATAAAACTCCAGCACGTCCCCGACAGCACAGTGTCACTTCTGCACTTGTAAAGAGAATAAGAACGCTTGGCAATTAAAACATCAGAAATAATGATTCTTTAAAAAGCAACAAAAGGAGACCTAGAAAATGCAAACACACCTAAATTAAAAAGCTGCGTGCTTGAGCCCGGCCGGCCTGGCTCAGTGGTTGAGCGTCAACCTATGAACCAGGAGGTCATGGTTCAATTCCCAGTCGGGGCACATGCCCGGGATGGGGGCTCGATCCCCAGCAGGGGGCGTGCAGGAGGCAGCCGCCAACCAATGGTTCTCTCTCATCATGGATGTTTCTCTCTCTCTCTCCCTCTCCCTTCCTCTCTGAAATCAATAAAAATATGTTTTTAAAAAATTTTAAAAACTCTCTCACGTCGATGGTTCTCTCCCTCCCTCCTGAGCCAAACCGGTTTTGGCAATAAAAACATTTAAAAAAAAAAAAAAAGCCAAGTGCTTGGCACCGAGTCCTCTCATAAAGCCTGGCTTCTCCCTCCTCCCTCGGAAAAGGCACAGACACAGAAATTGGAGGACGGAGACCAAGGGTGAGGCTCGTGAATGCAGGGGACACCTCCACACTCACCATCTCGCTCCTCGGTGGGGCTGGAGTGGCGACTCAGGGACCTGAACTGCAGCTCAGCTGCGACGGAAGCCAGCCGGTCGTTTTCAGGGACACTGGAACCCCTGTTGTGGTCGTTTTAAAAATGGAGCTATCAATTCAACGGAACTCAAAATGACAGCTCTGCGGCTCTCCCAGGGCAGTGGTTCTCAGCTGAGGGTGCCTGGGGTCCCGGGGACATCCAGCCGCCAGTGGGGAGAGGACAGCACAGAGGATGCCCCAGACAGAGCCCTGGTAGCCCCAAAGGAGCGGCGCTGCCTGGGGACCCTCCCCTGGAGTGCAGGAGGGAGCTGTACTTCCCTCCCCCACAGCCAGCACCACCTCACAACCTGACTGTGTAAGACATGGTTTTATGTTAAAAACAGCAAAACAGTATTTACTGAAGTGTGGACATGTATGGAAAGCTCATAACTCAAGCCCAGGGTGATAAAATTATTAGCCTAATCTGGTTAACATTTAAAATGATAACATTTAACATTTAAGTGCTAAAGTCACTGCATGGCTGGGAAGCAACAGGGAAACCTGAGGTTTCTCAAGCAAGAGCCAAGCGCAAGTGCAGAAGAGCAGGAAGCTTAACAACAAAGAACCAAGTTAATTTGCTGCTTTTCCGGAAGAAGGTTAAGGGAATTGTCCCGCAATCCAGGATGAATCCATCAAGAGTAAGACCCAAAGTGAAGGCAGGGAGGTGTGAACATTCTAATAACAAATCATCCACAATAAAAGCGGCGTCAGCTTATGAACAAGGGTCGTGTGTGTTCAGTGGGTGCTCTCAGGAAGTATGGTAGCATTTATGCTCTTTCTCAGACGCCGACCCAGGTCAGCCACGTGGTCTACGGAACAGACGAGCTCTGGGCCCGAGTGCTTCTGACGCCCCTGAGCTCTGCAACCCAGGGAGCACTCGCTGAGCCTGAAGACCGGACGCCCCTACTGCCACATGGCCTCTCCAGGTCGTGGCCCCACTCCGTGGAAAAGCACGGGTGCTCCCGGCCCTGCTCACGACCGGCACCGTGGGAAGTCACTCAGCACCTCTAAGCTCCTGATTTCCCAGAGACAAAATGAGTCAATTCCACGTCCTCCGAGAGCTTTGCCAGGATAAAAGGCAAGAAAATATACTTAAATGAAAGGTTATGCTGAGGAACTTGTTAATACCTAGTTTAGGGGGTGGAGGGAGGGTTGTAGAGTTTGATAATTTCCGTGGTGTAACAACTGGCTTGCAATATTCCTAAAAAATTAACAATTCAGCTCTTGCAAACCTGTAAGGGCCAGTTCCAGCAAGCAGAACTCTGTAAAACATTTTATGAGCAAGATGACTATTTCCTAAGTAAAACCCAACCACATGGAAATACTTATGGGCCCTGTGGGGCAAAGTACCACTGCACTGTGGCTGCACCTCAGGCGGGCAGGGCTGCACTCGGAGGGGCTGGCGCCCCTGCCAACAGGGAGGCGCGGGCATTGTCCTGCCGCCTCACAGCACAGTCACAAACCAGGGCTGCACGGAGACTGCGGCTCGCGGGCATGAGCGGTCGGTCTCCCAAGGCCCACCCCACAGGTTCCCGGCGGAGGGGCGGAGCCACACGTTAAACTGCACGTGCCAGGCTGGAATGCAGAGGGAACACAACCCCAGGCCACATGTCTCCACTTGGCTTTGCTGTTCTATCTCCTGTCATGTCCACACGACTGTAAAACGGAAATGGCATTCCTTTGTGAAAAATGGCCTGCAAGGTGGCATATAAATTTCTAACTATCAAGGATCATTCTGAGAGTGGACCTAATTACAAAATGCTACTCATAAGATGCTAAACATCTACTAGCCAAGGCCTAACACTAGAGGCATAAAAGGCATTTAGCTTTGATACTAAAATACACTTAATGTACACATTACCACCTTTATAAATGCCTCAAGCCACCGTTCATGAGCCTCTGAAAAGGGAGGACTTTACGCCCCCCCCCCGCCCCGCCCCGGGTCCTGGAGAAACAGTGTGGACTCGGAGCAGCAGGGGCCAGGCTACAGTCTTGGTGGCATGTCCTCCGCATCTGTGACTGCGCTCAGGGCACGTCACCCTGTAACTCTGTACGCACGTAGGGGCAAGACAGTCTCGTGCCCACAGGGACATGGAAGCACAAGGAAACACTAGCCAGGAAAAGCTCTACACGTAAAGATAAAGAGGGGAAATGGGAACTTGTTCAAAGTCAACTGAACTTTCTTAGTTAACTGCTTAAGCTGTAAGATACACTGGCATTTTTTAGGTTATAGACATTTATCACTAAAATTGGGAATATTAATGATTTAATGAGAACATGGGCATGTCTATGGGATTTTATACTGTTACAAAGTCTAAGCACAGTTTAGTCTGTGTGAGCTGCGAGCTCGGTCATCTTCTCGCCGACACAGCGCACTGGGGTCCTGCTCAACGATCGCCCAGCAGACTGTCGGGTCTGACTCCATCCCCGTCCTGACTGGAAGGTGAGGACGGGGACCCTCCTCCCAGACTCCGGGTACTGGACTTGGTTTTATCTTCTGGAGCTTGCCAAACACCTGAGGGCTCTCTCTGGCAAAGACCTATTCTCCATGAGGTACACGCCCCACAAACTCACTTTCTACTTTGCAAACTAACCAAGCATCATAGAAATTAAGTAACTTGGTTAGAAAGGTGACCCTCTTAAAAACACAAGTCACCACCTGAAGGACTAAGAGAAGCCATCCCTGCATCAGGCCCTGCTCCCCAACTCCTCCCGCCCCTCCTGGCGGGGACCAGGCTCTTTCCTCTTATACTCTCCCTAGAGTTACTCCTGGCAGAAGCTCTGGTCTTTCTGGTTAATATCAGCTCCAAAGAAAAACTGAAATCAGGCCGGTTATCTACTCATGCTGGCGGGGCCTGGAGCCGCGGGGCCGGAGCATCACACGCACCACGGGGAAGGACCCCGGGCCCGTGTCCTGGGACACCCAGGGCCAGGCCAGCGCGGAACAGCACAGGAGGGGCAGGGGCAGGGCACTGGCGGAGGGAGACTACCTGGCGTCATGGGCACTGCTGTTGGGTCTGGGTGGCGCGGAGTCGCCGCCTGCACCGGGGCCGTGGCTGCGGGCG
>NW_006286246.1:4076519-4101826 GCF_000327345.1 Myotis davidii | reverse complement strand
GAACACGGGACGAGGTAGCGGCGCACGTGGTTTTCAGTTAGAAACACAACCGGGCAAGTGAAAAGCACCTCACAACACAAAACGCACATCGCTCGCTGAGATTCAGGTTTAGGTTTGAAGAAAAAACCCACACCTAACTTCAAACTCAGTATTTAAAACAGACGTGTTCTCTCCTAGAAAACACTGACAAAGGAAATTCACTTTTAGAAAGTGATCATCCAGGGCGAGAAGATGCAGAAATGCCACCACATTCAGTCGGTACGGGAATGTACTGTCGATTCCGAGCTCACAGAGCAAGTCCACCTGGAGTCACACACCCTCCAAGTCCAGACTGGAAAGATCATCCACTTGCTCCCACTTCTAAACTGACGCTAAGTATCGTTTCTCAAATGTTATCATGTTATGAACACCCAAATGTGCTTCCCTGAGGTCATTTTCCAAAGAGAAAAGGGAATAATTATTCCAAAGCGGGAAGCATCAGTAGCTTGAGGTTGTAAGTAAGCTCAGCCATCCTGAAAGGTCCGAGTCGGTTTTGAATTGACAATCTCTGTCTTTTGCAGCTACGGCTGTGACTGTCTTCAAGATAACGCGACAGGAGCTCTGAGAATCGTATGCGCAAGAGTGAGCAGCCAGCGCTCAGGTGTTAGCATGCACGGCAGAAGAGGCCCCCCAAGCACACGACCAGAATGCACCAAATACCTGAATCCCTCCGGAGTGGGGATGATGAGGTGGGGGTTAGGAGGGTCGCTGTGGCATCGCGGCACCTTCACAGGACGGGGGCTGTTCCGATGAATGGCTGCCGTGAAAATGGCGACAAATGCAACATGTTAAAGGGGTCAACAGAAAACTGCCAACCCAGGCGAGTAAATGAACCAGGATGGGACTTAATTTTGCTGGTGACCAAAATAAACCCTTTCTAAAAGAAAGTCATATTATATACAAATATTGTGGGAAATGTCACTTTTAGTTACATGACACATTCGAACTTTCCTCCATCAAAAACATTTTTTAAATCCCGGGATGAAATGCACATAATTTATGCAAAACAAACGATGTAGCCCATTTTACAGACAGGTGGCAACGTGCGGCATCCCCGAGTGAAAAGGGCTCGTACGCCATCTGCACTCAGAGAGGACTCCGGTCAGTGGGACACCCCGACAGGTCCCGAGTGGGCGGCCACTGCATTTTCCTGAGGGCCAGGGCTTTTATCTCATTCCTTTAAACCAAATCAAGAGGTTATTTTTTTTTTTTCAGAACAGGTTTTCTTTTCTCCTCTTCTAAACAGTCTGGTAGAAGGTAAACATGGATAAAATTTTACACAAAATTTAATAACAAAAAATTTTAAGAACTGACCTTCCCTAGTGATTACAAAAATGCTGACAACTGTACTTTCCCAGTAACTAAATGTAACTAGAAATGGACGTGTTATACTTTGTCTACTTCTCCCTAACATGGTCTCCCCTTACTTTTAACTTGGTTTTAACCCTCCTTAGTTTTTTTTAAAGTCATATTTTCTCTTTTCAAGTTAACAATTTTAGTCTACGTGTTTCATTCTGAATGTTTTATCCGAAATAAAAATACTACCCCTTCATGGGTTCTGTCTGTGTGCTTTTAATAGCATTTACACAGGAAAGACAGGAGTACCCAAACGGATCTGAAGGGAAAACTTGCAAAACAAGAATAAAGCAATTGTTAAGAAATTGGGGAAATTTGCACCCCTGGTTCATAATCTCAACTACTACAACAATAAATGGAATAAATCACCAGTAGCAAAGGTGAAAAGAAAAAAAACAAGTATAATTTGGTGCGGTTGGTGATATCTTTAATTTGCAAACATACTGGTACCTACTGAGTCAAAAATGACTACAAAATTTTCCTATGAAAACACACTGGGGTCTACTCACAAGTTTAACATGCTTCACAGATGAAGCAAAACATTTAAGACCAAGTACACCTAACTGATGCAAATGTGTGATATTTCACCGAAAAGAAAGTCCTAATGGCCAATAAACAAAAATAGATGCTCAATCTCACTAGCGGTGAACTATTGAGATGTTTTTCACCGGAAAAAACTAACAAAGCAAGTGTGTGTCCACTAGGAAATGGTGGACTCAGTCTGTCCATAATGGACAACGAGGCCACTGAAAAGAATGAACTGGATCTACACCTGTTGACACAGGAATTTCTACAACTGACAGGTAAGAAAAGCAAAAGAACACTCAACGTAATCCAAATTTTACACAGTGAATGGCAAGCAAGCCCCCCTGTAAATGCCGTGTGATGTTATGAGCAGGAAGGCACGGCAGAACACGCTGTGCAGTTAAACATGTGCGTGCACAGAAAGGAGGACGATTCGTACCAGGTTGCTACCATTAAGCTACAGGGGTATACCGGGCGGGCGGGGGGGGGGCGAAAAGCAACAACACAGCCCATGTGTTCTCACTTTCATTAATTTCTAAGAATAAAAGGACCTAAAACCAGTGACTGCAGCCTCGGTAGAACGCTCCCGTTGACAGCGTCCATCGGACCGAGTCCTCGTCAGCATCCACATTTAGGTACTAGAAGGGGAGGCTCTGGGGGAATGAGCAGCCCCGGGCACTGGGCTGCGAGAATCTGGCTCTCAGGCAGGGCCGCCCCACCATTCCCCCGTGGCTGCGAGGACAGACGACACCTGGAACCCACAGGAGCTATGAGCCAACTGTCCCGCCAACAGTTTGGAGAGGCAGAGTGAACCATTAGTGACTCACACGTTAACAGCGATTGCCTGAGGATTTGTAATATCTTTCTACATTAAAAATTCTCCTACATGTACATTTTCTACATTTGTTATATACGTTTTCTACATTGTAATTTTCTACAATGAAAATGACTCTTTATATAATAAAATATTTTAGAGATGTAATTTTTACTGATTTATTGGTCATGTATTCTTAGAGAAATAATTTAGGAGACCATGAAATCATTTATGATAATATGCTTAACCTATAGTATGTTTTATATAAAATATTCAAATAGTAAATGATAACCATCATTTCATAGCAGCCTTGGGAGAAAAAGAGGTATAAATAAACTCAGTAAATTTTAAAGATAAAGAAACCAAACATTAAAACTGGGGGTGGGGTCTACTAACCTTTCTGTAGCTAGCAAATACCCTTTGAGATATAGCTGCTGCTCAATAAAGTTACCATTTATGAGTACTTTATTTCGTGTAACAAATGGTTTAAAATTTCTAAGTTTTCCTATCTGGGTATCTATTACATATAAATAGCTTTGCTCTGATTTACCATCTTAAGACTGGGGTTAGACACAAACTTTTCTGAGACTTATTTTAAAACTTCAACATACATTGTAAAGCTGTATATTAACTGTAAGTAAAGTATATTATAGCATAACTTGATTTTTTTTTTTTAGTAAAACCAATAGGAACGGACTAGATTAGCAGGAAGAGGGTACGTAGGGAAGTGGTGGAGAAGAAAACCGTTAACAATGACGGCAGGCAGGTCCCTGACACGCGCCCACCTCCACAGGAAAGGCTCTTCGCCCCAAAAGCCCCTCCCTCCAAGTCTCCTCCCAGAGAAAAGACTCCGGGGAGAGCAGATGGGAGAGCTGATGAGCAAAAGCAGTGCTGCGGGCAGGCCCTGACGCCTGTGTGGGCGCGCTCATCTCCCTGCCGATGGAGACCGCTCGCTCACTGGGAGTTCTCTTCGCGCACACGTCACTCCTCTGACTTTCGTTGTCCCTTTGCTGAATATTCTTAAAGACGCTCTAGCCGTGGCCGGTGTGGCCCAGTGGATAGAGCATCGGCCTACAGACTGAAGAGCCCCGGGTTCGATTCTGGTCAAGGGCACATGCCTGGGCAATGGGCTCATCCCCAGTAGGGAGGCGTGCAGGAGGCAGCTGATCAATGATGTTTCTCTCATCACTGATGTTTCTCTCTCGTCCTCTCCCTTCCTCTCTAAAATCAATAAAAAAATATTTTGGGGGGAAAAAAAGACGCTCTAACGACGGGAAAGGAGGGCGACGATGAGGGAGGCGCTTGCTGGAGCCAGTGGGTGCAGCATTAACGCTGCAGCTGCTGTCTTACCAAGGTACAAACCTGTAACAGGACTGTGCGGCTTTCCTATCACGTGGCCAATGCATTCGTTCATCAAGGCTTGTAAACTCTAGCACCCACAGGAAATGGGAAAGGAGAAGAAAGAATGAATACTCTCTCACTTAGATAATTAGCACAAATTAAGCTTTAGGTATATTTTAAAGAACATGCTATCCTTAGTAAATGTTCTCAACGTTAGTTTAAAATGAAATTGGTATGAACAAGAATTAACGACATACTGTACATAATTTAAAATGTCATACAATTCCCTTTTCATTAGTAAAGCAGATGTGCACTCAGCGCCCTTAATAATGACATGCACAAGTGAGGACCTGCAATCATCTCCACTATTTGGAGTTAAATAAATTTATATTTTGAACATCTTTTTAATCTGATGGAATTTATCAGAATAACAGTGATAATATTTAACATTTGATATCATGCTCTCAAATTACACACGGTGAAATGAAATAGCTAATCCTTGTTCTTCACTAAACTGCTAAAAAGCAGCAACTAGGTCAGCAGTCAGTAAACACGAACCTGGCAAATACTTAGGAGCGCCAGCTGCAAACCCGCTGGCGTGGCTGCTGAGCCGCACTGGTGTCCTGCTGCGGAGCAGCCACTAACAACTCAGCGCTTTAGCGACTCCGTTCTCAGCTTTGTCATGACAATTATGTTACACATATTTTAAAATCACTATTCAATATGAAAAACACACAATCAAGAACAGACAGTGATCAACTTGTTTGTTTTTTAACAGAAAAAACTTTAGAATAGTCCATACCAAGAAGTCATCTTCTGGTAAAGCAGAAATGAAGGCAGGTTCAATGGCTTGCAGAAAGTCAAAACCTTGAGTTGCCCACCTGCAATGAAAAGTGTCAATAATCACAAAAGAACCAAGAAAATGCTATAGCAGTTTTAGTCTATACAACACTGAAAAGTGATGTAACTGGAAAATTACTATCTAGGACAAAACACATTTTCTGTCTTTATATAAATGCCAGGGACTGAGTATACGTACAGCATGTTTTAGGAAAGAAAGACAATATGGCTTCTTAGCAAAGTAACTGGTTACCAATTTGTTTTCCATTTTTTCTAATAACCGGCATAACTTTCATGAGGGAGGAGAGATTAGCAATCAGGAAGGCCTGTCCAGGGAGAATGTGGACTCCCTTAAAGAAAACTCATTTGGGAACAATAAAAAACAGACAAAAATATAGACACACACACAACTGATCACTGCAGAGTTCAAAATGCTCCCTTTTGTGTTCTCTGATCAGAGTCCCATATGAAGTACAAGGAGGAAGTACTACCAATCCCACACAACTCATGATGGACACATCCCACCTGGTCCTTACCTGGGTCTGGTGCCTCTCCCACTCTCACACTTAGTCAGGACATAATTCATCCATTTCCGGGCAAAGCTTATATATTTGTCTCCAATCTTCTGTCTAAACTCTCCAGACATCAGACGAACAACTTCTTTATGATACTGTAAGATTTCATTTACATCAAAGTTAAGAAGAAAATGATTATACAAATACCTATACACTATAATACCATATCTGTTTAAAATGACTTTTTTTCTAAAAACAAAAATCCAGCCTTAGCTGGTTTGGCTTAATGGATAGAGCACTGGCCTGCAGACTGAAGGGTCCTGGGTTCAATTCCAGGCAAAGGCACATGCCCGGGTTGCAGGCTCAATCCCCAGAAGGCGGTGTGCAGGAGGCAGCCGATCAATGATTCTCTCTCATCATGGATGTTTCTCTTTCTCTCTCTCTCCCTCTCCCTTCCTCTCTGAAATCAAAATATTTTAAAAATCTATAATAATAAAAGCATAATATGCTAATTAGACCAGACGTCCTTCCGGACAAAGCCAAGGCTGTGAGGGAAGCCCGGGGCCTGGTGCCTGACGGCGGCCAGAGGAAAACCTGGGTCTCAGGTGCCAGAGGGAAGCTGGTGCCAGCAGCCGGGGGAAGGAAGGCCTACTCTTACACGAATTTTGTGCATCGGGCCTCTAGTAAATAAATTAAAACAAAAATCCAATGAAAATTTACAGCATGGAGAGTTAGAAAATAATGTCTTAATGCAGTTTCACAAATGTTTTACTCATAGTTTAAATTAAGAACGTGCTCTTATGATATTAAACAACTCTTAAAAGAAGGTTTTTAAATGTAAGTAGATAGCTGTTCACATAAAATAAAAACTGGGCAACTATCTGACAGTTTAAAAGTAAACCAGTATTTCCAATATTTAGCAATGGCATAAGAAGGCATTATTAAGTTTTGATTACAATCAATAATCAGATTTGCATACAAGACACATGACACTTCCTATAAGTTACAAAGCAATGGCCGATTGCACTGTGTTTTTTTCCTTACTCTGTACCTACCTCAAACCCAAAATTGTAGCCCTGGATCATGGCCTCTCGGTGGTACTGCTGCAGCGTGACAGACTCCGATTCGTCAACTTCAGCATCAAATTCTGAAGTGAACATGTGGTCCACTCGGTCAATGGCATCACTTATTCTGTTGCAAAGTTCTAATGCATCATTCTAAAGAGTCCCAAACCATAATTAATCCAAAAAGAAGCAAATCACACAATACTTACGTATTTTAGTGGAAGATTTCTTTCATCATCACAGGCATAAACCAGTACAGTATTTCTCAGCCACATTTTTCTGGTTAGTCAAAAGGACTGACCAGAAATAGAGGAAATTATATGACTTTCACTTTTATCTGTATTGAGTGTTCTTCAATATCTTATGAAATATAAGAGGGACATATCCATAAAACAGTAACGTCTAATGACAATGCGGCCTTGGAACAGATGCTGACAGCATCAGTATTTTTACATGTAACCACAAGTAGTTTTCCCCTGGGTGATTGCTCAGATTCCAGAGTGAACTCCCAGTGTATTTCTATATGACCTCCACAATGTTACCAAGTCATACCATCCGTCTCACCCCCCTGCACTCCAGTTCAGGGTTCTCAACTAGATTTTATCCCCTCCCCCCACGCGACACTGGCAATGGCTAGGGATATTTTTGGTTGTCACAACTGGAGGAGGAGTAAAATCTACTGGCATCTACTGGGTAGAGGTCAGGGAAACTGCGAAACATCCCACAGCGCACAGGAGAGCTCCCCAAACAATTACAGACCCAGGACATCAACAGTTCAAGCCTTGTTGTCTCGTTAAGCAACACGACCATAGTGCTCCAAATTGGGCTCCCTTCCCACTCACCTTGAAACACACCCCTATGTGCACATGTCTCCAGACCATCCCCTTCCCCAAATTCTGCCTCCTAAATCCTAACAACTCCCCTAGGCTTAGAAAATAAAACGAGGCTCTCTCCCCAGCCTGACCTGCCCAGCCTCAGTGCCACTGTCTCCCGCTGCACGCACCAGTAGCCAGCCGAGCAGACCACGCCCGACTCTGACATCCGGTGAGCACCCCGCAGCCTGGCCCACAGACCGGTGCCCGCACGCTCCTCTGTGAGCCCTTTCCATGTGCTGTTTCTGAAAGCCCCCAAGCCGGAAGGCCTCCGTGCCGGCTCTTCCCAGACGCTACGAGCCGGACTCTCCCTCCTCTGTGGTCAGTGTGGCAGCTCCAGTCCTTAGGCTACGAATCCCTTCAGCTCAAGAATAATTAGTGTCTTAAGTAGTTTTACACTCTCACTGACTCAAACTATAAGAAAAGACAAAGCCCCTGCCCTGGCATTAGAGTGGGGTGACCATCTGAAGGGGGTGTTCACAGAGGGATGAGGAAGATGAGGCAGGAGGGGCGGGCTGGAGAGAAACGCATGCTTATCGAACTCCTTGTCATCTCAGTGCCGCTTCTACCAGAAGCCAAGCCTCAGCCTACGGAGAGGACATAGCTGGTGGCCGGGGGGGAAGGGTGGACAAGACCAGGATGACAAATGGAGGACGACAGAGAAAGTGGTGAATACAGGAAATAAGAGCAGGCACGGCTCTGGCTGGTGGTGAGCTCTGAGGCCCGCGTGCCTGTCCACACTGGCTCTGTCCAGTCATCTTGGCTGACCTATCTGTTAAATGAGGTCAGCAAGTCTCTCAGACTATACATCACTGACCTGGAGCACCTCCAGTAAATGCCGCTAAGGAACAGAAACGCTGGGCTAGGAATGAAGAGACCTAAATTCCAGTATCACCTTTGCTACTAATCAACCACGTGACCATTATGAGTCATGTGACTATTCATATTTCCATCCCTTCTACAGTTCCAGGAAAGATCCAGAAGCCCTTTGGCTTAGCCATGAGGAAGGGCGGACTGCGCAGAGGGGAAATGGGAGGACAACTGGGTAATATTCCGTTACACCCTGTGCTACAGAGCGACATCCAAACAGACAAGCCGCTAGGCCGCGCTGACGGGAATACCTTGAGCTGCTGCAGAGCCTTGGCGATGATGGGCTGGCTGGACGTCTGCTCGTGGCGCAGCGCCAGGAGCCCCTCGATGGACTGCTGGAAGGCTTTCCTCTGGATGAGGAGCTGTGCAGACTGCATGACAACTAGTAGAAGGTTATCCACCTGCGAGGAAAGGCAAGCACAGGCTGACAGCAGGCCCCATTCCTGCCTCCCCGTTCCTGCCTCCCCGTCGGGAATCAGAGCCACCTCAGGGTTCCCGGGCCAGCAGCCACCTGCTGAGGAAGCTGCTGTCCAGCAAAGCTGCTCCCAAGAGCAAGGGCTGCAGTGGCACTGGCGGCAGGACCTTCAGCACAGTGTGAAGAATCCCAGGGGACGGGGTCATGATGTCCCGGAAACGTCCCAGACTCCAGGGAACTCCACACTCTGGGTGCTGTGTGTGTGTGCGTGTGTGTGTGTGTGCAGGAGCAGCACTGTAGGTGGAAAACACAAGAATAAAAGTGGGACGAGCTCAGGGCCTTGGATGAAACAGGGAAAAACCAGACTTTAGTATCTTTATTTTTTAAGTAGTTTGAGTAGATCTGGGATGTGACCTGATGTATGTATTAGAATGATCATCTGGAAGTACCAGAGCAAACGAATGCAGCAGCGCAGGGAGAGAAGGTGAGGGCTGAGGCAGAGAAGCTCCAGGGCGGTTGGGATCCCTGCCGTGGTCCAGGAAAGAGAGGCGGCCTGACCGTGGGAACGGCGGCCTGCGGAGGAACGTCACTGACTGACAGTGCCTGGGCTCCCTGGGGCTGTGGGCGAACGTCACCGACTGGCAGTGCCTGGGCTCCCTGGGGCTGTGGGCTGATGGTAACTGTCCCGCTCTGGTTCGAACACCTGAGTGGACGGAGCACCGCTCCTGGAGACGGAGCGCAGAGGAAGAACCCGTCTGCGGAGTCACGGGACAGGAGGCGGGACGCAGCTCTGTGCAGGCTGGGCTCCAGGTGCACACCCCCTGCACTCACCACCACTCCCCTCACTGAATATGGAGAACACGAGGGAGTGTCTTAGGGTTTTAGTGAACACATTACATAGACTACAGGGTCCCTGCTAGGTAGGCAAGCGATAGCCTACACTACAAAAACAAAAACCAAGCAGCCAGCAAACCAGAGGTTCCGGAGAACTTGGACTTCTGGAGCTACACATTCAGTGAGTAAGGCAATTCCTTGTAGATCATGGCTCTACAGAGCTAATGACCTGGCTGAAACAGGAAAGATATAAATATTTCAAGTATCCCAGTGTAATTTAACATACCTATAGATTTTGATGGAATAGTTCAGTACAAGCAATGCTACAAAATTATCTAATGATTTATTTTTCCTAAAAGTATCTTCAGTAAGAAATACTGCTTAAAGTCAGGGGAAGGTGGCGGGCGGTGAGAGGCCTGGGAGGGGACATACCTGCATGCTTCTCAGGGTCTCCACCGTCTCTACCTGAGGCACGATTTTCACAGGCTGCGCCTCCCACGTGGCCCAGCTGTCGCCCGCGGGGTCGCTGTGCTTGGTGAGGAGGAGATGGGCGTCGAGCAGCAGCACATAGTCCGTGTCCTTTAAGCAGTCCTTTCCTCCTGCGGCGGCGCTGAGTAACGCCAGGATAAAACTCTTCTCCTCGGCGACAGTGTCTGGGACAAACACCTGCAGGTTCTCTAAGCCAGGAATCTGCACCTGGAACAGAGACCACCCACAGCCTGATGCCCTTGACTGTGGTGATGGCAGCACAGTGTCTCTATGTCCAAACTCACCATAGTGTATACACTAGGTAGGTGCAGTTTTTCTATGCCAATTATACCTCAATAAAGCTCTAAAGATAAAGTTAAATTTTAGCCATTTGAAGAAAAACCTTGAATTAAGAAATGCCATAAATTAAAGAAATGTTACTTAAAAAGACAAGCAGGTTTGAGGAAGGCAATGTGGGAAGGCATGAGCCAGAGCCATGAGGGACAACCGGTTCAGGTCAGTGACGGGGCCGTGGCTGACCGGCAGAGACCCTCACGCTGTGTCCACTTACAGCGCAGCCTCTACCGTCTTTGTTTCAACAGCAAAGGAAAGACTCCTCAGGAGGAAGGTCAGCCTGAGACAGCCTCCACCAGTGCTGGTCTGTGACGCCATTATTAAGCAAAGCTGCTCCCAGAAGCAAAGCCTGCCGCGGGCGGGCAGCCGGGCGCCGGCAAAGAAGCCTGAGTCTGTGCGGGTGACATCCTAACTCAGTGAAAAGGCAAAAGTGTCAGTGCAGGTTCACAAGCTACTCCTGGGGAGGGGCCCTAAAGAGCCTTTTAAAGATCATTTTAACAAGAAGCACACGTGACTGCCGTACAAGTCACATACACGTGGGTGGAATAAAATTTCTAGTAACAATATCACACACAGATTCCAAATGTCAGAGTGCAAAGAACCTAAAGGGGAGAAAAGATGGAAACTCAAAAAGAGGCTCTAGTGATGTCCAGGATGTCAAAGATTTATGTAGAAAGTCTGAATTGTGAGGGTAAAAAACAACTAATTTAAATTCAACATATTATAGTATATACATTATTTTAAACACATATGTGTAATTTAATAAAATAAATATATTGAATATTTAATTATTTTATCTGTAAAACAAGTCAATAAGTCAAGTATGAAAAACTTGATTTGGGGGAGATTATGGAATAGTCCTATAACTGGGGTCAACATGCGGCTGGCAAAGCCTGAAAGTTTTACTCGCTGGACCTTTAAGAAAAGCTTTCCTGTTTTGGAGTAAAAGTAAGAAAGACAAATATTTCAATTACACCAGCAGACTACTTACTTTAACATAATACCATGAGAACACTTACTTTGGCATGTAATGTGACTACTTACTTTGACATGTAACACGACTACTTACTTTGGCATGTAACACGTGACTACTTACTTTGATGTGTAACAAGACTACTTACTTTGGCATGTAACACGCAACTACTTATTTTGACGAGTAACACGTGACTACTTACTTTGGCATGTAACACGTGACTACTTACTTTGACATGTAACACGTGACTATGGCATGTAACACGTGACTACTTACTTTGGTATGTAACGTGTGCTACTTACTTTGACGTACTGCTTTGATTTCAGGACCTCCAGAAGGTCTCTAATGGGGGCTGAAAGGATGAACTCAGCAGCGATTTCCAGGTCCTAGGGTCACAGACACGACACTTCTTTAGAGCTGGCTTTTTTAAACGTAAGAAAAAGAAAGAAAGTAACAGAACCAGCCGGGACCGCGCACTCACCTTCCTCAGCATCTTAGCGAAGCCGAGGGCCTTGGAGGCTCGCTCCCGGGCCTCGTGGAAGAGCTCCTTGAGGGCCCGGCTGATCTCCACCACAGACCGCCTGCGGGGATGGAGACAGTGAGGGCACAGGAGCTACTGCCGGGGAATGCAGAGAAGGTGAAGCAAGTTCCAGACCAGTCATACAACTGGAGGCGTTATAAATGGAAACGTATTCCAGATGTTCAGGAGCTTTCTCCCCCGTTTTCCAGAAAGCACTGTGTTCTTTAGGTAAGAAGGGCACACTCCATCACCTTCAAACAACAGTAAGCTCAACTTTCTCCAGACTTCATTACAATAATTTCCTGGAGTTTGAGACAAGCTCTTAACTCCCAGCTCATCATCTAAAAAGGCATATATCCAGCCCTGGCGGGTGGGTCAGTTGCTTGGAGCATTGTCCCGTACACTGAAAGGTCCAGGGTTCGATCCCTGGTTGGGACACATACAGGAAGCAAAGGGTTGATGTTTCTCACATCGATGTCCTCCCCCCTGTCTTTCTCTCTCTAAAATCAATAAAATTTTTAAAAAGCACACAAAAAAGGCACATATCCAGAGGTAAGCCAGTAAATGGTTAATGACGGTTAATGTTTTGGCTTCACCCAAAACACTGTCTTATGTGGTGTTTGTCAATGTTCCTGTGTACGGACCAAGACCCCCACCCCAGCCGAGTTCAGGCTGCCAGCCCCACGGTGCTAAGCGGTGACTGGGAAGAGAATGCACCGTCTATCACCATCGGCTCTCTGACCCAGGACAAGCCAGCCCCATTGCCCACTGCACCTGAACCACGTTCAGATGCACCCCTGAAAAACCACCAGGAGGGTCATTCTCTGCACTAGCTCACACCTTAGTGCTTGAGTTCCCATTTTTGATTTAATCCTCCCTATTAGCTCTCAAAACTGCAAGCCCTAGAAATGGATTCTCTGACCTCTCAGCCACTCAATATTCCCCCGGGTGAGAATCCAGGTGGTCACTACTTTGTGTATCTGTGGCATAAGGACAGCCCAGGGCTCTGAAATCCAAACTGCGGTCGCACCAACTCCGGATGGTGAGCACGGCCGGAGGGCATGTCCTAGCGCACCGTTGACTGATCGCTGGCTGCACAATGGCTACATGACTGATGTACAGGCCACAAAACAGCGATTTCACATGATTCAGCCTAAATACCACCTGCACAGAACTGAAGAAATGCAATAGGTGAGCGAGCGATTCCACCCACTTCAGCTTCAAGTTCCACAGAAGGGATACGCTGAGCATGAAAACAATACCAACGCAGCAAGGGTCAATGAAAGGCGCTAAAGGACAGCCACAGGGGCACCCTCCCTGAGCTGAGGACATTCCAAAACCCGGGGGTGGGGGGGGGGGGTTCTGCTCTACTCATTTTCGCCCGCTGACACTACCTATTCCTTTCCTCAAGGACACCATTTTACCAGGCTACATGAACTCACTTCCAAAGGAATGGCACAGACTCATCCCTAGAGACCGTATGAAAGACAGCGTAGAAGTCAATCCCGCTAGGTCTACTACCAAGTTCAGAAAGTGCAAAACAATTTGGACTGATTTCATCACCTGATTTCATCCGAAGCACTACTGTCATCGGCACTGGTCCAGAACTCAGCACAGCTCTCCTGCAGGCCGACCTCCAGGAAGCTGCCCGTGGATTTCAGCAGCATCCCTGCAATGTCACTGAGGACGAAGAACAACAAGAGTCAGCCGGGAAGACCGTGCTCACTGCACTACTGCTCCTAAACGAGGGACCGAGAGGGCATGTTCCAGCTCGTGTTTCAACCATTTAGAAAAATGACCGGGATTTTCCAATAGAAACTCATGATTAATACGAAAACGTGTAAACACTGATTATGGCACGTATCTACCTTTTTCTATTACCATGGTTTTCGTTATAAACCTTAAAATTTTAAGTTACTTTCATAGTAGCTATGTAATTATTCACAAATGTTATTTTTCTCTTAAACAAATGTCCAAAATGATAAAATGACCTTAAATATATATCTATGACAAGATTTTTTAAAAAGCTTAATAAGCTAAATGATGATATAGAGCAATAAAGTGAATTCCTTAAATGTAACTGTTTTTTAAATTTTCCCTCACAATTAGCTTTTCGTGGTTATTAAACATAAGATACTATATTTAGCTGATGGTGCTCTCTGAGTATGAAATCTAAATACTAGGGTTAAAAGGCAGATGCAGGTATATACATAAATCTGAGTGCAGTACAAGTTCAACAGCAGCTCGACTGCTATGGCACTCAAGGGAAGAGGCTTACGACCTGGTCAGAGAAAGCAGCCGGGGCGCGGCCAGCACCAGGGCGGCCGGCGGTCAGTGGGAGGGGAGCTATCAGAGGAGCAGGTGGAACCTGGAGGAAGGCGAGGTGTCAGTGGGCCTGCGGAGAGGGCGGGTTAGAACAACAGAATGGCCGGGAGAGGGGTCGGTCAGTGTCCAGGGAGGACACGAAACACGATCACCAGCGTGAAGACGTGTAAAGCAGGAGGCACGGCTGTGGATGAATCGTCCACCTGAAAGGAGCTGGCGGAGACAGGACAGGAAAGCGAAGGCCTGCGTGTGGAGGACCGAGGATGGCTGTACACACACCTCAGTGGGTAGCGACGAGGAACAGGCTCCACAACAGAGTGTACAAGGGTGCTCAGGATGGACTTCGCAACCAATACTGACTATCTGTTCTATACTACACAGCACTATCCCGCCACCGAATAGGAATAAAAAGAAAACTACAGAGCATTATAGGTCAGCGTTATATGGAGAGAAGTACAAGAGGAAAGAGAGCTAGGGAGGACTTGCAGGTAGGAATTTTAACTTTAAATCTGGACAAAGATGTAAAGGAAGCAGACACAAGAGTCTTGAAAATGGCTGGGGGAGAGCAGTCCCAGCAGAGGGACAGCAGGTGAGAGCTGAGGGGGGACGTGGAGCCTGCGCGGCCTGAGCGAGGCAGGGAGGGAGCCACTGCGCTGCACAGTAGGCCCAGTCAGGAGGAGGCTTAACGAAAAGACACTGGCAGCCTCACTGGCCACTGCAAGCACCTGCTCTCCCTTTCCTGAGTAAGAGGGGAGCCACCGGAGAAAACGGACGGACGCACACTTAACAAGGCATCTATGGTGGTGAGGGAACTACAAGGGGTGAAAGGGGCAGCAGAGACTAGAGAGCTCCAAGCTGCGGCAACAACGCAACAGGAAACATCAGGCCCGAGCTGAGCGGAACCGGGGAGCCGTGAGCAGGGGAGGGCCTGGGCCGCTCCTGTGGGACGGCCACTGGGTGAGGGGCCTGTGAGAGATGAGAGCAGTCAGGGCTGGGAGACCCAGCACATGAAGCAGAGGCCGTGCCAACACAAGGGATGCATCAGAACCAGGATCACAACAGTCCGAGGGGCGGGCCCATGGGCAATGGAGGGCCCGGAGCTTCTCGGGAGGCACACTGTGAGCGCAGGGCCGGAAGCTGCGCTGCAGTTTCAAGGTCAAGTGAAAGATAGGGACAAAAGCACTGCAGGGGATGAGGGCCACACAGGGAATCAGCATGGCTGGCAGGGACACGCAACAGGAACCCTTTCAAAAACTTCTTCAGCTGAGCTTGACAGTCCGGAAACAGAACGCCAACAGAAGCAACGACTGACAGGGGAGCGGAGGATGGCGCGACGGTGATCGTGGCAGGGAGTGAGTCCTTAGGCTGCTGAGGGGACAGCACCCGACAGAGGGGGCCCACAGCTGAGGGACCGGAGAGCTCTGAGACCGAGCGCGCTCACTGCTCACACACAACACAGAGAAGAATTGATACAAACTGGAGGTCAGGGGAGAGGCGTGCATGCCAGATTCCGAGATACCGAGCACAGATGGAGGCGGTGGAGCTGCGAACGATGACCTTCGAGGTCAGAAGACCGCTCCGTGGGAGCTGAGGTACTTACTTTGGCACAGGGAGGGGAGGCCCAGGGAGGGGAGGCCCAGGAGCTGGTGCAAAGGCCCTCAGGAAGGAGGCAGCAGTGACATGGCTGCTGAGCAGCTGAGCAAGGCAGCCCCCGACAGCAGCAGCCTAGAGCCCAGGGAGGGAACCTCAGTGGTGAGCACAGGCCACTGATGCACCGAATCCACATCAGGTACCTGCACCCAAGACACATTCACTTTCTACAACAGACCAGGGACCACTCCCCCGATGGCTTACTGTCTGCATTTCTAACCCTCCACCGTATGCCCCGTTCGCAAGGATTCCGCCGTCAGCGTGACAGTCCCAAAGCAGTGCTGGGGATGCGACCTTCCTTGGCCAAGCCTCCCCAGGACTGCCGCACCGGCCCACAGGCCCCCTCAGAGGCTGAGAGTCTGCTCCTGGTCACGTGAACCCAAGGCAGGACTTCTCCACCGCAAGACTGATACTTGGGGAGAATAACTTTGGTTCTGGGGGCCGTCCTGTCACCGCAGGAGGTCTGGCAGCGTCCCGGGCCTCTGCTGACTAGATGTCAGTGGAACCTCCCAGTCCTACAATCAAAGCTGCTTCCAGACATTGCCAGCTGTCCCCGAGGGGTGGGGGTGGGGTGGGGACAGGCAAGCACCTTGGTGAGAACCACTGCGTCAGGGCTAGCGAGCTTGGGAGAGGGGCACACGGACAGGAACTCAACGCTCAAGGGCACAGAAGGGAACTGGGCAGCAGACTGGGAGCGGGAGTGGGGAAGGCAGACAGGTGCCCTCAGGAGCACCAGGGTTCCTACCAGAAAAGTTTCCCAGCCTGGGCCTCTCCTCCGCGGATGTAATGGGTTATTTCTTTGGTGAAATTCCATTCTTCTTCTAGCAGATTTTTTAAACTGTGGGATGCTTGAGGTAACTGCTGTAGCATTTGGATCCAGCTTCTCATGTAATCAAAATATACCTTAAAATACAAAAATGTAAAGGGTGGTATCTGAGAACAGACTTTGGAAACTCACGACGTTCAACTGTTAACATGAAAGCTACGCATCAGAGAGCCATGGGAGAGGGCCGCTGGGCATGGCACCTGTGCTACCAGTGAGGACTTCTCTTAAATTGTGTAGCTCAGCCCTCACAGTGTAACACTGTATCCACAATCCCTTCAAATTACGGAGAAAATGACTAAAATGTTCACAATGCAGAAAAAAGTACAATCAAGTTTTAAAAATTAAAAAGAATAGCAACCAGAAATGTTATGATTAATATCCTGCAGACAATCCTCCTCCAGGAGGCGGGGATCTGCACTTGTTTAACTTTAGACAGTAGCTTCCGTGTTGACAGGAAATGAGCACACTTCTCACCATCCCTTTCCAATATCCAGATTTTTGTGCTGTAATTTTTCAAGGTTTATGACATATAAATTATGATCTATAACTAAAATATCCAATTTTTCTGAAGTGGGGTTTATGGTCACATAAGTCTATTAAGCTTTTCCATCCCTAAATTCTTATTTTGACCTACCTGTTGCTTAGTAGGGTTTTACTATCAAGGGGTTTTTCTCAAGACGGGTTCACAATTGTCTATCACAAAAAAATCACCGCCTACCGATGCTTTTACGAAAGGGTAAGTTGACTGCGTAGAAAACACCTGGGTCACACGTTCTCTCCCTGAGAACTGTTCGACACCACTGCACTGCCCTGCGCTGTTGCCAGGATGAAGAAATCTGATGCCAGCCCAACCTGGCTTCCCCACCTCCCGCCCTGATGACTACTGTCTTTGCTGGGTGTTTACAGGATGCCTCCTCTAGTCTTGGATTCCTGTATTTTCATCAGGTTAAGGCTTCGGCTCACTGGAGCGAATGTTTTCTGAGACCATCACAACTGTCAGTAGGCAAGTTTCAGGTCTTTTCTTCATCTCGAGAGCCGTGCCTTCTGTTGAATCTTGGGAGCTCTGGGCCCTCCTCCATCCACGCTGTGCGCCATCAGTCGCCAGTCCTGGGCCCTGCTGTGTGTGTGGAACCTGCAAGCACGGGTCTACCACCATCCTCTCCAAATGAGCACGGAAAGCGAGCAGCTCCCAGGAGCTCCCTCTCTGCTCCTTTGCTTGCCCTTGAGATTTCTAGAACAGTGATTGTCAACCGTGTGCCACAAGAATTTTTAAACATGCAATACCTGATTATTAAGACAGGGGCACTAACCTATTCTCCCTTAAGACTGTCAAAAAAAATAAATAACAACAGCCAACACAACAATAGCCATCCAGTGTGAATGAATCAAAATTATACCTATTATTTTTTGTTAGATCAGCAAAAAATATAACAGCCTTTGGTGTGCTGTGGAATTTTAGTCATTAGTTATGTGCCATGAGATGGAAGAGGCTGAATGTCGCTACTCTGGGAACACTAATTGTGAGTGTCTGGCCCTCCCTTGTGTGTCTTCTAACAATATCACACCTTGTTATCAAGTATCACATCTTTTCCTTTTTCTTTTTTAAATATACTTTTATTGAGAGGAAGGGAGAGGGACAGGGAGACAGAAACATCAATGGTGAGAATCACTGATTGGCTGTCTCCTCCACGCCCCCCACTGGTGATCAAGCCCGCAACCTGGGCATGGGCCCTGACTGGGATTCGAACTGTGACCGCCTGGTTCATAGGTGAACACACAACCACTGAGCCAAACCAGTCGGGCAAATATCACACCTTTTAAACTCTTTACTGGTTCCTTACATCTGTCATATGTTCCTACATCACACCTTCTGTGTGTTGTCGTGGTTACCTCTGAGGCCAGGGCATGAGTTAGCACGCTGACAGCTTCCACATAGACTTGCTGCCTCAACACCAAGTTACTTCCTTGGCCTGCACACACCCCCCTCGGTTTCCAAGTCAGAGATGACCAGCAGAGAGCAGCCCTCGCAGTCACATTTGGTCCACATCACCTCCTGCCGATCACTGCTGCCCTCACCCTCCCAGCCAGCTCTCAGGCAGCAGTCGTCCTGCTCAGAGGGGAGCTGCAGGCAACAGAAGTGTCCCTCTCCTCCTTCTGTCATGCAGAATGCCATCTACAACAGGACCTCACGGGGACACCCTGCTTCTCTCCTGACGGTCCACACCCCTACATTCACAATGCTAGTTCATCAATGGACGGGCCCTCCATATCTGGTCACCCTCATTTTAGTCTAAACGTTAAAGTAAATAATTGTAATAGTCTTCTTTGGGGGGTGGGGGGTGGTAGGGTGGTAGGGTGAATATTGTGATCAGTATCCTCCTTTACGGAACATGAAATGTTTCTCTTTACTCTTCCTTCCTTTTGCTGTTTTTGGTGAGTTTCAAGTAAACATAACCTGACAGCCAATCCAAAGGCCACTCTCTCCTTCCTTCCTCATAAAAACACCGATTTGGTTTGCGCTTCCCCAGTTCTGAAAACATGCCCCTGCACTTACGCATCTAGCACTCTTTGGGGCACAATTTTAAAAACATGGTAATTGCTGGTTCTTCATCTGTGAGACGATGGAGAGAAACGAAGGGAAATTGTGCCTTACACAGATCATTAGTAGCAAAGCTCAAACTAACTCCTAGGCAAAGCAAAGGACATTTTCTCTTTTTAAACTTCTGTTGAGTCATCCACAGAGAGAGAAAAATTAGTTTGCTTATGGCTTTATACCATAAATTTTCAATGATAAAGACGTTTCTGACATAAGAAATATACTAGCACAGTACTTTAAAACATAGCCACATTTTAGATGTACTGGTCTTTTATGTATTCTCCCAAACAACCAGGAAACAATTTCAAAATCAAAATTATTTCCGTAACATGGTGGATGTGGCCAGACCCCTTCCCAGTCACCTCTTCCTGCACGCCTTCCACTCAAGAGGCTGGCAGCTGAGTGTGTGGAAGCCCAGCCTGCACTGCAGGGAAGAGGCTCTGCACCCAGCCTGGCCAGCGGGACCAGGGGCAGCTGCTGGGCAGGGCTTCCAGGAGCGCCCTGCTCTGGACTTAGCTGCAAGCACTTTCCCGTCTACCCTTCTCTTCTCTCTCAGCCTAGAAAGGGGGTGGTAGCTGGACGTGCTGAGCCACCCTGAGGCAGCACAGTGAGGCACCAAGCAAGGATGAAAGCATTGCAAAAACAATAGACCTACCAGCGAGGTTGTTTTCTGTATTATTTCATCAACCTGTCATATTATGCAATCAGCTGTGTCTCTCTATTGAATCTAACATGTATTTACTGCACAGTAAGACTCTACCAGACGTTACGGAGACAAAAGAACTTCAAGGCATAGCCTGTGGCTTGTAAAGCTTTCAGTCTAATTAGGGGAACCTGAGAACAGAGACTTGCTATGTCATTGCGTATTAAGCAGTACAGTTGTAATTATAACTGCTGAGAGTTCAAAGAAGGTTTAGATAAAGCCCACTAAAGGTTCAAACTGTCAAATAAGCTTTCTAGAAAAAAATAAAACTTGAAAGTAAGTCTCAGGTGGGAAAATAAAGAGAAGGGACGTTTTGAGCAGGGAGAAATAATAGGAGCAAAAGTCCAGCGGTTACAAAGCACAGGTACGTACAATGCACGTGAGGGGACTAGGGGCTCTTTTTGGAAAGAAATACAAGTAAGTCTGCTCACGTTGTTTACAACCCCGTGCATGGGCCAGGTTCCTCACGTAACTCCTGACTCCTCAAGACTCAGCTGCCTCACCGTCCAGTGTAGGTGTCCCATCCCTACCCTTCCTGGCATCTCGGCACAAGGCTACCTCAGCACTTCCTCCTCAGGGAGGAGTATCAATTTTGCCCAATTCTTCAGACTGAATTTTGTAGGACTCGTTAACTGTGTACCCAGAGCCGGGCAAGGTCCCTCGCTCATCCGAGGTACTAGAGATACAGCTGATGACAGATGGCTCAATAAAATACGACCAGGCTATGATTCTATTTCGGGGCCATCTGCTACAGACCCACACTGAAACAGTGAAGTAGAATAGGCTATAAAACAATCGGTTAAAAAATAGCCCTCACACACACGGCCAGACAGACCTGGGGGACACACCCCCGCGCCTCACCATCAGCATCTCCTGCAGGTCCTCCTCGAAGGCGTCCATGTTGCAGTCAGCCTTCTCCAGGCCGTGCCGGACGCCGTGCAGCATGAACTGGTAGTACTGCTTCATCAGAAGGCCGCCCTTCAGCACCTCCTTACACTCTCGGACCAGCTGCAGGGACAGTAGCAACTCCGTCATCTCACAATCCTGACCAGGTTAGGTATCAATTTTCAGTTCCCACTTGAATCCTCAAAGAACTCCAACACCCCCTCCCCAAACGAATCCTTACCTCTGAAAAACCTAAGATACTTTACAGATTCTTACACAATATCTTAGTCTCAACTGGATGAGAACAAAACAGTAAAAATAAAGTATGGGTGCAGAGTGAAAATGTCACATAAACAAAAACTGATTTGCTAAAATACACAAAGAAATTTACATAGAAAATAAAACCCATAGAAAGATATATTTTTCTACTACTTTACATTATAAGATAAGGTATAGAAGAGAAAAATCTCATCCCTTTTAATCAAAATAAAGATTCAAATGTTCTTACCACAGAGCATGGGACCTTTGTAATAGTTTAGCATAATTTACCTACAGGGGATTATGGCGTTCACTATCAAAAAACTATACTAATCCACAAACAAACCCAAGATTAACCTGAGGAAATTAGATGTTTACATGTAGCTTAAAAGGAATGAAAAAAAAATACATTTAAAGAACTTAAAATACCTAATTTTAAGTTTCCAGTCTTTAAAGATTGATATTAATAGGATATAGGTAATATCATCATCCTACTTTTATATCCTTTTTGACAAGGAAGTGAATAATAGGAAGGCTGCACCACAAGCCTGTATTTGAGGACTGCATGTAAAGAACATTTCAATCGCCCTAAAAAGAGCAGCTTTGAAAACACTACTTAGTTTTCACTATTTGCAACAATTATGGAAAAAGTCCTCAAAATAAGAATCATAAGCCTGTGGAGTAATATAATGATCGCTAGATGTTTTTAAACAGTCTTTGAAACAAACCTGCTTAATACTCAAGAGAGACGGCTCTCCCGCAGGTCTCTGCTCCAATCTCAGCTTGAGGCATTCGTGGATGACGTTCAGGAGGACCCGGCAGAGGACCAGGAAGGCAGGTTCGAAGGAGGGTAAGTCCATGGCCTCGAGCTCGGCCCACGACACAGCGCTGCACTTCTGCTCGGAAGCAGGGGGCGGCCGGGACAGCTGCACATAGTCGGAGCCCCACATGGGATCTGGAAACTCAGAAAACTGTAACAACATTCAACAGAGGCGAAAGAGCATCCATGAGGGTGTAGTCATAAACTATTATTCTCTATCATTTGCTGACAAATCTACAAAAGTCATCACTCTACAGGAAAAGTTATTTTTAGAATAATTTAACGTTTCAATTTTAATGTTTTCTAAAGCAAAGAGTTCTAAAAGTATTAGGAAAGTGTAACAAGAACTACAACAAAATTGCAATATTTTTGTCAAGAAAAAAAAATAAAATCAAGTTCATCTTTTTCATCATGTATTTTTTATTAAAATGGTCAGAACACTTATATTTAAGGTTATAGTATTACCCACAACTACCTCTACACTGAGAAAAACTAGAAAATATTCGAGAAAAGACTATAAAACCAGATAGCCATTTATCTATAATAATAAAAGTGTAATATGCTAACTAGACCAGACGTCCTTCTGGACGACCTTCCAGGCGAAGCTGGGGCTGCAAGGGAAGCCCGGGTCCTGGGTCCCAGGTCCCAGAGGGAAGCCAGTGCCGGCAGCCAGGAGAAGGAAGGCCTACTCTTGCACGAATTTCGTGCACCGGGCCTCTAGTGTAAACATAAAAACCAGTGCATTCAACACATTCTTTTGTCCATTTTTCCTCCTGACCTATTCTGAATGACACTGATAGAAAAATCAGGAAAAATTCATAAAATTGACCTGGCTAGTCTCACTCAAATATCTGTTATTTGATGTTTCCTGGGGCCCCTAATATTGCTCACCATTGTATTTCCCCCCATAAAACATGGGGTTTGGAGCTTCCCCACTGTTTTTAAACCTCTGGCAACATCATACTGACCAATCATATTCAAAGACCTTGCCTTCTCCTTTCGAGAACACTGAAGCCATCAAAATTTGAAAATCTCAACTTTTCTTCAACTTAAAACATCACCAATTAATTGGTATTCTGCCTCTAAATGTTCCATGCGGTGCTTTAAATATTTTGTACTTAGGGGCCAGCATTTAAAAGTTAGAAGATTTTACATGAAAATCTGGATCTTTTTGTTCTGTTTGACACACTGGGAGGTCTGTCCACACTGGACCCACAGTGCCCACATGACAGCACCTGGCTGGCTCAGTTTACCACAGTGACCACCGTTTCTCACTCTTCACGGCCACCTGCCCCTTTCTCCCGCACGCGCCACATTCCTGGCCAGGCCCGCAGACGTTCCAGTTGGTGCAGTGACCCTACTGCAGGAGGCAGGATGTGTACTGGCTAATCGCATGGCCTTGCAGCCAGTCCTGGGCTCGCGTCCTGCTCCAGCACGCATGTGTGCAACCTTGACCCTCCACATGATACGTATTCAGTGCCCACTCGCCACGGGTCTGGAGCTGCTGCTGCTGTCATGGACCCGCTCTCTGCTACAAACTGGAGCACTACTTCCTACTGGCCCACACATCAGTGTGCTTCTTTAAGAAAAACAAAACCTAGAGGCAACGAGCAAGTAGGTGCTTATTAGCTTGACACCTCAATTAAAAAGTTATGTAACTTCACGAATGAAATCAGACAGGGGATGCTTGGCACCAATAAAAAGTGACCTATAAACACTGCATGAGTGAGCACTGGTTGTGAGAGTGTCACCTCCCTGCTGCTCCCAGTGGGCTCACTCGCAGCTGCACTGGCGCTGCTTGATCTGGCTACGCAGGCAGGTTAAAATGCCAGTGCTCCTCTGCCCGGCCAGCGTGGCTCAGTGGTTGAGCGTCAACCTGTGAACCAGGAGGTCAGGGTTCGATTCCCAGTCAGGGCACATGACCAGGTTGTGGGCTCAATCCCCAGTGTGGGGTGTGCAGGAAGCAGCCTATCAATGATTCTCTCTCATCATTGGTGTTTCTATCTCTCTCTTCCTCTCCCTCTCCCTTTCTCTCTGAAATCAATAAAAATATATTTAATAAAAAAAAATGGCAGTGCTCCTACCCTACCTGGGAGATTCAGAATTGCCTACAACCAAGAAGGACGCTGTGTGTATCTGTACCTGTCAGAGCTCTCCAGGAGATGCACATGTGCAGTCAGGTTTGGAAACTATGAGTATAGCTTAAAGTCTGCTATCCCCAAATCCTAGGTTTGAATCTCTCTAGCAATCTATAACTTCTGTGATTTGGGCCTAGTTGCCTACTCTCCGTATATGAAAAATATAGAAATAAAAATGCCACTTCATTCAGCTATTGTGTCTAGCACATGGTAAGGCTCACTAAATGGTAGTTTATTATAAATGCATATCCTTGTTTCTATAGCCTTTGTCCACTCTGAATATAAAAGGCAACCTCTTCAGGAAAAATTAGCATAATTATTATTAGATCCTAAATGATATTTCACTGGCCACTAAACTTACAATCTATATACAGTAAGTTCTCAGGTTACGTCAGAGATCCATTCTTATGGTTCGATGTAATGTGATTTTCGCCATAAGTCGGAACCCACCTACATAAGCACTTACGTCACTCACATGGAGCATATACACAGAAGTAATGAAGTGAAACAGTAAAAAAAAAGTTTAAAAGAGAACCAAGATGGCAGCATAGGTAAGCACCTGTACTTGCTGCCTCTCACAACCACATTAACGCCACAACTAAATGGCAGAACTACCACCCAGAACCGCGGGAAGCCTCGCTGAGTGGAAGTTCCACAACTAGAGAGGTGAAGAAGGCGCACTGAGACTGGTAGGAGGTGCGGAAAGTGCTGGCACCTGGATGTGCTGCTCTTTTAACAAGGAGGGAGATACAAGCTCCCGCTTGCTCTGAACTCCTGTCTGGGTGAGACTCTGGGGGACCCAGGCACATATGGGGAGAAACTGGACTATCTGGCATCGGGACAGGAACGCGAAGGCGGCTGGTTCTCAGGTGCTCACAGCAATCATTGTTCCTGCACGGGAGGACCAGGGACTTCTCCGGTTCAGGGCTGACTGGCAGCCATAGCTGTTTGCTCCACCCTGGTGATTTCTAGAGTCCCTGCCCCACCCAATTTACAACCCTACCCAAGCTGTGCGCATCAGCTTTTGCATATGAATGGCCTGTTCTTTCACCTAAAACTTGTCAAACTGCAGCTGGGTCAGAGAGCTCCAGAGCTTCCAAAAGAAGGCCCAAGGCCAGGCAGCAGCAGCCGGCCTTGCTTCACAGGGCCTCGTCAAGAGGAGGAATCTGCAGATGTCTCTGTAGCTCCTGCTGGGTGGCCCCAGACAATGACTGACCTTGCACCTCCTTGGAAATACAAGAGCCAGTGTACGCAGTGGTCAGAGTGAGACCATACCAGATTACAACTCTTCCCATCTATAAGAGAC
>NW_006286246.1:4050819-4075439 GCF_000327345.1 Myotis davidii | reverse complement strand
AAAAAGAGGGACAACTGTAATACTCTGACAATACAGATTTAATAAAAAATTTAAAAGAAAGGTAATTCCTGACCTTTACTTGTGGTAAATAAACAATAAAAACATAAAGCACATATGTATACACGTCGAAATCGGGACTTTTTTCCGGGTGGCGGGGATCTAAGGGGGCAAAAAAGAGGGACAACTGTAATACTCTGACAATACAGATTTAATAAAAAATTTAAAAGAAAGGTAATTCCTGACCTTTACTTGTGGTAAATAAACAATAAAAACATAAAGCACATATGTATACACGTCGAAATGACGGGACTTTTTTAAAATAAATACTGTAAATGGGAGATGGCGACGTAACCAGGAAATGACGTACGTCGAGTCTGACATAACCCAAGGACTGCCTATATAAAAAGCCTAAGCGACCGTTTTGACCGAACGACCAGTCCACCAGTCGCTGCCATCTGACCACCAGAGGGCAGATGCTCAACACAGGAGCTGCCCCCTGGTGATCAGTGCACTCCCGCAGCCAACCTCCCACGGCCCCTCCCCGCTCCCAGCCCTGATCGCGGTCAGACCTAGGGACTCCAACCGGTGCATGAATTCGTGTGCCAGGCCTCTAGTAATTATATAATCAATTCTCATTCAAAGGAAAGTAATTGATGGAGTTACCAAAAATCCTCCTAGAATTTGAGGTAATATGCATGGTAATCTACAAAGTCAGACAGCTAATTTTTTTGTATATTACATTAAAATATAAGTTTTCATTTTATCTCTCTTCCTCTGAAAATATATATATTTCATAAGTTAAAAAAAAGGAAGAAGCACAAATTAACCATATCACAATCTATGGCTCAAATATGCTAGGGGTTTGTAACATATTAAATGTACAAAAACCATAGTCTGTACAACACAAAGAGTTAATTTCATACAGTTGGCAAGTTTAAAATCAACTGGGACACTGGGAAATCCCAGGACAGAGTGCAGACGAGATAAATGAATCTAACTACACTATAAATGTATGATATAACCTTACTGAACAGGGTAAAGGAAAAAGGTGCTAACCTAACTAACTTTGGAACACTGTGTTCTATAAGGCTAAAGACAAAAGAATGGAATTATACCCTGTACTCTAGTTGGTAACTTCATTCCTCACAGGGTACTAGTGAGCAATTCTGAAACTAATTTACACCCGTAAAATACACAATTATTTGGTAATTAAAGGTTAAATACATACTTTAAAAAAATATAGAATAGTCTAACCCATATTAACTTAGAGTTAGCTTCAAAAGAGGAAATATTATAACAAAACTTACTTCTGTAGTATTTTACTATTTATACAAATGTTGTTTTAAGCCTCACAACAACCCTGTGAGGTAGGTAGGAAGGCATTATACCCATTTTACAGCTGTGAAGACCTAGGATCAGAAAGATTAAGTCATTTACAAAGTTATGTGGCGAGAAAGAGCCACATCAAGGAATAGAATCCAGTTATTTGACTTCAAAACTGTGCATCATTCCCCAACATACTTAGTAAAAACACTAAAGCAAAACAAACCCAGATGGGAGTGTACGTGTATTCATGTACTATACCTCCCCTTACAGAATTATGTCCCTGAAATGGGAATAAAAATAGTCTTTCTTTCCAACCAAGCTAATTATTTCAGAGCCTTGTCTTTTATTAATCTGGATTAATCTCCAATACAGAAAAGTTTCTACTTTAGCACTCGGTTACTCTTTCATTATTTGACAAACATAATGTTTCATAAACCAAAATTTAAAACAACAGGGGCTTCTGTGAAGGAAACTATGTACAGATAATTTTAATTTTAATTAACAAGTCTTTAATCACACACTTATTAAGCTTTGAATTTGTATGTTTCTTTTTTTCTACAACGAGGATAACATGTTCATTTAAATCTCACTTGGTCAAACCAAAGGAACACAGCCTTGATGGCAATCCAAACTACGGCTACCTACTGCTGTGTGCTTTCAACACAAATCCTGACACAAAATGCAGTGATATCTTGTTCCAACATGTCTACGGATGCAAAGCACTCCTGCTAGTAGCGATGGTTCACTGCCAAAGTGGGTCTGGGGGAGAGAGACAATGTGGGTGACAGCATGGAAAGCAGTTTTATGAAGCCTGGACACACCTCCCCAAGCCCTCACCATCACACCACCTGCCCCTCTCCGACAAGAAGCACTGAATCAGAGAGGCGGTAATACTGCCAGAGCCTTTTCATTCATATTACTTCAACCCTAGTGCTTCACAATAAATGTTAATCATCCACCCTGGCTTGCCCACACATTTGCTCACTGGAATTGAACCATTCCAGCCAAAAACCTAGACCAAAGCAAGCTCTTCCCCATCTGGAACATGTGGCAAATGCTTACTACAGATCTAGTTTTTCTCTACTGACTTTGAAACCTGCACTGAACCATGCCTTTGCCAGTTTGGCTCAGTGGATAGAGCATTGGCCTGCGGACTGAAGGGTCCTGGGTTCAATTCCGGTCAAGAGCACATATCTGGGTTGCGGGCTTCTTCTCAGCCCAAGCCCTGGTCGGGGCCCGTGCAAGAGGCAACCAACCGATGTTTCTCCTGTCTTTCCCCGTCTCTTCCACTCTCTCTAAAAATCAATGGAAAAATATCCTTGGGTGAGGATTTAAAAAAAAAGAAGAAAGAACCTGCACTATACTAAAATCTAAACTCTTATTATAAAATAGTTATTCACGGGGGGGGGGGGGGGGGGGGAATAACCCTCACACGCGCTAAAACAAGATAGACATAAAAATCATTCAGAGTTAAAATACTGTTCAAAGCAAATCACAATAGAGATTCATTTTTAAGAGTTCTAATCAAAATAATACTCAAAGTAAACTAACCTCAGATAGCTACCAAGTATCGACTCATTTTGCAAACATCCTGCTATATTATGTGAACGCTTGACCACTCTTCCTAAGGGTCATGACCTGAACATCAGTTTAAAAGTAAATTATTTTTTCAGATGAGGCCATAAACTGCAGTTTTTTAAAAAGGTTATGCACGTGCATAGAGCTACTAAAATTTGGAACCACAACCTCACACAGGCAGAAGGGATCCCATAGGTCTGGGCCCTCTTGCCTTCAGCCACAGGAACATGCACACTCACCTCACCACAGGACAACCACTGGCGATCTTTCACAACCAAGAACAAATACCCAACAGTACGGCCCTTTTGTTTTCCCACCCTTAGCAGCAAACAAAGAATTTGAGATATCAAGCTGTCAAAACTAAATGTGTACAAAACCCAATTTCAACCACTTCCTCTAACAGGCATACTCCTTTCACAAAAACTTCACCAACTGAAACACGCATTTGACAATAATTAAGACTTCCCTTACACCTGCGTCACCCATGCTAAACCTCACCAAGCAGTGTACTCTTTTTCCTTTCATCATTCTCACAGTTCTCTACAATTCATATCTCTTTAACATCCAGTGACCAAAACTGGACATGCTACTCAAAAAAGGAGAAAGCTATTGCAAAGAATAGAGAAAAAATTATATCCATGACCTTGGATGCCGTATTCATTTAAAAATATTTTAGCATGATGTTGACTTTTGACTGACTCATATTCGGCTTGTGGTCACCCATGACTGTGGCTTCCCTCCCTCTTTATTTATACCTAGCCTATCCTTCTCCATCCTATATTTACATGGTTGCATTTTTCCCTCCACATACCACCTTATATTTAATTCCCTAAATTTTGTAGTTTTCATAGATCCATTTCCCCATATCACAGTACTTTATAGAAATGTTTAAATCTGCAATTTATGAGAACTACTACTTATGCCTTAAAAATATCATGACTATAGTCAACCCATCATACACTGTAATTTATAACTAATAATGGCACTAAAGAGAAGACCACACAATGCCTGCTGGAAACCTACCTCCACTGGACGGTCACTCTTTACCAGCGCTATCCGTGCCCTTTGCAAGGAACCATCCATCAGCTTGTGAAGTCTCAAAATTAACTTTCTCAGCCCCATCTGCTTCAGTGCTTTGTCTACAAATGGCCGATAAATAGAAGTCAGACAATGTCTGCTACAGCCGGCCTCGGCGCTGCAGTCCGGCGTTCCCCAGCCAACAGAGTCCTCCTCCGATTCGAGCCTCTCAAGCCTCTTGGCGGGGCCGTCCTGCGACGGGAAGCAGAAAGTGTTGTCGAGGGGCTTGTTTGTTGGCGCCCTTGGATTAGAGGTCTGTTCTTCACTCTCATCCGAGCTACTTTCCAACTCTCTCAATTCTCCTTCTGTGTCATCTCCCTCATCTTCCGGCTCATTGCCTTTGGATGATCTAGGGGAAGAGATTTCAAACACTGGCCAGCCAATGTCTGATAAGTTCTGGATGCCCAAAACGGTGCCCATAATCCTTAATTTCTGATTTAAGTCTTTTGTGATGTTTAACCACAAGCAGAGTGCCTGCACTCTGTCCTGGAAGTCCTTTGCAGCATATTTTTCATAGTCCTTCTGAAGAGCTTGCAACGATGGATAAAGTGCTTCTATGTACTCTAGCAGCTCCATTATCCGCTTTACCTGCTCAAATGACACCCTCTGGCGCTGGAGATGCTCGTGGTACGTGGGATAACCCACAATCCTTGTTCCGTGAGGGGCTGGGCACTGTCCTTCCACCGGGGCACCATTGCAACCAGCTCCATTTCTAACAAAGGCAATGCTCCCATAATTGACTTTGAAAGTAAGGATTTCATTGATAATATCTGGTATGGCTTGACGGGCTGTATATAAAAAGAGGTCCTGGTCGTTAATGGTCCGTCCCGCATGCCAGGCTTGTAGCTCTAACCAGATGAGCTCATTCGACCGGTTGAATGAGAAAGCAGATGTATTTTCCTGTCCTCTTTGCTCCCTGTCCTTCTTCTTTGAGACTGAGGTAAGCTTTAGCAGAAGTCGTAAAGTTTCAAAAAACTTCAAGCGATCTGCTGGACAGTCGGTCCTGGAAGTCTGGCGTGCAGTTCTCGCGATCGGCATGGGCACAGACACGGGAAGCTTGGCGTTGCTGCAGCCGAGACTGAGGTAAGGCTTATTGAGATCCACATCTGGGATCGGCTTTTTGGGCAGAGGCCCGCTCACGGAGTCCAACATGAAGGAGCACTGCACGTTTTTCTTATGATCGCGCTCTGTCGTCCTAATGGCCGCTCGGATCTTTTTCTCCCCGATTTTCCCAGTGTCTTTATGTGGAGGCTGGTTCAATGCATTTGTTTTTTCTATTAAAAAAACAACAACAACATTATATTATTCTAAATATGAAGTTACTCTCAATACTTTCAATAAAACTGATCTTCACATGCATTTATATTTTCAGGCTGTTATTAGAGAAAAAAAAATCATACCATATGCTGAAAATTAAAAGAACCAAAAATCATATAACATTTCTCAGTCTCTCAATCTACAAAACGGGAAAATTGTGCTTGCAACTCCTATTCTAAAATAGCATGAACCAACGAGTGAAGAAAAAGTAGACATGCTATTGCCATCTCACTTTCCTACCACAAAGCAAGTATTAATTCTGATTCATTAGATGCTGCTTCAATGATACTATCTGAGATAAGGAACTTCTCCAGGCATTTGAAAATTTTCTTTTCAGAAAATGGATAAGGATTAAATTTAAAGATGAGAAACTACAATAGAAACCTATTCTCATTTCCAAAGGGGATAAGGACAGTTTAACATCCTATGGCAAATAAACTTTTAAAGAAAGTAAAAAATCATCTTCCCTAAGGGAAAGAAAGACAAGTTACACTTAGGAATTCTTCCTTGGATATGATTTACTCAAGCAAACAATACAATCAAGCCCATTTCTCTTGCCTCCTTCTTTCTCGAGGAGGGGCTGTGACAGGGAAACTCGCCCTGTGAGGGGCTGTGTGGCAGACAGAGAGGGAGTCCGGTCGAAGAGAGAGGAAGACACAGAAGAAAGAGGAATGGGAAGGGTCTGGTCCCAGCAAGGAGAACATGCGATGGGGAAGCTTCTCAGATGAGAAGAAAGTGAAACCCTGTCCTGTGCAGTAACAGATGGATGAAGCCGGGGCTGCACAGTCAGTTTCAGGACCAATGGTTTGCTGAAATTCACAGGGAAATTCTCATGTCTAGGCTTCGGTGACCGGAGGCTGGTGTGAGAAGTCGGGCTCGGGAAGCAGCAGGCCGCATGGTTTGACCATCTACCTCAGGAAAGAACGGCAGGAGGAAGGAAGAAATGGAAACAGAACACTCAGCTTCTAGGAGAAACGAAGAGTGCAGGGTCTGTCCGCGGTATGAGGGTGGTGTACCAGCCAGGCGCTGCGCTGCGTGGCCAGGAGGGCCCACGTCCTAAGGCAGCTGCACTGTCACGGACGAGAACTCAGGTTGCAGGCGGCCAGGAATCCTGGGGAAGAAAGCCTGGCTCTGTCCCTCCCCACGGCCCACTGCGCCTGACATGTCTGGAAGACAGAATCCAGTCCGTCAGCCTGGGAGGGGCAGAGGACAGGAAGGCCATCTATCTCATTCGCCCGAAGCCACCCTGCGTGAGTATGTGGATCCATCCACGCTTGGCCTCTTCCACAACCTTTTATTCCTTTGTACTCAAAAATATACAAATGACTTTAGCAATTGCTCAGCAAAAACCTTTCTATCTGAGGAGACTTAGTTTCTCCTTTACTAACAAGGCAGCTAATGGTCAGGGCACATATGGGAGACAACCAATCGATGTTTCTCTGTCACATCAATGTTTCTCACTCTCTCTCTCTCCCTCTCTCTCTCTCTCCAAAATCAATAAAAACGTATGTGCAGGTGAGGACTAATTTAAAAAGGTATTTACAAATATGTAATACCTTAGTCAATAAAGAAACATAAATCGATCAATCAATCAATCAATAAGGTTAGTTATGTGCCAGAAGGGCCATGCCCGCTCATGTGGATACTTCAAGTACAAGACTTACCTTTCAAATTGGAGCGACTGACAGGCCTCCCGACATTGTTCCTCTGGTGTTTGGTTGACAGGCGTTTCATCTGCCGAGGTGTGCTGGGGGGAGAGGCGCCAAGAAGGTTCTCTGTGTTAGCTTCATCTGAAAACTCCTCCACGTCCGAGTCCGAATTCTTGCTAGCCGAGTCGCCCAGGGTGCACTCGGGCCTGTGAGAGATGAGCAGCAGAGAAGATATTCAGGCGCAGAAAGTGAGCGTAAGCTCCTTAGACTCCCTGTAGCGCTCCTCCCGCCGCACGCGGTGCTCCTCGGCACTGCCCCCCTGGCGGAGCTCCCCACAGCTCCCACACTCCCGGGAAGCAAGGACCGGCCACACGGGCGGAAACCCTGTGCGGTTGCTGTTGTCTGTAGAACTCTTTCTAACATAAATCAAGTTTAACACTAAAACTTACAGATTCAGGAAGAAACAGCAAAGAACAAAGAGCACAGCGGCCCGAGGCAGAGCCTCTCTGTGAAGCACACACGGCAGCCTAGGCCACTTCCAGCCAACAGCCCTGGTCCCACGGGCAAGCCCCCCTTCTATGTCCTGGACCGCACTCCAGTGCACGGGCGGGCGAGCTGTGGGGAGGAGGGTGCTGTGGAAGAGGAAAAAGGAATTCGCTTGTCTTCCCCTTCAAATGCAATTCCTCACTAACTTGTTCTCTGCAAACACTTCCTGCCTATCCTCTGTCCCAGTCAACTTCTCAAATAATAATAAAGTTCTGTTTCTGCAAAGCTAACAAAATAAACTGAGAACAAATACAATTCCCAAACAGCAAACTAAAAGGAATCAGTCATCAAGTTCCTTTCAAATCTAGTATCGTCAGTCTACACCACTCTGAATATTCTTTATAAAATGTTTTCTATTTTGTAAACATAACTCTCAACTATCCGAAATATCCAGTGGTTTTATTTTCCCGGCAGTTTATATCCTGATATAAAATCAAATCTATTCCAAAATCATGAGAAAAAAATAAAAACCACTCTAAAGTGTATGATACCATTATTATTGAATTGGACTGACAAAACTTCAGAAAATAAATTATCTTTCAACCATAAAAATGCTGCAGAATTATACAAATTTACAGTACTGAAATCTGTAAAGAATCGCTTTGATGGGTCAAAACTTGATTTTTAATCAGGTAAGATCGCTCTGAACACTTTAGTATTCATACCATACATGTGCACCCACAATGAGACATATAAGTGAAATACCCTGAAAGCTAACTAAAACAAAGTAAACCATGAGAAACATTAGAAATAAGTTAAATGCATCTACTCCCCAGGCTAACTTATTATTTAAGTCTCACAAAGTCATACAAAAAACAATATAATACAGGTTATCTTAAAATTCTTTATACCCATGGCTTCTACACGCACCACTACAGCTGGCTCAGCTGATGAAAGGACCTGCTATAAATCAGCGGTTCTCAACCTGTGGGTCGCGACCCCTTTGGCAGTTGAACGACCCTTTCACAGGGGTCGCCTAAGACCATCCTGCATATCAGATATTTACATTATGATTCATCACAGTAGCAACATGACAGTTATGAAGTAGCAACGAAAATACTTTTACGGTTGGGTCACAACATGAGGAACTGTATTTAAAGGGCCAGAAGGTTGAGAACCACTATGCTATAATTGATACAAGGTCACTCACTTCCTTCCCATTGGTTACCAGCACAGGTTTTGGAATGATTAACAGCAAAGACTTTGTGGTGTGAGGGACTTAGGTCAAATCCTGCGCGTCTGGCTTACTAGCTGTGTGGGCTTTGGTCAAATTATTTAAAATCTCCACATTGCACATTTACAAAATAAGAATAAATACTTAGACTCCAGACCAGAAGGTTGAAATCCAATAATGCATGCTTAATTATAGGAGTAATAATAGATGCGGCTTCACTAAATGATTGATACTACTCATATTACAGCCCTTAGAAATCACTGCACTCACTCACCACCCATTGAGAGAACCCGAGTTCTTTAAGCATCTGCTTGACATTGAGAGAGAAGTTTGCTGCCCTGGCCTGGAGTTCAACTGGTTGAAGCGTCATCCCATACGCCAAAAGGCTGCATTTGATCCCCAGCTATAGCATGTGCAAGGGCACCTGACCGATGTTTCTCTCTCACGTTGCGTTTCCTCTCTCCCTCTCTCTCTCTCACCGCCCTCTCCGCTCCTCTCTCTCTAAAATCCATAAACATATCCTCTGGTGAGGGGGAAAAGGTTAAAAAAAAGAAAAGAAACAGACTCACAGATGCAGAGAACAGGCTGACTGATACCTGTCAGAGAGGAAGGGGGCTGGGGGGCTGGGTGAAAAGGTAAAGGGATTAAGCAAAAATCACACACTCATAGACACAGACACCAGGCTGGTGATTACTAGAAGAAAAGGGGGTGGGGGAGGTAAAAGAGGATAAAGGGGGATGAATGGTGATGGAAGGAGACTTGAGATAGTGAACACAATAAAATATAGGTGATGTATTATAGAATTGTACACCTGAAACATATAATTTTCTTAACCAGTATCATCCCAATAAATAAAATAAACATTTTTTAAAAATTTAATAAAATTCTAGGTCTTTCCTTTTATTTTTCAAAGAAATGATATTTAATAGGAACAAAATAAATTTGGTGCAAAGTTAAAAAAAAGAATTGCATGGAAGTGACGATGAATGCAGTAATAAGAACACATTAAAATAGATAAAGTATAATACATTTCATCCTTCCTTATTTATTCTGCATCACAGAAAAGGAGGTAGGGAAAACTGCCATGTGGTACTGCCAGCCTCTTCACTTATAATTCATAATTAAAAAGAATTTTAGGACAGGCATTACACAAAGGTGAGGCTATATATTTAAAACTTTCTTAGGATTTACTTAACTCAGTCAAGACGGCATTCACCTTGTTGGAAATATTAGCTTACATTCCATCGAAGTAACTTAGTAACTTAATTACATGTCAGAACAAAGGCCAACATTACTTAAAGGAATTTTAAAAAAGAAAAGTCTAGCACCCTATTAATTAAATTCACAAAGTCTGACATCTTATCAAAAATTACCAAAGAAACAGGAAGATATGGCCCAAACCAGGAGAAAAACCCCAAGAAATATACCAGGAATGACTCAAGTGGAAACTATAGACATGAAAAATCTACCTGAAATAAAAAAAACACGCTGTATGGGATTAAAACAGATTAGACACAGCAGGAAAAAAGACCAGTCACCTTGAAGACATAGCAACAGAAACTGTCTTTAAAAAAAACAGAGAAAAAGATTCAGATGGAAAAGAACAGAGCATCAGTAATCTATGGGGCCATATTAAGCAATGTAATGTATGTTACTGGAGTCTACAACAAGGAAAGGAAGGCATAGAAAAAAATAATCTGTGAAGAAATAAGGGCTGAATAATTTCCCAATTTAAAGAAAACCATTAAGCTCATAGATCCAAGAAGCTCAACAAACTCCAAGCAGAACTATAAGAAAACTGCCAGTTTTTTATTATGCATAATCAAATAGCTAAAAACCAGTGAAGAGAAAAAAATCCTAAAGACAGCCAGAGAAACACAACATAGTTCGGGAGCCTTAGCTAAGAAACAATACATAATGAGAAGTGGGAGGGGAAAAAAAATCAAGCAAAAGTTTATTCTTTCTTCTTTTAAAAAAACAAAACCATTTACACACAAAATCTAGGAAAATAAATACTAGTGGTAAGTTCAAAAGAACTTGCATCATTCCAATTAACTAACCAAAAGCATCCAAAACCTCATTTGGTATTAACTCATGTGAGCTGAGCTAATGTGGTCAGCTGACTGGTCCAAATGTTTCCATGGATACCAGTTACTTTGGATGAGGAAAGTGGTACAAGGTCTACATCAGTTAGCTGTGACATCTGCCTTACTTGTGTTTAAAAACATACAAAGGTGAAATGTCTTTCTGGTGCCAAACTTCTGACAGTCACATAAAACAATATTTCACTCTTCTAACAAAACTTTGCTAAAGAATTATTCACTTGACATAAAACCTGAGAAAAGTATGTCTTGAACTTAACCCAAGGGGGGCTGGAGTAGTTTTCAAATTTTAAAAAAAAGTGTGGTGACAAGACAAAAATTCAAGCTATGGGGGGCGGGGGCGGGCGGGGGTTAAATAGTTCTGCTCTGACATAGCAGATAAACCGCATGGCGACTGAAATAGGTCGTCTATAAAATGAAGCTGGATTAGCTGGGTTTGAAAATATCTGTGGTTTTGCAAAAGCCCTTAAAATTAACTTCATTAAAAGCTCCTTACAAATAAAATACGTTATGCACTTATGAAGTATAGTACAGTCCTCACCTGGGTAAGATTCTCTCTGCTCTTCCACCTCCCCATTAACCTAGTCTCTATTAAGCAGTCATTAAAGGGAGATTTCTGCTTTGGGGGGAAACAAAAGGAGAGGAAGGAAGGCAGAAGGGGTGGGGTTTCAAGGTTTCTTTTCGTAAGAACGGGTATAGTTTGCCTGGCCTGCAATATAAATCAAGGGAGCTTAGCTAACGCTGAGGTTGCATGGTTGGTTCGTAGTGTAAGTGCCAATTAATAAATCAGCTAGTTGATCTTCACATCAGCCTTAAGTTGAACAGTTATCAGTTAACCTCCAGGTGAGCTGCTGTCAAACCTTAAGCTTCTCCAACATTCTCTGTTAAACTTTCGCATTGATTCAGAGTGTAGGGCAATGATGGCGAACCTATGACACGCATACTCATTTTTTTGGTTGATTTTTCTTTGTTAAATGGCATTTAAATATATAAAATAAATATCAAAAATGTAAGTCTTTGTTTTACTATGGTTGCAAATATCAAAAAATTTCTATATGTGACACGACACCAGAGTTAAGTTAGAGTTTTTCAAAATGCTGACACGCCGAGCTCAAAAGGTTCGCCATCACTGGGTAGGGTCTTTACAAACCTACCTAGTGAGTCTTGTTATTTTTCAGGATAGACAGACACTCAGACTCTGTGTTCTTGTTTTTTTACTGAAATTCATCCTTTTAAAAAAAATACGTTTTTATTGAAATTTTTTTGAGAGGAAGGGGGATGGAAAGAGGGAGAAGGAGAAGGGGAGGGGGAGGGGGAGGAATTTGAGAAGCATTGATCAGCTGCATCCCACACACACCCCACCCAGGGATCAAATCCATAACGTGGGTATGTGCCCTGACTGCGAATGGAACCAAAGACTTCCGGTGCACGGGCCAACACTCAACCAACTGTGCCACACCAGCCAGGGCTAAAATTCATCTTTTTTTAAAGCAAAGGTAGATATTCTTTTAAAAGATTTCCTATGAAAAGGAACAAGAAATGATCCCAAATCGACTGGATGTTCCACGCCACTGTTTGTTTCTCCTGTGACTGAAACAGTGCCTGGTGCAGATTACGTGCCCAATAACTACCTGCGGAGTAAATTAACTTGAGAGGTAAATAACGTATCTTAATCATTGCCTGGGTTCTATTGAAATACAATCGCATTTAATTATTTAAAGAATGTAATATTTAAAGGCTACAAGAGTGAAAGATTTATTTCTGACAATGTTAAGTGATACTGCAACCCTAGGTGCCAACTGACCAAAACAATAGCAATGGGAAATGGACTAAGGAATGAAGATTTTGGAACCAGATTAACATGGGCTGAAACCCCTATATTCCCATGCTTATTAGTAAGAATTCAAGTTTTAATCAAACTATTACAAGCTTGCTTGTAAACACTTTCATTTATTAGAAGCCTCCTTATCAAATGTCACAAGAATTTGTAGTGCGTTCATTTAAAAAATAGGCTTTCTAGTATTCACACCCTTTGTACTATCACCTGCTCTTGAATCTAGGTTGACCCTGTGACCGCTTTAACCAATGGAATGTAGCCACAGTGACTCTGGCCAGTTCTGGGCCTGAGCCTGAGGAAGGCCACCATGTCAGAAGTCCAACCACCCTGCGGCTGCCACGGTCTTCAAAGCCCACCAGCCCGGTGGAGAGGCCGCAGGAAGGGCAGCCCAGCTAACCCGAGCCTCGGGGAGCTCCAGCTGACAGCCACCACCTACTCGCCAGCTGGCCAGTGAGACTATTTTGGACCTCCCAGCTGCCCCGGAGCCCAAGCCAAAACCATGAGAAGCAGAAGAACCACTCAATATCATAACAGATAATAAGTGACTTTTATTTTAAGCCACTAAGCTTTGGAGGCCCAGGGCATGAAATTCATGCACAGGTAGGGACCTAGCGGCTGCCGGCCGAGAGCACCCGCGCCTGCCACCACTGCTGCCACCACCAGCCCCGCCCCTGGTCAAACTCCTGGTCAAACTCCCAGACGAGGGGAAAATTTGCACATTAGGCTTTTATTATATAGGATAACCAACACACATACAAACTTAAACATTTTATTTTCACTTTAAGCCCACGAGTGGGTTTAAATCCATCACTGTTTTGATGATGGACAGAGCCTTGCCTTTCAGTGAGTCCCTGAAACAAGTCACAAGTCAACTTTGTCACATACACCATAACCAAAGAGTAGCATCTGCAATGTCCACTCTCTATTTCTTTAAAATAGAACAAGAATGTAAAGACTTTTGTGAAGCAATATTTTAGGATTTTTATGGTTTTTCTTCCTAAACTTTAACAGTTCTCTCCTATCCCTAATTTGATGGCAATTTTCTTTTTGTGACCTATATTTAGATGTTCCAAAGCATTCCAAATTAGTTTATGTAGAAACGACAAGTCTCTTTAGATTTCATATCTAGTTTACTCAATTATGTAATTACAACTAAAATGTATAATAAATCTAAACAGACATAGGGACAAACCAGGGACTCTTGATAAACATATAGTTCAACTGGTGGGAACAGAAAATCACAGGCATTCTAGGGGGCGGCCTGTTGGACAGAAGCACTCAAGATGCTGTGATCAGCTGCATGTTTTACAGAAGAAGTTGACAGGTTGGGTCTTGGAAGGGGGTAGGTAAATGAGTGGATAAGGCCTGCCTGGCTTAGACCTTCTGGTGGAAGTCATTTATTTTGCTCACAAAAATATACTTTTTCAGCCTGAATTAAGAAGAAAAAAGGAATACATAAAGATAGAAAACCAATATATAAAGAAAAATTACCCCAGATGGAAAAATGTTGCTCACCATTAGAAATAGAAATAATTGCAAGCTATTTATAAAATATTTCCAGATAAAGGCTTACGGAAAATAAACATAAAACCATATATAAATGTAACAAAATACTTTCAAGACTTCATATTATTTTTCACTTTTGGTTAACCAAAAGACTACCCAAAAAGAACTAAAACAAAAAGAGAGAGAGGGAGAAACGCTCTGGAAATTTAAATACACAAGTCATGTTACAGAAGAAAGACATATTATTTCTGTTATCTCTGCAATCTTGCTGCAAACAGTTGAGGACCTAAAAACAAATGGACAAAAAATAAGACATTTTTCAGGTGTGCTTTCTTAGTCTTACACCTCCAAAAAACGATGTGAGTACATCTATACTATGTTCAAAGCTTTGCAAGCCAATACTAGATGGTCTGTGTAACAGATTCCAAGGAGACAATCAGATGGAATGAACCACATTCCAGTGCACCTGGTGGTACGGATGAAGTGATGCAGGGAGCACAGGTGAGGGGTGTCCTTTCAATGCAAGGAGTGAAAATAAGCACCAGGCATGATGTCAGAGCAAGGGGGCAGAGTGAAGGCGAGCACCCAGGGCGGGCGGGCAGCCATCAGATCATTCTGCGCCCCTCACCCTAACAGAAAGGGGCAGCCAGGAGGGCGGGAAGGAGGGGCAGGACGTGAGTGAACCTAGCTTTCCCTCCAAAGTGTTGGCCACATCACCCGACACCAGTAGACGGGCATACGATACACACAATTTTCTAACACTACTTTGACTTTTTCATGCACAATTATTTCGTGACTATTTCATCTTAAAGTCAACATAAACAGCTGTTCTGTCTATACTAATCACACAAGCAAAACAAATTCACCTGCCAGGAGCCAACAGAGGAAAAAGAACTGTTTACTTGAGAGAACAATGTCTTTAGGAAGTATGAACTCCTTAAAAATGACATGTTAACATCTAAGAGGAAAACACTACCCAACTTCAAGGAGGTAATTAAAGATACACACAAGTAAAGTTTGTCTCATGAAAAATACAACTTTCTTCTAATTAAAAACTATGTAAACTGGAAAATATTTAAATGGATCTAAAAAAATTTTTGGAAGAAAAAAATTAAAAGCTCCTATTTTTATTTTAAAAGTTTTCTTCACTAAGGAGAACATAATTGGTAACTGTGGTTGAATACATAAGGCCAATGTGAAATTTACTGGAAATGTGGGGCCTAAGGTCCTGTGTATTCTAAATATAAACACCATGTACAGCTTCAGAAATGCCTCACAGCATATAATTAAAGGCAACATGTACAAAATATAGGGAATGTGGGAAAATAGTTAAAGGATGAAAACTACATTATATTTCAATCATGGGGACTCTGAGTCTCCTGAAACTGAATGTAAATGTTTATCGTATGCATTTTTCAGATGAAGTCAACAGTCCATAGTTTTCATCAGATTCTCAAATGCAGCCTCTGACCCAAAAACGGTTAAAAAGCACTGCCCTAGACAATTTTTACCACATATTTAAAGGGTTCCCTTTTCAAAATATCGCCTCCTGACATACATTAGACACTCAAAGGATAAACGTGTTAGATGCATGACTAAATCAAACTCTATGCTCAAGCTACAAGGTTGCTTCCACACTAGCCAAGTACAGAGACAACCCTCGTCCAACCACATATACTTTACACAAAGCTGACTTTTAAAAATCACATAAATGTCAAGAAGTTAACCAAATGAGAGAGCAATTTTCAATCTTTAGTGACACGCTGTTGGTATTATGTTTGGAATGACACTGTTCTCCACACTGCCTGTAAAAATGATTAATTAAAATAAACCAACACTTAACTTAGTAACACGTTTAATTTAGGAATAATTAGAAAAATCCTTAAATGATTCATAATCAAGGCTATAACTAAATATAATAAAACAAAGCCATGAAAGCGGGTGAAAGAAACATTACAAGAATAAAGTTATTTTTAAGTCTGACAACAAGGTAAAGCCAAAAGAGTAAGAGATTTAAGTAGAAATTTTCCAGGGATAATTTTCTTTGTGTTTATCCTAACTGAACTTTTATGAATCTATGAGCTCCCAGTGTTCATCAGATTTGAAACATTTACAGCCATTATCTCTTAAAACACTTTTTTCCATTCCTTTTCTCTTTCAGGAACTCCAATGACATACACGCTATCTGGTACCATCCCGCATGGCACTGACGCCCTGTACCTTTCTGCAGACTCTCTGTACAACATTTTGCGTAGTTTCTATTGTTATGTCCACAAGTTCAATACTTTTTTCTGCAGTGTCTACTCTGTTTATAACCGCATCCTGTGTATTTGTCATTTCAGATACAGTACTTTTCATTTTCAGAGGTTTCATTTGGTCCTTTTCTTAAATATTTTTATTGATTTCAGAGAGGGAGAAGGACAGAGAAACATCAATGATGAGAGAATCATTGATAGGCTGCCTCCTGTACGCTCCCCCACTGGGGATTCAAGCCAGCAACCTAGGCATGTGCCCTGACAGGGAATCGAACCGTGACCTCCTGGTTCATAGATCGATGCTCAACCACTGAGCAACATGGGCCAGGCTGGGTCTTTTTTTAATATCTTTTATTATTCTCCACTGTTCATGTTTTCATTTATACTTGAACATAATTCTAACTCTTTTAACAATTATTTCTTTTACTTCCAACCTATTTTACACTTCTGAAATTATTTCTATTGACTGATTTTTCTCCCGGTTATGGGATTATCTCTTCCTGCTTATTGGCAAGTCTAGTAATTTTTTTGAGTAGATGGTGGACATTATGTTCTATTTGTTGATTATCTGGATATCACTGTCTTCTTTTAAGGAGTACTGGACTTGGTTTTTGCAGGCTGTTAAATTATTTCCAGCTTCATTTTATCTTTTCAAGACTTGTTTTCAAGCTTCGTTAGGGTAATTCCACGCGTGTAATAGTGTCGCCCTACTACTCAAATGTGAACCTTCCAAAGAGTGAATGTCCCAAGTTGTCAACATAATCAAGACTTTCCACTCTCATTGGGAACTCAAATGCCTCTCAGCCCCATGTGAGCTCTGGAAACCTTTAAGCGCTCAGCACCCTCATGGCTCTTGGTTGAACCTTGTGGAATTTCTATCCTATACAAGTGCATTCTGTACTCAAAGACTCATGGGGGCCTTCTACAGATTTCTGGCTTTTTCTACATCATTCCCTCATCTCCAAAACTCTACTCTCCACCTCCAACTGCCTCCCTGAACTCCAATCTGCCTTCTCAATCCAGCAAGACCACTCTGGACTGCCGGTGATTCCTCTCCCTGCCCCGAGTCTGGAACAGACTTCCTGGCAGAGCCAGGACAGTCACAGCGCTCACCTCGTGCGCTTACCTGGTCTCAGGGATGACAGTCATGTAAGGCCAACTGTCCGATGTCTAAAAACAGCTGTTCCATATTTGTTTATTCCAAATATCAACAAAAACAGCTCACTGTATACCACTAAATGGCAGACATAATTTTTTTAAACTATTTTACAATAGGATCATATAGCAGTTTCTTTAGAGAATTAAGGAGAGGTAAATTTTTGTGTAAAAACAGATTAATATAAAAAGGTAAACATCATCTCATTTTAAAGGCTGAAATATTTACAGATAGTCGAATCCAACCTATTTATTGTGTAGCAATTTAACCTCCCTGGGTCCCAGTTTCTAATTTACATAAGATCACAAAAATTCTTTGTGAACCAAATTTTTAAGGAAGAATAGAAAAGATCTAAAACTTAGGATTTAACAGATAAAGATGATGCCACTTAAATATCCAAATATATAAAAAAAAATGACATACTTCTCAACTATAGAAGGTACCAGAAGACCAAATAAATAACATTTTTGGCAGTTCCTCATGTGCTTGTCAGAAAAATTACACATAGTTCTACTCTAATCTCTACTGCTGAGGAGGAAAATAAATCATTAACACAAACAAAATGCCACTAAATTTTTCTGGCTTGGCTAGGACTAGTGAGAGTACTTTCTGATATCCTAGAGATGCAACGTTTTTGTTAGTGCAGGATTCAAATATTTATATTCTTTAAGGTTAGTAAACAAGCTTTTAGCACCGTAATAATAAGAATGGCTATCTCACCTCTGAAATAATAAATTGTGAATAATAAATTATGAATAACCAAAGTAATTCTTTTTAATCACCTACTATTCAAATTCTAAAAAAATTAATAGGAAAAAAGCATTAGCAAACAAAAAGTCCTGAAAAGGAAGGCAATCCTATTTCTATTAAAATAAGGGTTTGAAACAGGGATCTTAAAGCAGGTTCTTTATGAACTCTCCTTCAAACACCAGCTCCAGCAGGAAAGCTCTTATCAGGTATGTACGATGCAGCCCCCAGTACTGCAAAAAGGAGTAGAAATCTTGTATAAAAAGCCTTAAAGAAAGGGCACTCTTTTGTCTCTCATTAGTTCAGTAATTCTGAGAAAACAGAAGCAGAGAACACAAAGGAAGAGGTGCCAAGAACCAGTGAAATTATTACAGTCATGTCAGTGATGGTTCATTGGCTCGACTCCTATTAATTCCATCAATAGATACTTACTTACTGCCTACTATATGCATGGCTACCAGAACAAGATTTACAGTGATGTATAAATACATAAAATCCATACGATATGCTCTTTTATAGCTTCAGCAGATGTTAGCTATGACAGTTATCCATGAACACAGTCCCCACCTATGCTTGTAACCAGACATTCAAATTAAAACAACATAACCCTTTCTGGCCTACAAAATTAGCAAAGACTTTATGTAACACTCAAAGCTGGAAAAAGAGTATTTAGTAAGGTAAGCACTATCTGTGGCCTATACATTTGTACAATCTTTCCAGGAGGAAATGTTTAATAGGTAAAATTCAATGATATCAGCTTAATATGCTATATGAATCTTATCTAAGTCTTAAGTTCCTTAGAGATGAGACTGGACCACATAACCACCTCATGGTTAGAAGTGGATGAATTAAACCATAGCCCCAAGGCAAGTCCAGATTTAAAATTCTTCGAAGTGTTTAAACAAACTCCTTCCGAACTCTATGCTCAGGAAATGATTTTACAGGAGTGGCCAGAAGAACAGAGGGAGTTGTGTACCCAGAGGTTCACTGCAGTGCTATCTAGGATAGCAAGAAACTGGTAATGACTTAAATGGTTCATAGTATAACCATAAAATGAAATACGATGGACTCATTTGAAAAAATGTTTAATATTTTTACTAACATGGCAAATGCTCACAATTTGTTCAGATAATATATCATGCCCACCTCAGCCTAAAGTATGATTTAAGTCCGTCACCACTTCTTTTCACATTTATGCCTAAGGAGAGAGCATACAGAGTAAAGAACCTGACTGAAGTATAACAAACACAAACGAGTCCTGGCTCCAGATACTCTGAACTAATACATCTCTTAACGACTCATTTTCTTCCTCTGAAAAATGCACATCTATTTCACAAGTTCACTGCAGCCACTATATAAAACATGTTATGCTATCTGGCTGATGTGGCTCAGTGGCTGAGTGTGGACCCAGGAACCCAGACGTCGCCGGTTCGTTTCCGGGTCAGGGCACAAGCCCAGGTTGCAGGCTTGACCCCCAGTATGGGGCATGCAGGAGGCAGTTGATCAATGATTACTTCTTATCATTGATGTTTCTATCTCCCTCTCCCTTTCTCTCTCTAAAAAAACAACAACACATATTTTAAAGCAGGTTATACCATGTAAATGATGGCAACACAGACAGATGGCAGATGTACATTTATCACCATCTCTGCTCCAGACCATGAATTAGGAAGTCTCCATCACCTTCTCTCTTCTCCTGAATTAGGTTATAAATTCCCTCAAAGTAGGAATTTTACATTACGCTTATATATAATAAAAATTATCACCTGCCTGAGGAGCATGAAAATATTTACAATATAAGTGTCATGTGGAATGACTCTAATAGGAAAGAGAAGTAAGGGCAGTTAACATCCTGGGACCAATCCACACAGGCAAGAAGCTCGGCCCTGGGAGGACGCTCAGTGTGGATGGAGACTCCTAAGTTCTAACAGGCAAGGGGTTCAGCGGGTCTCAAGCTTAAAGCAGCCGCAAAGCTGGCCACTGTTAGCGGCAAGTTTGTGTAGGAATGCAGTGTGGTCTCTTCACAAATGTGACTTTAACGGAAACACGCACACCCCCTCCCCCTAATTCTAGCTAAATCTGAGGGTATGGAGATCAACTCAGAAAACTCTGGGCCTAATCAAGGCTCTTAGAGGGGCCTGGTGGATAGGCAGAGCCCATGTCTATTTCACCCACCACTGGAGCCCCATGGTCTTGGCTTAGCACTGCCTGACACATGGTATGCATTTCATATGAGAGAGTCTGCAAAGAAAATGAATACATAGTACAGGAGGCTGAATGGGTATGTGGGATGAAGCAGTGAGCCACTACCAACGCCTAGTCAGTACAAATAAGGCTGAGTTTTTACATTTTACTCAGTCAGGCTAATGATTCTCCCTTTTTAGTAATCGTTCCTCAATACACATGTGGTCCTTGGTTTTCTGCTAAAGAACACCTAAATATTCAAAGAGCCAAGTAAAAAGAGATTCTTTTTAAAACCTCAGTTTGGGGTTGAAGCTTCATGACAAATGTTTCTGATTGTTTCCAGAAGTATTTCTCCCCAATTTACTTCTGAAGGTCCTATTTCTTCAGGTAAGTGAGTTGGGAAACAGAACAGTATACAGAAAGCAACAAAAATCCCACCACCAGTCAAAACCAGTTAATCTCTCTCTCTCTCTCTCTCTCTCTCTCTCTCTCTCTCTCTCACACACACACACACACACACACACACACACACACACACACACACCAGGGAGGAATGAGTTCCTTTTTCTTTTTGGGACTGCTCTATGGAAAAAAATTTTAAATTTGTATCAGTGATTTAGAGAAAAATAAATAAGTTACCTAAGGTACCGATACTCCAACCACAATTTTACTCTAAAATTAATCCTAAATTTTAAACTTATTTTTACAATCCTTGTGTTTAATGGATAAGCAACCAAGACAAGACTTACTCTTGTCTCCAGGAAGTAATACTATTTTCAAAGACGAAATACTCGGATTCTAGCCTTGTCTACTGTCTTCAAAATGCCTTTGATCATTTAGTGGATAAGTACTGTGACTGCTCTCCTGACTTAATCTCCAGAGACAAGGGACAAAGTACAATACCATCTCTTTTTTTTGTAGAGCCATTCTTTTGAAATGAGAGTAACAAGCCATCTGCAGGTAATTAAATAAATGTAATAGATCCTGATGAAAAATTTTCATAGAACAGAAGAAGAAAAATCAGAGGGTATCAGACAATAACTACAAGGTCAAGCACCGTTTCATAAATTTTTATTTTGGCTATGCAGCACACACATGTACTGTTGTAAATGTATTTCTTACTGTAGGTTACAAAGCAGACAGTTTCAATCTCACTACCACAGAACAGAAATTACCATCTTACTGCCCACTTCCACTAAAGACTGAGCACAGAAAAGAACAACAAGGTATCTAAAGAGCTTTGAGCATTGGCTCCTCGTTATTTTGTGAACTTGAAATAAAGTTTTATGGGGGGAAAGTTGTGTACAGTGAGTTTGGGGGAGATTTGATCCCTTTTCCCTTTGAAAATGAACCTTTCATCACTGTTCTGTCCTGTAACGTCTAATTAATCCAGAAGATACAATATTCCACAGTTGGTCATGTGGGCCTGAGTGGACACTGGGCCGGGGAGTCAGGTGGCTGCTGAGCTCGTTGGCCTTGGACCCTAACAAGGGAGCACAGTGTGACATACAGGAGAGGGAAGCAAGAGCCGGGATCCCCGGCCATGACCTTGGGGAAGCTGCAGCCTCGAGGCCAGCTTTCTCACCTCTGAAATACAAGGAATGATCCAGATGAGCTCCAAGCTCCCTGCCAGCTCTAAACTCTTGTAAGGTTATGTGTGAGTAATGGCTGGAAAGTTGACTAAATGAATGTTAAGCATCCTACCAACCAGAAGACTTGCATTAGTATGCACTTAATTCTTTATCTGCATTAGAAATACTTAGACATCAAAAAAATTAATTCTAAATATTTTGTGAGAAAACCAATTTACATTACATTATGTTACTACATAAGACTTTAGAATTGTTAATAGCACAATGAAAATAATGTACGTATACATTTTCTTCCAAAATATTTCCACTGAAAGGTTAAAAGGGTTGACATTTTCACATTCCTACAAGTGCTGTCCTCTAATAAGCCCTATTCAGAACATTCTTCAGTTCAGCATTATCCTCAAATAGCCTGCTCAAATGGAGAGAAAGCTCCACTGAGCCAGCCAATCTGATCACCTTCAAGTTTAGTATCCACTTCTCTCCATAGCAGGTTTACTTCCTCTGAAATTATGCTGAAATGAGATCCACTTAGGAAACACTTGGACAGAATGCCTGATATATTCTTAATAGCTTTCCCTTCTACTTATAAACACTTGGCATCCATATGATCATGAGACCAATACTTCTACTGGTGTCTGCAAAATATGGCAAGTGAATGTCCTTTTAGTCAAAAACAAATTTTGAACCACGTTTCATTGTCATTTTGCCTTTGCTGCTAGTGACTAAATATCTACAGACAAATTGTACTCCATTACATGAGCGAGGTCTGTGGAAAATAAGAATGTATCTACCACACCTACTTTCTAGAGCAGCCGTGGGCAAACTACGGCCCGCGGGCCGGATCCAGCCCGTTTGAAATGAATAAAACTAAAAAGAAAAAAAGACCATACCCTTTTATGTAATGATGTTTACTTTGAATTTATATTAGTTCACACAAACACTCCATCCATGCTTTTGTTCCGGCCCTCCGGTCCAGTTTAAGAACCCACTGTGGCCCTCGAGTCAAAAAGTTTGCCAACCCCTGTTCTAGAGAAATAATGTTCCTTTTAAAATACAGCGGTTTCAAATATGCCTCTTAAGAAGGGAAAAGCATGTTAACATAACATACAAGTTGTATGTTACGATTCTAAATAACAGTGCTGTTAAAATAAAAGACCCATAAAGCAAGTCCTTTATTATTGTTGGTGTTGTTTCTATTCTACAAATCCTTTTTTTTTAGATGTTGAATTGATTTCTAGAGAGAGAAAAGGAGAGGTGAAGAGAGAGAGAGAGAGAAAGAGAATCACCAACATGGGCAAAACATAGTTTAGCTGCCTCCTGCACCCCCTTCTGGGCATGTGCCCTGACCAGGAACAGAATCCCCAACAATTTGGTACACCGGAGGATGCCCAACCAACTGAGCCACACCAGCCAGGGCTAATCTACAAATTGTTACCCAGGATGAACTAAATAATTAAGAAAACCAGCTGGATATAGTCTGCTCAGATAGTTAATAGAAAATGAATTTTAAAATAAGAAAATTTGAGTTAATTTAACATTTGGCAACAACTTCTTTTTATGTAACACACTAGAGGCCCAGTGCACAAATTCGTGTATCAGCGGGGCCCCTCAGCCTGGCCTGTGGGATCGGGCCAAAACCAGCTGTCCAACATCCCCTGAGGGGTCCCGGATTGCAAAAGGGCGCAGGCCAGGCTAAGGGGCCCCCACTGGTGCATGATTGGGGCCAGGGAGGGATGCGGGAGGTTGGCCAGCCAGGGAGGGACCGTGGGAGGGCTGGGGTCCGGGGTGTGTCCAGCCCATCTAGCTCAATCTCAATCGGCCAGACCCCAGCAGCAAGCTAACCTACCAGTCAGAGTGTCTGCCCCCTGGTGGTCAATGCACATCATAGTGACAGGTCAACCGGTCAACTGTCTGCCCCCTGGAGGTCAGTGCATGTCATAGCCAGCAGTTGAGTGGCCTTAGCATATCATTAGCATATTATGCTTTGATTGGTTGAAAGGCTGACCAGACAACCAGACACGTAGCATATTAGGTTTTTATTATATAGGATCGAGTTTCAACAATTTCACTTTTAGTAACAATTCAAAGTAATGCAAAACATAATTTTTAATAGCTGCACAGACTTCTAATGCCGCTCTGGGTTTTAATTTTATAACTTAAATCCAGAAGTATATATCATAATCTTTTTAAACACGATATTCACAAGAGTAAAAAACCATTTTATGAAAGCACCAATCACTGACATCTTTGCCACACCTTGTAAGAAACTTTGCCAAATTTTTTTTGGCGGTGGGGAAGGAAGGGTCAGGGGTGGTCTATGGAAGGGTGGAGACAGTAGGTGATCCTCTGAGATTTACCATTAGTAAAAATCTACCCCTTGGGATTTGCTAAATGTTTTTAAGGGACAAGGATATAACATACCTCAAAGTAAAGCAAGAAAAGGTTGTCATAAACTAATTAAAGGAAGACTGAAGATGAAAAACAAACGCTATAACTCAACTGAGAGAAGTTAGTGACAAATTAAAAACCAACACACAAATGAAAGCTTAAGAGTAAGACTACCATATGCCATTC
>NW_006286246.1:4047517-4050690 GCF_000327345.1 Myotis davidii | reverse complement strand
ATTTTTTGATTTAAATGCCATTTAACAAAGAAAAATCAACCAAAAAAATGAGTTCACATGTCACCTCTGACACGTGTGTCATAGGTTCGTCATCACTGTCCTAGAAGAAGGGCATGTTTACAGGGTTTCAAGCCAACCTCCTTGATGTGTTAACATTAGTCACAAAGATCAACTAATTCCCTTGCTGGTGTCATGCTTAATCAATCAATTTCTTAATTATACTTTGGCTTTCTACAGGCAAGGGAACACACTGACCACCAGGTGTGGACGAAGCCGAGTGGGAGCTGGAGCACAGGACCTGGACCTGGCTTACCTAAGACTGCCAAGAGAAGGCCAGGTTATAAAGACCCACAGCAGTCACTGGCCAGACTTCTTTTCTGTCATCTCTTCAATTTTCTCCCTAAAGAAACAATTTCCAATGACCTACTGATTGGCACCGTGAAAGTGTCTTTGAAAGAGCATACCACCTGGTCAAGTGAAAAGGCTGCAACAACAGAATGCTACGAATGAAAACATAATCACTGAAGAATGAGGAATTCAGTAACAGGAAGTTATTAAGGCAAATGTATCCAGTAAGCAGTAAGACCTTATATCCCCATATTTCAGTAGAGCTCAGAACAAGATTTACAAGACACCAGAACACAGGTGAAGGAAGTAGAAGCAACTTCTAACATGACAACTGAAGGGAACCACAAAGTCCTTCTTGAGAGACAAGTTGTCCCCATTTCAGAACATGAGGGGGCTCCTGCCATCACTGGATCTCCTGTTAATGCTGCTTCGTGCTCACTGCTTCTCTGCCTAAAGCCCATCCCCCCCGCCCTGCCCCCCAATTGGTATCTGCCCTTGTAATGGTCTCAAGCCTCGCCCATCACTGACCGCCAGGAGATTCCATAGCTGCACCGTAGAGTGGGTTTCGCTGGTGAGAACAGGTGACGTCCAGTGTCAACACTGAAACAGGCAGGCTCAGAGGGGACATTCAAACTGAAAGAGCGATCCAATCATCCGGGAGTGACGGGTTATTCAAATACTTTTTCCAGCAGTGAAAACCCAGGATTTTCAAATGAACTTACAAGAACTGTATTATTATCAAGTAAATAATAAAGGCATGGGCTTAAAAAAAAGTTATTTAATTCCATGGAACATGTACTTTACAAGGTCAATAAACGAGAACAATGAAGCTATTTTTAACCAACATTTTAAACGGAAGGTTACAGTAGATAGAGCAGTCTTACATCAGCCTTAATATCCAAGATACGTGCAGATTCAAGAAATCACAAACAGCTGTCCTTGCACTCTCAGATCTCCCACGACTGACCCAGAAGCTTGAAAAAGAAATTATAAGGAATGTTTATTTCTAAGTTTAATCACCAACAAGAGCAACAGGCTATCCTTATAATCAATCTTTATCAAAAATCAGGACAAGAGAGAAAAAATCAGGACAAGAAGTATCCCTGGGTGACAATAAGCAGGAAAACTATAATAGGGCACCTATCGCCTCTCAACCTGTTCTGTGTTCCTCCATCATTGCGTAACTCGCACGTCAGCATGCACGGGGCAGATGTTCCGGGCTGGCACCTGCTACAGTGGCACATGGGCCAACATGTGCAGGCCTGCGTTCCACAAAGCTGTGCACTCGCACGGCCTTCCCAGTCGATGGCACACTGGCATAAAGTGCACGAACGGAGACTGCAGGTGGAGCTTGATTCTGGTCTATCCCAAAGCCAGTTAACTTGGTAGCACAAACATCTATTATTAGTCTCCAGTGTGTTAAAATGTGGCGTCTAGCACATTTTGATCATGCATGTTGACCTTTTAAAAAATGTAAATAGAAGACATTCAAATGGACAGATGCAGAGCCTTTGAAGCATCCTTTACTGAGAACACAGCAAGCATGCCAGAGGTCAGCTCTGTGTACTGAAGAGGCGGTGCTGACAATGCGGGAGTATAAGAAAACAACAGCTTTGTCCAGTAATCTGTCTCACAGATTAGCGATTGTATAATTAACTGCAATGTTGCTAAGAACAATATTTCTAAGATCTTCTTGTTCTGCACACTGCTGTTCACTTAAAGTTGGATGAAGCCCATTATCCCGACCTATTTTTATTATAACAAAGACAAAAACCCGGCTGAAAGACAAAGGCTTCTTGCTATCATTGCAGAAACAGTCATTGTTACGGCACTTCCCTCTGTCCCTTTTACTTTTACCTGCAAATGTTCACATCCATTTTATCCCAGAGACCGGTTATTCAGAATTATAACTCCTGGTCCGCCCATTGGGGTAATGAATCACACTTGTCCATGGTGGCTAAGGGCACGGAAGGGGCAGCCAGGACCGAGTTCCCCACTGGCTGTGAAACCTTGGACCAGGCCCTCACTCTGTGCCTCAGCTTCCTCGTCTGCACAGAGAAACAACTGCGGGCCCCTCCCAGGGTGGCTGTAAGGATAAACGGGTCAGGCAAAGAGCGTGGCATATTTTAAGCATTTAGTAAGTATTCATCATTATTTTCAAAGAAAAACTTAAAGAAGTCAAATTGTCCATCGACGGAATTCACTAACAAATGTATTTAATGAACTTTCTGCCCAAATCCCCACTGTTAGATGTACCCGCGAGGAGCCGGGTGACGTCACATTAGCCCAGGCCCCATTCTTGGGAGAAGCGGTCCACGAAAGCCACCCACCTTGCAGCGGGGTCTGAGCCGCAGGGAAAATGAACCCCGCCGCACCCCAAATACCTGCTCCGCCCACTGGGTCGCGGCCAACAGAAAGGGGACCCGCCGTCTGCTGTGCGCACAGCTACAGTTTGAGGTTTTGTTCAGCAGAAAAGGAGAAAGGCCCGACCTGCCCGATTCCTGCGACTGCAGCGCCAGCCAGAGAGCGAGCGGGGCGGCCTCTGCACGCGCGCCCGGGGCGCCGGGACCGCCAGGGCGTCTCCATGCACCAGCACCCGCCTGGGAGAGGGGGCCCTAGGGATGGGGGTTCCAGGTCCCGATCGGAAAAACAACAAAAAGCGACCCAAAGTTCTCGAGCAGCGTGCGCACGGAGCAGAACGCGGCCGGGACTCTGGATGCCCGGGCTCCGTCCCGGAGGCTCCTGCGGCAGCGAAGTTTCAGACAATCAACCCCACTGTCCGCGCACCTGGGAGCCAGAGCGCGGGTGCTGGGGCCGCACAGCCC
>NW_006286246.1:4038325-4046505 GCF_000327345.1 Myotis davidii | reverse complement strand
CGGAGCCCCCGGTAGCGTGGGGCGTGCACGGAGGGCTCTTCGTGGGGTGGAGCGTGCACGAAGGCCCCCGTTGGCGTGGGGCGTGCACGGAGGGCTCTCGGTGGGGCGCGGCGGAGCGGCGATTAGTAACTGGGTGCTTTGTGAACTTTAGCGAGCGGATCCCGGGGGTGAGGCCATCCTCAGAAACTGGGTTAGACGGACAGGGACGCTCCCTGGTCACGCGCCCGCGAGGAGGCCCTGGGGCACCGCGAGTCCTGGGGCTGCGGGTTCACTATCTTCCTAGAAGCGCAATTTTTAAACATCCACGGAAACTCTGGGGTTTGACCGGGTTGAAGCAAAGGTTCTGGAAACAGAACATTAGAGCGGCCTCTTCCAACCGGGCTGAGAGGGGCACTGACCTCACCCCCTGCCCTCCAGGAGCTCGCAGGACTGAAGGGAGAACTCACTTCCAAAGATGATGGCAGCACTACACGCACTGCTGAGACTCCCACTGCATGCGTCTAATTAGCACTGGAAGTTCACACTTTTGAGATGCAAATGTTTATTAAATTGCCCGTTGGGTGGAGTCCAGGGTTGATTCAAAAAGAGCAGCATTTGAAATTAAGTGCATTCTTGCCCTAGCTGGTTTGGCTTAGTGGATCAAGTGTCGGCCTTTGGACTGAAGGGTCCTAGGTTGGATTCCACTCAAGGGCACAAGCCCAGGTTCCCAGCTGGATCCCCAGTAGGGGGTGTGCCGGAGGCAGCCCATCAATGATTCTCTCATCAGTGATGTTTCTATCTCTCTCTCCCTCTCCCTTCCTCTCTGAAATCAATAAAAATATATTGAAAAAAATAAAATAAACTTAAGTTAGTAAGTAGGCTGTTCCTGAGTTTTGTGAGCCACTCTAGCTCTAGCAAAAGATCGAATCTGAGGAAGGTCTGTGGGAAATACTGGATTTATGGTCAGGGCTACGGCTGGCAATATGGGGCTTGTGACTGCATCCAAAGTGGGGCAGCCTCAGGGGATGAACCCCTAACCCGTGGGCTCTATGCTAACTCCAGGTGTTAGTATCAGAATTGAACTGAATTACAGGACTCTGTGCCCAGAGAGTTGGAGAATTGATTAGTGTGGAGAAATAGCCCTACAGTTGGTGTCAAATGTGTTGTGAGTAGAGAGAGTTCATAAAAGCAAAGGGAAAAGTGAGAGGAATTGGGAATGAGTGGTTCAGGGAGTCAAGCCATTTCAATAAAACCTTTATTAATTGATTCAGCCAATAAAACTGGCATGGCTCAGTGGTTGAGCATCAACCTGTGAACCAGGTCAAATATATTTTATTGATTTCCCACAGAGAAGAAGGGAGAGGGATAGAGAGCTAGAAACATCAATGAGAGAGATCCACCAGCTGCCTCCTGCACGCCCCCGAGTGGGGATGTGCCCGCAACCAAGGTACATGCCCTTGACCGGAATCGAACCTGGGACCCCTGAGTCTGCAGGCCAACGCTCTATCCACTGAACCAAACCGGTTTGGCTAAGTGCATTTCTTAATGAGAAGCAATAAACCAAAGAACTTATATACTTACTGGAGGCCCAGTGCACGTCGTGCACTGGGTGGGGGCGTGTCCCTCAGCCCCACCTGCACCCTCTCACAATCTGGGACCCCTCAGGTAGGGTCCCTAGGCCTGGCCCGAGATCAGGACCTATCAGGGCTTTCCTTCTCCCTGCTGCAGGCAGCTGGCCCCGCCCCCACTGCTCCCCCCACTGGGGACAGCTGCCCGCCCCCTGCCCTGCCACCGGTGACCTCCCTCTGCAGGCTACAGGCGTGGGGTGCAATGGCTTGGCTGGCCTGGGCCTCCCTCTGTGGGGCAATTGCTGGCCGTCTGCACACCTGCCACAGAGTTGCCACTGGTGGCCTGGGCCTCTTTGTTTGCTGGGGGGGCATCTGCCACCTGATCGCCCCTAACTGCTTGCTGAGGGCGGGGGCAGCTCTGTGAGAGGCCATCTGCCTACCTGATCACCCCTAACCACTGGCCTGCCTGCCTGATCACCCCTAACCACTGGCCTGCCTACTTGATCACCCCTACTGCTTGCTTGGGAGCGGGGCCAGCCTGGCAAGGGGCTGTGGTGGTTCTGGTCACTGGTCGTTCCAGTCGTTGCGCTTATGGTGACTGGCCTTTTATTATATAAAAGGTGCATAGCCCATGGACACTGGCAATAAGGGTAGTGAAGACCTGGGGGGTGGGTAGGGGCTGGAGGAGGGGGATGGGGGGAATGGGAGATATCTGTAATACTATAAACAATAATATAATATTTAAAAAGAAAAAAGTGCATTTCTATTCATTCAAAGATGCTGGTTTTATAACCTCATTTGATTAGGCTTGAATATGTAAAATACATGTTTTGAACAAATGTTGGTAAGAAAACTGGCCAAGATGGAAAACCTTAACTATGATTATATTTAAAGGTCAATGGTGAAATTACCTATATTGCATTCTCAGGGTACATTACAGAAACTTCTCTGTAGTTTAAGAACGTCTTCAATCTATTTTCTTTGCCACAATAGTCTGTACTCTGTGTTATGTATATGATGTGATAGTGCTGAATTTCAGAATTGACTTTCATTTTGTTTACTCAACAACATTCATTCCACAAATATTTATTAGATTTGTGTGTGTGCCAGGAACTGTAGTAGGTGCTAGTGATACAGTAGTGAGCAAAGCAGACTCAATCCTTTCCTGGTAGAGCTAACATCCTACTTAAGTATAAGAGAAAACAAGTAAATATACAGTTTATCAGACCGGAAAGGCGTTGGAGAGGGAAATGCCATTTGACATAATTGGTCAGAATAAAGTCAAATGATTTGATTGTATAAATCAGTGGTTCTCAATCTTCCTAATGCTGTGACCCTTTAATACAGTTCCTCATGTTGTGGTGACCCCCAACCATAAAATTATTTTTGTTGCTACTTCATAACTGTAATTTTGCTACTGTTATGAATCGTAATATAAATATCTGATATGCAGGATGTATTTTCATTGTTACAAATTGAACAAAATTAAAGCATAGTGATTAATTACAAAAACAATATGTAATTATATATGTGATTTCCGATGGCCTTAGGCGACCCCTGTGAAAGGGTCATTCGACCCCCAAAGGGGTCGCGACCCACAGGTTGAGAACCGCTGGTATAAATCATTCAAAAGAAAATTGTAATACATTAATACTTACTGAATTTCACTTTTTCTTTACGAATAGTTGCATGACCAAATCATTGAGTTTTATCCTCATTAACTCAGGTTGAAGCGTTTTCATGTTTTGGATGTCATGGTTCACAAATAACTCCTGAGGCCACAGGGAGCCTGGGGCCTGTCCCCCGCTCTCCACGCTTGTAAATCTGGGACACGTGATATATAGACCAGCATCTGGGAGACAGTGACTTATGGTTTTAATTTCCACTTGCGGGTATTATCTATTCTGGTAGGAACCAAACAAATTTATGTTTAACGCGTACGTAAGGCATCGCATGTACTAGGAGAAGCCTTGTTAACTAGTCCTACATATTCATTCCGCTTAAATCCCGGGAACTTTTGCTTCAAGTTAACTCTGCGTACTGCATCAGCCTTTTTTTTTGTTTTGTTCTGTGCATTCTCTTCCTAATCTGTGCCATTTCATTTCAGATTTCAATATTTCGGATTTCAAGATGTGAACGTGTTTCATTCTTACACACCTAGCCCTGCGAGGAGTCCCAGCAGTTCAGGGAGCCCCTCCCCCCACGCTGGGAAGACCTGTCTGAGCCCCACCACCTGCCCTAACCTGACAAAAGGTGCTCTCCTTAGCACCCCCTAACGCCTTGGGCAAACCCTTACTTTAGCACCATCCACCAACCTACCTGCATCTAGATATTTGGTTGATTACATGTGTGTTTCTTGCTCTGTGACCTTCTCAAGAGCAGGCAGTATTTCTTGCTATCACGTCAGCAAGAAGAACACCCTGTACGTAGTACATGTTCAGTTACATACCTGTTGAAAAATGAATTGAATGGATATTTGAAAATACAGATGGCTGGATGGATAGATAGATAGATAGATAGATGCATCTAATTGGGGAACTAAGTCTAAGATAAAAAATTACTGAGATACAAATAGACTAAGAAGTGTGATGAGGTAGATTTTTTTTTAAGTTCAATACGTGTTCTAAAGAGACAACCAAGGTGAACACAAATAAGAAAGAAAAGCTATATAAAAAGCAGACATTCAGGATGAGGGGTGAAAGCGATGTATGTGAAGCTTTAAGTCCCCCAAAATATCAGGAAGAACAGAATTAACCGGGTTCTTATATTGACAGGGGAGAATCTCAATGACTCTTCGGCACCTACACACCAACAAATCAAAGGCTCGCGCACTATTCTTTGAAGTAAGAGAATGGTGGTGGATGAATATTGAAATGGAGGTTAAAACACTGATTTTTACTGAGAGATGACTCTGATAGACAGAAATAGTTGGAGCCAAAGGACTCATGGCCGAAGGCCAGAAATAAGCCCTAAAGGGCCGAAAGGCCAGCCTGCTGAGGCATGCATTTTCAGTTTTGCTGCCTGGCCTCCTTGCGTTGGGAGCATCCTGTGACTCTACCTAATCTACCCATCTTCTCAGAGCTGGTTTTTCATCCACCGCAAAAGTGCCGAGGCTTGAATTCCTCAGCTTCATGGAGCACTATTCCATGTTTTGACAGCCCTTATTCTTAGGAAGTTAATATTTATCATTCCAAACCCAACTCCCTAAGACATCTACCCAATGTTCTATCTAGGGCTACATAGAATAAGTCTATCATTTGAAAACAACTATTTTGTGGCTCTCCCCCCAAATGGCAACAAAAAACTTTGAAAATTCTTTCCAGATTTAGTCATCCTCTTCCCCCCACTTCCTCCAGACGCGGTGGGACAGGCTGGAGAGAATGCCAATGCAGAGATTTCTTACAAGGGCTTATTTGATTATTCCAATTTGACAAGTAGTTTTGGTTAAACAGAAGATTTGAAATCCTTACTTCAGAACATTTTTAGTTCAAATACATTTCAAACTATAATCAGGGGATATTTAAGGAAGAATGTTGAATGGTGCCCTAGCTGGTTTGGCTCAGTGGGTAGAGCATTGGCCTGGGGACTGAAGGGTCCCGGGTCCGATTCTGGTCAAGGGCATGTACCTCAGTTGCAGGCTCCTCCCCCTATCGGGCCCTGGTCGGACTCATGCAGGAGGCAACCAATCAATGTGTTTCTCTCACATCAATATTTCTCTCTGTCTTTCCCCCTCTCTTCCACTCCCTCTAAAAATCAATGGAAAAATATCCTCAGGTGAGGACTTAAAAAAAAAAGGGAAGAATGTTGAATTTTTCTATTTAAACAAAGGACACTATGTGTTCAAAGCAACCAGGATCACTCACCAGTATCGAAGGTAAATCTTTGCTACTAAGACCACTGCTTTTAAGAATCTGAAGTGTATATCCATTCCCTGGAGACCTCGTAAAACTGCACACACCCAGTCAGGAGGCTTAGGGTGAAACCGGAGAGTCTGCATTGCTGACCAGCTCCCAAGTACTGTGGATGCTGCCCGAGGGCGGGCCACACGGACTAGAGAGGGTGTCCCAGGTCTTTATCCTGCAGCTCTGCCTGGGTAGATAACAGAAAATGATCTGCTACAGAAGATGATCAAGAGAAAAGGCGAAGTGTTCACTCCAAGCAAAGAGAACGGAGCGCCTGGCCAAGTGCAGTCAGCATGTGTGTGGTGACCCTGCTGTGTGTCCCCCAGAAAGACCCGCTGCGGTCCTCACCCAGGTGCCTGGGAATGCGGCCTTCTTTGGCAATGGGGTCTTTGAAGCTGTGGTTCAGATATAAATTAAGATGAGGTCATACCAGAGTCAGGTTGACTCTTCATTCAATGCAAGTGGCATCCGCCTGAGAAGAGTAGAAAAGACACAAAGACAGACATGCACAGAGGGGGGCGAAGTGAAGAGACACAGGGAGAAGCCGTGTGACAACGGAGGCAGCGGTGAGGGATGCATCCACCAGCCAAGGATACCGGCCACCTGCAGAAGCTGCGAAGAGGCAGGGAGGGTCCTCCCGGAGCCTTCAGAGGGAGCAGGGCCATTCGGGCCTCTGGCCTCCAGCACTGGGAGAGCATAAAAGTCTGTTGTTTGAAGCCACTTGGTTAATGGGACTGGGTTATGCAGCCCTGGCAGCGAACACACCTGACTTCACGCGGTGGCGCGAGGGCCACAGCCGCTCCAGGAAATCACCAGGGGAGCGGCAGGAAGCGTGGTGGCCGTCTCGGGAGTAGTGCCCAGCGGGTGTGGGAGGACCAGCGTGGCAGTAGCCATGAAACAGAACGCCCCCAGCTCGGCAGGTGCATGGGAGCCACACTGTGGCGGAGGAGTGCTGGGAGAGGCCTGCTGAGGTAAGAAGTCTGTTCCCGTGGTTTTCCTAGGAGCAGGGCTGCTCACACAGGCTGAGGCGGTTTGAAAAGCCAGACAGAGATCAACAGGCCTCCCCCTTGGCTGCAGGACAGAGTCGCCCGGGGAGGCTGTCAGAATCACCAGTGCCTGGGTCTTGCCTCTCTCCTACGTCTGACTGATGGGTCTGGGATGGGGCCCAGCGCCCACAGGCTGAGAAAATCCCTCAGGCTCGGGCGATCCCAATGACCGGTTACAGACCCAACCTCCCCCTGCAGGTGGGCCTAGGGAACAGGGCCCACGCGCACCCCTCAGCGCCTCACTTAGGGCCTCACCCGAACAGCACTAGGGAGGCCAGAGCTGGAAATGCAGGGGCTGAGCTGACCAGCCGCCGGCCCCCACGGAGAGCACCGTCCAGGGACCCAGACACTGCACACTGCACGTCCCAGCTCAGCCCTGACTTCGCTGCACATGGCACATCCCAGCTCAGCCCTGACCTGCTGCTACCCATCTGTTTGTCTTCCCCCGGCCCCATCATAGCCTGTGCTACCAACTTGCCCACCATCGGCAAGCGGTCGTTGGGTGTATCTTGTCCAAATTCCTAGTTGCTTGTCATGAGCAGGAGTGCCAGCATCCCAGGGCCACCACAGCAAACTGCCACCAACTGGGCGGCTTACTGTACCAGCCGTGGGGGAATCCATTCTCCCCCCGTTCTGGGTTCTGATGACAAGGGGGACGGTTCTGAGTTCTGATGTCCAAGGGGATGCGTCAGGTTCCAGCAGGGCTGGCTCCTCCCCTCCCTCCCAGGCTCCCGTGGCCAGCGCTCCTTGCATTCCTTGGCCTGCAGCAGTGGAACTCCAGTCCCCGCATCTGTCGTCACGTGGCCCTCTTCTCTCTGTCTGTGCACTTTCCTTACAGGTGCCAGTTTCCATGCGAGGACACCAGGATTAAGAGCCCCGTCTCCTCCTGCAGGACCTCCTCTTAAGTAATTACACCTGCAGCAGCCCCATGTCCAGATACGGCCCCACCCCGAGTGCCAGGAAGGGCATGCATTGTAGGGTGACACTACTCAGCCCAGTGCAGTGGCGGCTCAGTGTGGTCCCAGTTCCTCCAAAACACCCCCAAGTGGCAGTTCTCGCTTGAACAACAGACTCCTTGTCAGAGGCGTGGTTCTTGGGCACTTCTGTGCCTTTCGCATGCTCCACGCTAGTGAAACTCGCCTTCTGAAATGAATGAAAGTCGCAGACCAAGAAATAGCCCCGGATTCTGGCCGTGCAGGTTCCAGGGCCCAGCCAGGCCCTGCTGGTCGGAGTCTCTGGGGACGCAGACTGGGCACCTGCAGTTCCAAGGGCCCTGGTGTCCCCGTGGTGCGGGGCCCGTCTCATCCTGCGCGCTGAAGACTGCCGTGGGCTGACGGCACCCGCTCTGCAGTGAGGAGCCGAGTTCAAGTTCTCATGGGGGGTGTGCATCAGGGCTCTCAGGGAAACAGAGCCCATGTGTGATCTCCTCAATAGGAGACAGAGAGGTAGGAAGATAGATGATAGACAGGTGATAGGTAGATAGGTGATAGATAGGTGATAGGAAGATAGATGATAGATGATAGGTAGATAGATGATAGATAGATAGATAGATAGATAGATAGATAGATAGATAGATAGTTAGATAGATAGATAAATAGATAATAGATAGAATTATCACCCTCTTAGTTGTGCTTATATGGCTGAACCCTAACTGATACAAAGGCTTTATAAAGCCTTTAAAAAAC
>NW_006286246.1:4023830-4038088 GCF_000327345.1 Myotis davidii | reverse complement strand
TAGATGATAGATTATAGATAGATGATAGATGATAGGTAGATAGATGATAGATAGATAGATGATAGATAGATAGATGATAGATAGATGATAGATAGATAGATTTTATGAGACAGATTTTTAAAAGAACTGGCTCATAAGCTTATGTAGGCTGATAAGTCCGAAGTCTACAAAGCAGGCGGCGGGCTGGAGCCCCAGGAGAGCCCAGTGTTGAGGTGAAGCCCAGGGCTGTCTGCTGGCAGAACTCTCCCTTGCTCAGGGGAAGCCAGGCTCTCGTTCCACACAGGCCTTCACCTGATTGGACGAGGCTCACCCACAGATGGAGGGCAACCTGCCTTAACTCAAAGGCCACCGAGTTTAGTGTTAATCTCAGCACCAAATGCCCTCACAGAAATAGCCAGAATAACGTTTACGTATCTGAGCACATGGCCCAGCCACGTTGACATATAAAAGTAACCATCACACGGGGTCTCCCTGAGTCCAGCACTGAGAGGGGAATGAGAGGAGGGAGGGCGGGCTGGGGAGCAGGCCGGCCATCCCAGGTTTGTGGTTCTCAAAGCAGGAGCCTCACGCCACCAGCATCGGGGATCTATGTGGAAATGCAAACCACCAATCCCACCCAGGAATCCGTGGATCAGAAGCCCTGGGGCAGGACCCAGGCACCTGTGTGTTAAACAAAGTCCCCAGATTACGTTTATAAGTAATATTATAAACATTATATAAAATAGACTGTATACAGGATGTCCCAACAAATGTCTACACACTTTAACAGCTGGTAACTCACTTAATTTTGAAAATGAAATGTATTTTAAATAAACACTGACTTTACAATCATTCAAAGTGTGTCTACATTTTGGGGGGCATCCTGTACCTATTATATATAGACTATATCTCTATTATAAAATTAATGCCCACATGTAAATATAATATTTGCCTATTGTATAAATATTATGTACTAATATTTCTATACTAGAGGCCCAGTGCACAAATTTGTGCACCAGTGGGGTCCCTCAGCCTGACCTGTAGGATGGGGCTGAAATTGGCTCTCCGACATCCCCCAAGGGGTCCCGGATTGCGAGAGGGTACAGGCCAGGTCAAGGGACCCATGGTGCACGATCAGGACCAGGGAGGGATGCGGGAGGTTGGCCAGCCAGGGAGGGACGGTGGGAGGGCTCCAGGGCATGTCCGGCCCATCTCGCTCAGTCCCCATCAGCCAGACTCCAGCAGTAAGCTAACCTACTGGTCGGAGTGTCTGCCCCCTGGTGTTCAGTGCACGTCATAGCGAGCGGTTGAGCGCCTTAGCATATCATTAGCATATTATGCTTTGGTTGGTTGAACGCCAGCCGGACAACCGAGCACTTAGCAAATTAGGCTTTTATTATATAGGATCAGAAATCCTAAAATCAGCATGGGAACCAGAGACAGTTGTCACCTTAGGTCTTTGGGGTTTTCGTATCTTTGCTCTGACCGGACACCTGGTGCAGCAAAGCGGGTTAGAGGCCCCAATGGGCCAGCAGCCGGCAGAGCTGGAGTCGTCAGTGTCGTCTCCCACGCGAGGCATACAGCACACCCGGGGGCCTTTCTGGAGGCGGAGGGCAGCACTGGATGGGGCCTGAGACCCCCATGGCTGTCTCAGGTGGGGGGTGGGGGCATCCGAGGCTAGGGAAGGACAGAGAGCCAGGTGCCTGTGGGGCTTGGGGACAGACCAGTGCAGATGCCAGAGGTCAGGGTGGGCCATGGGTGGGGGGAATGGCCGGCTGGGGCCCTGACCTTTCTCACGCGGCCATCTTTGGGGCGATGCACTCTCAAGCAGGTCCCGGGCGATCGGGGAACAGTGTGCGGTGGGGCCCGAGCGCGAGTGTGGGCACATCAGTGTAACTCATGCCACACGGGTCCTGTCCGCACTGCCAGGTGTGACGCTGCTGTCATTGCTGGGTCCCCGCCCCCACACCGTTTTGGAGAGAGTGCTGGTGACCTGCTCTGGGTTCTAGCTCCTCTTCCGCTTTGGAAATCACTAAGATGACGGAGCTGACCATTAGGAGACCTGAGCAACCGGTTAAGATGAAAACGCAGGGCTAACGCGAGGGTGAAGCTGGCCCTGCCCCCCAGGCAGGGGCGCCCAGCAGCCTGTCCCTCCTGCACCTCTCCACTCCCGCCTCAGAGGAGGAGGAGAAGGAGGAGGAGGAGGAAGAAGAGGAGGAGGAGGAGGAGAGGAGGAGGAACCCCTGGACTAAACACAATCAAGCACACGCCTGCACCCCTCCACTCCCGCCTCAGAGGAGGAGGAGAAGGAGGAGGAGGAGGAAGAAGAGGAGGAGGAGGAGGAGAAGGAGGAGAAGGAGGAGGAGGAGGAGGGAGCACAGGGAGTCCCGTCCCCGCCCACGTGCCTCTCCAATTAACACACGCACACGCCTGACAGCTGTGGTCCCGGCCCACTGCCCACAGCCAGTGGCTTCCAATCACTGACCTCATCTCATCATTAAAAAAACACCAAGGCCCCAGCCAGCTCCGCCAGGCTGCCTTGCAAACCCCTCTCCCCGCAGGAGTGGCCCCTGGGCACTTAGATGGGGGTCGGTGTCTAAGGAAAACCCTCCTAAGAGAACAGTCAGCCTGGAGCATAAAGCAGGCAGCCGCTTAAGGGGGAGAGCTCTCTGGTTCTGGGGTGACTCTGCTTGTTCCAATGTTCGGAGGAAAATGACAGAGATCTCAAAAAGGTTTTCCAAAAGCGGTCTCATTGCCGACTTCAGCAGTTCCAATGCCTGCAGACCACCCTCCGCCTCCATTTCCCAGCCCCTTGCTTTCGCGACAACCGCATCCGGGGAGCTGAGTGCTCCGGGCCTGCTGGGCATGGGCCACCGCCACCCTCCCGGGCGTGTGCACCTGGGTGCGACATGCTTAGGTAACCGCCTCTGCCAGGGAGTGTCTGCTGTGCTCTCGCCCACCCTGCTGGGTCCAGCCCAAGCCCCACCTCCTCCAGGCCGGCACTCAGTGTCCAGGTGGCCCAGCGCTCCCGCCCCGGGCTCCAGTAGCCACCGCCCACTCGGCCACTTCCCGGAACAAACAGAGCTCTGGCTTTTGACTTGGTTACCTCGTGTGCTCCTTTGTGCCGAGCTGGGTGGAGGGTTGGGGAGGGTGTGCAAAGTTGCAGGAGCACAAGGAAAGGACTCAATCACCAGCCGAGCGGTCAGGCCAGGGCTGGGCTTCAGGGGGCACCAGGCCGGGAGCTGCAGGGGGGGATGACTCAGAAGCGATTGCCACCCACAGCGGCGGTCCCGGGGTCCCTTATGGGCAGAGGTTATCCGTTTTCACGTGGGGACCGACCCTCGCCTGTGCCCGGAGCCCGTCTCTGACCAGCAATCAAGGCGCCTCGGTCCTGTCAGGCTCTGAGTCCTGCAAACGCAGGTCCACGTCTCCAGGCTCCTGGGTCAGGAGAAAACCTTAGGAAATGAAAACAACTGTTTTTATTTAGTTCAAATGAGCAAAGTAGCATGATTTCAACATGTCATCGACAGGTAGCAGAGGCTAATGAGACAGTTTCCTCTTTCTTAGAGAGCCCTGCCCGCCAGCACACCTCCCTCCGCATGAGCCACATCAGATGCAGCCACGGCCACGCGTGACTCCCGGTGACCTGGACAGCACAGCTCTCGCCGGCTAATTAGAACTGGGAGCAACAATGACATAAATTGTTGTTTCTTTTTATTGCTGCGGTTGCCAGGAAACCCCAAGCTAAATTTGGTGCGCCTTAACAGAAATGGTCTCACCGCGACTCCCCCGGCGTTCCTCTGCAAGGTATTTCTCTTCCTTCTCAATGGGTTCAAGTGTCTTTGTTGTGTATGTCTTTCTAGAGAAGTAAGTTAATAGTAACAACACCCATCACGGCAACTGCCTTTTGTTGTCAAGAATAGTAATGACGATAATAATGGTGATAACGTAGCCGTTACTCACTGAGTACCGGGCCGAGTGCCCCATGATTCACGAGCATCACACAGCAAGACGACGGCAGGACTGAGGCCAGAGCCGAGGTCTGATTCCACAGCCTTCGCGCCCAAACCGTTAGCTCCTAGAGTGCCAGCAATGAGGACTCGGGCCACTGTGTGGGGGCTGAGACACACGCCCCCCTGGGAGCCTTAGAAGAGGCCTGCGGGGCAGTGTCCTCGCTCCCACTGCACAGGCCGGGGCTGGGGCTGGGGCGCGGAGGCCAGGCCCCTCAGGGAGGTGCAGCTAATAAGCATCGGGTCCAGCAGGTGAGCTCGGGGTGAGTGCACACACCTCCTCAGTGCTCCCTGCGTCAGGTGCGTAAAGCCCATTACAAGGGTCGCATCTCTGCCGGACAGCACTCATCAGGAAGTCACTGAGTCAGTAGCAGCTATACTTCCGCTCCTTCTATGAACCAGTGACAGTCCCTGCCCCTCCCCGCCCACCGTGCTGGGATTCACAAGCGGAAAAGACAGAAGGAACGCAAAGTCAAGGAAAATATCACAGTCATTGAACATTCTCCCCGGGGTCTTGTACAGCAGGTGCCGAAGAAACGCATCCCGCTGAGACTCAGTGGATCTAAGAAGTTAGAGAAAATGGGTCGAAGCACTTAGAACTCTGAGTGGGCCCATGAATGTGTCCACGCTGACCGCCCCGGCCCGTGCCCACGCGCCCTTTTCAGGCGTCACGAGTGTCCCTGTGAGCTGTGCAGAAGGCACCTTGCCCACGAGAGGGCCCGGCCAGTCTCTTTGCCTCAGCATGCACCGACACTCAGCCACCAGCTGAGCGGCGCCGGCGGCTTCCAGGGTCGCAGGATGCGAGTGCACAGTGGTGTCCATTGCTCGGCGGGGGCTGTCGCTGCGTCTCATCGAGCTGGACACAGGCTGTGAGCCCGCATGCGGGGCGAGGGCACTGCTGTGTTTGGTGCTGTTCTTTCACTTTCCCCCCAACCCTTGGAATGGCACAGACTTTGATGGCAAAGTAATGAGACTCGTTGCCATGGAGGCCACCATGCCTCACTCAGGCAGCGTCCTCAGCCCACCAGGTTTTTGTGGGTTTTTCTTTTCATAGTCACCACCTTCATTATTTGTTTGTTAATTTATTTGTGAATCCTCACCAGAGGATATTTTCTCCATTGATTTTTAGCGTGAGTGGAAGGGAGGGGGAGAGACAGAGAGAGAGAAACATTGATGTGGGAGAAACACATCAACTGGTTGTGCCCCGACCCGGGGCTGGGGGTTGAGGCTGCAACTGACTGGTACGTGCCCTTGACTGGAATCGAACCCGCAACCCTTCAGTCCAGGGGCCGGCACGCTAACCACTGAGCAAACCAGCTAGGGCTCGCCCAGGTTCTTGATACCCCTCCTGTGACCACAGGCAGGCAAGTGGAGACATGACTGGAGGTCACTGATCAGGAGCCAGTGTGGGAGGAGGCGTGGCACTCTAATGCCCTAGTCATTATGCGAGATTATATCTAATTCTATAAATATCCCAGCGTTAAGCCTAACCTTTAAATGACACCTCACTTTCCATGCTACCGTGTCCTTCACGATCCCCCCAAAGCCAGTGATTTGAAGGGGTTCCTTCCCAGGAGACAGGCGCGAGCCAGTGCAGTTTGCACGGAGGATCCAGGTTCCTGTGAGCCTGGGGCGGGCCGTTTTCTCCCCAGCTCCCCGGCTGCGGGACAGGAGCAGCGCTCCCAGCAGCTCCGGGAGGGGCTTCACACAGTCAGAGAGCAAGGGCCTGGGCCTGCCGTACAGGAGGCACAGGGACCGGTGCCCGGCTCCTCGCAGGCTGTGCCCCTCCTTGCTGCCCTGCACCATCCCCCTGGCCGGCTTCCTCCAGGCAGCATCACCTTGTCTCTCCTGTGGCCTCAGGTTTCTCGGCCCTGACTCTCATTCAGGGCATCCTGGGGGCTGCTGCCCCAGCGCTCCCCAATTCCCACTGTCCGGTCCAGCGTTTCACGGGCTATGCCACTGGCCACCTATGGGTTTGCTTTTTTGGGTCACATGCCCAGCCCCGGTGCCATCGGTTCTGGCTTTGGAAGGTGGGGTGGGATGAGGCCGCACCAAACTTGTCTGGCAGGTCGGCAGTTTTCCCGAGAGGCGCCGGGATGACACACAGGTCTGCCCCGCCCCGCAGAGACAAATTACATAACCTGCCAATCAACTGGGAAACATCTAGGAATCATGTCTGAAGTGGAGAAAGAAGGCGAATAAAGAAAACAAACAAACCCAGCTGGATTAAGAGCTGAAAGTAACAGGTATTAGATACTTTACGCTACGCACTGTACAGGGTGGGGCAAAAGTAGGCTTACAGCTGTTCTTATAGACAATAGGCAATAATTAATAGATAATAAGACAAGAATAAACTCTGTTTCGTGTCCTCATCACGGCAAACCTACCTTTGCCCTGCTCCCTGTAGGCATTTTATTTTTATTTATCTATTTTTTAAATGTATTTTATTGATTTTTTAGAGAGAGGAAGGGAAAGGGATAGAGTGTTAGAAACGTCAATGAGAGAGTAACATCGATCAGCTGCCTCCTGCACATGACCTACTGGGGATGTGGCTGCAACCAAGGTACATGACCTTGACCAGAATCGAACCTGGGACCTTTGCATCTGCAGGCTGACGCTCTAGCTACTGAGCCAAACCGGTTAGGGCTGTGTAGGCATTGTACACACATTACTTCATCCAGGCCTTCCAAATACAGTGTCCTGAACATAAGTGTCACCAACCATTTTCATTTGTAGGAACTGAGACTTGGGGACATGTCTCTATATGACTCAAGGTCACCACAACAGGAAGAGGTGGAGCCAGGGTTTGAACCCGGGTACATCCTGGACTCCTAAATTCCTTCCCCTATAAAACATACCGATACAGAGGTAAGTGCTAACAGCATCCTCACCTACTGGCTGGAAAGTGACCAAGTCCAGCTGTCCCTTGCAGACCTCTCCTCAGGGCCGGACCTTACCCACATTGATATGGGTGAGCAAAGCTCAGACATGACTGGCGGCATGATAGAATCATTAAAATAAGTCACTGGGATTGTAACAATGTGAACACTTATTACTCGGAAAAGGACCATCCCTGAACATAATTTGTTTTCATACACCATTTAGATCACTCCTGCCAATGCCAACAACATTCAGCCTGCTAACTGGCCAAGCCAGTCGGCGACTGGAATTCCTCTTGCGATTGTCCGACCAGCAGAGCTCAAGGAAATAAAAGTATGGGCCCAACTGCACCTTGTTTCAAAAGTGTTCTCACAAGCTTATGTCTTTATTTCCTTATTAGAGGCCCGGTGCACAAAATTTGCGCACTTGCGGGGAGGGGCCCCGCAGTCAGGCCTGCGCCCTCTCGCAGTCGAGGAGCCCATGGGGGATGTCTGACTAATGACTTAGGCCCGCTCCCCAAAGGGAACAGGGCTAAGACGTAGTCGGACATCCTTAGCACTGCCGTGGAGGCGGGAGAGGCTCCTGCCACCGCCGCTGCATCTGCAGCCATCAGCCCGGCTTGTGGTTGAGCGGAGCTCCCCCTGTGGGAGTGCACTGACCACCAGGGGCAGCTCTAGTGTAGAGCATCTGCCTCCTGGTGGTCAGTGAGTGTCATTGCGACTGGTCTTTCTGCTGTTAGGGTCAATTTGCATATTACCCTTTTATTATATAGGATGATGCACAGATCAGTTTAAATAATCATGTCAATAAGACACCTTGTTAAGCTCTGAAAGAAGAAAATATTTTTAAGACTCAGACCCCATCCTTAAGGATTTAGGACAAGTGGGTATGGGCAAAGCACGGTGCCCAGTGTGGGGCCGAGGTGCAGTCCGCCAGGAGCACACACGTTTTCTCGGGTAGAGACGGGTGGGAAAGCACGGCTGCTGATTACTTTTTTTATCCTGCTAAAAACGGGCCCTGTTGGATCAAGGTAGAAATGCATTGCTTTTGACCCAATACCTTCTCAAGGTTAAAAAAGCGAGAGCAGATACAAAATAAACATCAAACATTAAGCAGAAGAACAGATAGCACGTTAGAAATGTCATCATCTTAAGAATCATCACCTCTAACATCATCATGTTATTCTACCTTCACTGTTCTAAGCGTTTCAGGTTTCAGCTTGGAAATGGCTGGAGATGGAACAACAATGAAAGCTAATTCTGGTTTAAGTAGAAAAGGATTTTTTCCCCTTTGATTTTTAGAGAGAGTGGAGGCGGGGGGAGACAGAGAGAGAAACATTGATGGACTGGGGCTAGAGCCGGAGCCTGCAACCGAGGTGTGTGTCCTTGACTGGAATCGAACCCGGGACCTCTCCGTCTGAGGGCCGACACTCTGTCCACTGAACTAACTGGTCAGGGCTTGACCTTTCCTCTTTCAAACCCCTACCCATTGCATCAACCCGACCGAGGAAAGTAGGCGTGCCCTGTGCACGTCACAATAGGCACGAATTCCTGGAGTCTCATTGGCATCCCAGAAATGAGAGAATCCGTAGGACAGACTGAACAGAGGTTAATGCAGTGGGCTGGCCGCTCGCCAGCCCTGAAATTGTAAAAACAACACAGCTGGGTCGGAAGACAAGCACTCCCTTCCAAGGACTAACCTTTGCTTTTTCAGACGCGGGTGGGAATTAGTAATTGCGAGGCCTACTCCCATGACTTGGAGCAAAAGCATGTGCTAGAGTCATGCCTGACAATCGGCTCGGGCGGCACCTCGCTGGCTGGTTCTAGGCTGGGCTTCCCATGCACGCAGTGAGTGGCAGCGTGGCCTGAGTCTGAGGCTGGTTTTAGGACGGGCTTGGTGGCACCCTCGCTGGAAGGATGGCCTCCTGCCATCACGGCAGTGGGGAGGCCAGGGATGCCAGCAGCTCAGGGTGTTTTTGGAAACAAGCAGGAAGATTAAATGGTGCATTTAAGCTGAAGCTTTAATATACTTAAGTGTCCCCGTGAAAGTTTGAATCTGGACTAACTGTCACAACAAGCCATGTCCATGGGTATAGACGAGGATTTAATTTATCTGTATGACCAGCTATGACAGGCATGTGTGGCTGTCACATGTAATTGGTAGTGATCACCTTCATGACCAGCTATCACATGTAAGGACTAGTTATCACACAGGTCTGTGACACAGCACCTAGGGGCTGTAAGATGCCGGTATTCCTGCTTAGCATGTTAAATAGGTCCTGAACACGAACAAAGCATAGGTAATGGGTGATATAAAAACCAACTGTAGCCTGGCCAGTGTGGCTCAGTGGTTGAGCATCGACCTATGAACCAGAAGGTCAGGGTTCAATTCCTGGTCAGGACATAGGCCCAGGTGGTGGGCTCGATCCCCAGTGTTGGGTGTGCAGGAGGCAGCTGATCGATCAATGATCCTCTCTCATCATTGAAGTTTCTAATTCTCTCTTCCTCTCCCTTCCTCCCTAAAATCAATAAAAATATATTTAAGAAAATAAATAAAATAAATAAATAAAAGTCTTTAAAAAAATAAAATAAAAGCCAACTTTCTATTGCTCTGGACACCTTCTCACATGTCACCACGGCTACATTTCTCGGCAGAAGTGCAGGCCCCTCAGGCCCACGTCCCTCTCTGCTTCCGTGGGACAGTGAAGCGCCCTGGGTTTGGGGGAGGAGAGGGCGGCAAAGAAGGAAATCTTTGACGATTATAAGACTGATCAAGGCACGCTTTCCTACCTAGAAAACAGAACTTGGAGAACAGAGCTATCAAAAGTCCCCTCCTCTTCCCCTTTTAAGTAGCAGAGGTCTGAAGACTTGCACATCTGTTACTGGGTCAGCAACGCTGCTTCCTTGTGGGGTCTCCTTGGTCACACCCCACGAGTCACCATGCCTTGTAGATTTCTGGAGCGTGTTGAGGACGTGGACAACCTCAAACCCATTTCCAATCTTTCAGCAAAATCTTCCAGGCAAACACACAGCAGCAGGCCTAGTGCTGAAGCACAGATATTGGAGGTGACGGTGCAGCTCGAGCCAATCCTATATAATAAAAGGCTAATATGCAAATTGACCAAATAGCTGAACGACCGGTCGCTATGACACTCACTGACCTCCAGGGGGCAGACACTCAGAAGCCAGGCTCAAGGCTGGCGAGCACAGCAGTGGTGGCGGGAGCGGGGTTAAGCCGTCAGTTGGACATCCCCCAAGGGCTCCTGGACTGCGAAAGGGTGTAGGCCAGGCTGGGCAAAAGGGCGTCACACACAGCAGGATGAGACCATAGTGAATGGAATGGAAAACAAACATTATAAACAGCTCTGCTTAAATCAAATACGTTTGGGAATGAAAAAGTGACTTTAGTGAGTGACAGCGCATCCAGAAAAGGGTCGCCAGACGGCAAGGTGAGAAACGGAGTCCTGGGAAGAATGCTCCAAAGAGGAGGGTTTTGTTTTCTAGAACCGGAAGGGTGCAGGGCAAGTGCAGATGGGGTGGTCGATGTGGATGAGTGTGATGTGACTGCCATTGTCAAATATTTGACAGCATGTGTGGAAAAGTCTGTCTCTGTGTTCTTATTTTAAATACATTTTTATTGATTTCAGAGAGGAAGGAAAGGGAGGAGAGATAGAAACATCGTTGATGAGATAGAATTATTGATCAGCTGCCTCCTGCACACCTCACACTGGGGATCAAGCCCGCAACTTGGATACGTGCCCTGACCGGGACTCGAATCGTGACCTCCTGGTTCACAGGTCAATGCTCAATCACTGAGCCACAAGGGCCAGGCTTGTCTCTGTGTTCTTGAGGCCAACCCTGAGCCAGTGGCAGGAATCTGCCCGTAGGAGGCACTCCCCACGCATTCCATCTGCTTCTCCGCCTCCCCAGCCCCTACAACCTCAAACCCACTTCCAATCTTTCAGCACAATCTTCAGTTTGACCTGCAAGATGTACCCAGAATGGAACACACGGCCCAGCAGGGTCTGTGGCAAGATCTGCTCTCCGACTCCCCCGTCTCCCTGCAGTCATCTCAACACAGCGTAGATGTTCACTCCTCTCCTCAACACACTCCCAGCTCAGGAGTCATGGCCAAGTCCTAAGACAGCCTCCAAAGTTAGCCGAGGCCTGCCTCCACAGCTCTCTCTGTTCCCCTCCCCCTCTCCCCCACCTGCTCTCTGAGCTCCAGCCACTCTGGCCTCCTTGTCAGGCTCCCAATAGCCCCGCAGGGTCCTGCCTCAGGGGCTTTGCATCGCTGCTACCTCTCTTGCAACACTCTGCAGAAATCTACAAGGCTTGCTTCAGTCTCTGCCCAAACATGACCTTCTTAGGGAGGCCTTACTGATTCCTGATGTCAAAGAGCTGTCCCAGCTCCCAGCGCCTCGCGCTGCTTCACACTTCTGGACAGTAGGGTCTCTGCTGGGCACGCTGCGTGCCCACTTGCCCTTTGTTTATCCCCGCCCTCCTCCCCGCCACCTGAACGCATGTTCCGTGAGGACAGAGACCTTGCCGTGTTCCCAGGCCTGGCACAGCGCCTGGCAGATAACAAGCAGCTGCACATCCATCGCATAAACACATGAGGCCATACGTGGTGAACAGCCCTTCCCTGCAGGGCTTACCTGCCGCCACCGGCAAGTTATGTGGCAGCTGGGAGGGCTGACCTGCTTATCTCACAGGGCGACGGGGAGGCGACGCTCTGTGCGAGCTGCTGTGCAGATGCCAGTGGTGCAGCGGGGGCGGAGGCAGGTGCTGCTCTCCAGGCAGCGGGGGGGACCTGCCCTTCCTGACGTCTGTTCTTAAGAGCTGCGGGCTGCAGGGCTCTGGTGCTGGGTGGTCTGCAGGGGGCCCCGGGAGCCGGAGCGTGGGGGCCGAGGGCCTCCAGCCAGGAGTCAGTGGGCTCGCTTGCTTGCTCAGTCATGGGGACAAGTCCTACTTCCCTGGGACGGCCGAGGCAGCCTCCAGGACGGCTCCACAGAATAACAAAGCTCACGGGCATTCCGTCGATGGAGCAGTCACCACTGAGGCTGGTGCCCTGTATGCATCACCCCCAAGCCTTCCAGCAACCACAGGTGCCCATGAGCACCTTTTCCTGAGGCAGACACGGAGGGCCCTGGTCCCAGCTCACTTTCTACACCCTCCTCTGCCTCCCTCAGGTGAGGTCTTGTCCTCACAACTCTTCTTATTTTTTTAAACTTTTTTTATTGATTTCAGAGAGGAAGGGAGAGGGAGAGAGAGAAACATCAGTGATGAGAGAGAATCATTGATAAGCTGCCTCCTGCACGCCCCACACTGGGGATGGAGCCCGCAGCCTGGACCTGTGCCCTGATCGGGAATTGAACCGTGACCTCCTGGTTTGTAGGTCGATGCTCCACCACTGAGCCACGCTGGCTGGGCTCATCCTCGCAACTCTTCACGCTATAAAGAATGGCCTTTTTAGCCGGATACAGACAATTGTTTAAAATGTGTACATTGATAGACCCTGCCCTTGCCATAGACGTATAACCGACATAGAAAAGGAACACGTAACTCCATTTAGATTATGTACTAGTAGGAAAGCACCCAATTAAGTCACTCATTCATTCCTTCAACAAATATTCCATTCATTCCTTCATTAATTCAACAATTATTTAGAGCTCTTACTGTGTGCTAGGCACTGGAAATAGAGCAACTAACAGCACAGAAAAGAAAAAGATCCTGACTTCATTTAGCTTCCATTCTAGTGATGAGGACCTTAAACATCATCAATATTCAATCAATCAATCAATCAATCTGGTATGTAGGAAGGTGGTATAGGCCAGAAATAAGCAGGGGGGAGGAGGAGGTGTGCAGGTGGGGCTGCACCATGTGATTTTAGGTTGAGTGGCCAAGGTCAGTCTCACTGAGCTGGTGAGAGTCGAGAAAAATCTTGAAGGAGAGAAGGTCGCAGCCTCAAGGTGTTTGCCAGTTACACGCAGGCACCCGAGAAGGGGCTGCGTCTGGTGAACATCCCCCAAGTTCAGGGAATGTGCCTTCAGACTTCGTCCGGACAAAGATGGCCTGAGCTCGCATTCTCTTCCATGGAGCATGATGATGCTTTGCAAGGAGAGGGAACCGGTTAGAAGCCGAACCAAGGCAGGCTCCTTAGGGACGGAGGGACCTGGCCATGGCCGGATGGAGGGCAGCTCCCGGAGCCCCCGGGGGAGTCAGCCCAGGCTCAGCACATGGGGCACTGACATCACTTGAGCCGACTCCCCTTCCTGGCAAGTGCTGCAGCCCCAGACGGAGGACCCCCACCATGGCTCAGGGACGCCCAGCGCCCTCTCAGGCCGGTTCACTCTCCCTCAGAGCACAGCACCTTCTCCACCGAGCACGCCACCTCCCACACACGCCCTTCCCTCCACTGTGGTTGGCAGGTGCTCACCCTCTTTGACTCAGTTCGGGCCCCTCCCTTAGGAAACCTGGCTGCCCTCCCTCAGGGCGCTGAGTTAGGAGGCTCCTGCGTCCTCATGCTGCCAGGGTGCACTGAGCTACATGTCCACCTTGAATGACGATCCTGGTCTGAGGCTCCAGGGCTCTCTGGCCTGTGCCCTCGGGGAGGACTGGGATGCCTCACTCACTGTGCACGCCCGCTCCCAGCACAGCTCTGACACGAGACGGGCACCACTGTGTGTGTGCTCAGTGAGAGGACGGTCGTCACAGACAGTCTGCGTGGGTAACGTTCAGCCCATCGATGGAGAGTGACGTTATCCCACGTGGAAGGAAAACAACGGAACAATAGATTGCAGCTTCCTGAGGGGACGGTGTGGGTTTGACAGATAACAGCGCCTAACATTGCCTCTGAGCTCAAATCCCCTGGTTCCCACTGTGCCATTCATTACTGAAGAGACACAAGACCCATCCCTGCTCTGCGAACTATGTTAAGTGCCACACAATCGACGGCCCAGCCCGAGTTGGATCCCAGCTTGTTGGCAGAAGAGCCGGAGATGAGACGCGGGTGGGAGACCGGGCCCTGGCCAGGTCCCAGGAAGGACACTCCGCTGGTGAGTCACCCTTCAGAAGAGTCGGTGACCAAAATGACATGCGTTCACCTGCACATGTCTTCACAGGAGCTCCTCTCTCCCAGTAGGTCTGCCTCCCTTCAGAATTAGCTACCATTCTGTAAACACTCCTGGGAAAGCCAAGGAGCGTTTGCAAGGAGAGAAACCTCAAGAAGTGTTTGGCTAGAAAGCAGGGGCGAGCAGGTTTTAAAATGTTACCTGAGAGCGCCAACTACCTGTGGATCACCTACAACGTTTACAAAGGAAAATCAACTCCCCCGACCCATACAAGTTACAAGCTATGTGCTCACAGTGTAGAAGTTTGTGAGGTTATT